>NC_025996.2:71566062-71685082 GCF_000442705.2 Elaeis guineensis
TGGCCAGGTACTGAGGACAGTTTCGCTTCCTCTTCTTTCCATCCACCTTCTACTTCTTCGCAGACTTCTTTTTCTTTCCAAAAGACTTTCTCTTGGAAGAAGTCTGCTCCATAGTAAGAACTGAGCCTTTTGAACCTTTCATTGAAAGCTCAGCCGTAACCACCATATTCATTAACTCGGCCAAAGTACATTGCATCTTATGCATATGAAAGTTCATGATGAACTGACCATATGCATCGGATAAGGACTGAAGGATCACATCAATCTGAAAATCCTTATCTAAGATGATACCGAGCTTCTCAAGCTCCTCAAGATCCTTGATCATTATCAAACAATGATCTTGGACTGACTACCCATCACGCATCTTGGCCTTAAAAAGTCTTTGACAGACTTGATACTTGGCTGCGCAACTCTGTTCACCAAACAACTCTTGTAGGTGAGCCAACATTTGGCGGGTAGTCAAAATATTTTCATGTTGGCGCTGCAAGTCATCAGACATTGCACCCAACATATAGTACCTGGCTTTGTTATCATCGTCCATCCACTTTTTCAGAGACGCTCTCTGTTCAGCAGTCGGACGTGCTGGCATGGCAGGTGGGTCCTGGTCTAAGACATGAGTCAATTTTTTGAAACCCAGAATAATTCTGTAGTTCCTCAACCAGTCCTTAAAATTTGGTCCAGTCAGTCTATGAGTGTCTAGAATTTTGGTCAGGGGTTTGAGGCAGACATGGTTCCTGTAGAGAGTCAAAAGTTTCTAATTAGATTTTGTAATCAGACTCAATCAATTTGTTTATGGTTTTTATTTTTAAACAAATTAGGCTCCCACTATTTTCATAGATCCCCACACTCCCTTAGTAGAGATGTGAAAATCTCCGTGATTAGTGATTTCTAGTGGGTGGTGCGGTCTTACCGACTGGCTCATTACCTCACCTAACAGTTATTGGTGATGGGTCAACCGATGAGTGGACAACTCTTGTCCAATAATTCTCTAATCATGGTGCACCCAAAACTTGGTCTCTAATTCATGAAGCTCATCGTATCCAGGATATTACTCCAATCCTTAGTTAAGCCAAACCCACCATTTGCACGAACTAGATTTCTGATTGGGTCCGTCACCGTATCCGAAATATTGAGCCTAACCCATCCTCTAATCCGTAGCATCCAATGCCTAATGGACATGGTTGCATCTTTTCGGTGTAACTGAGCCACTGTAACTAGTCGAGAACAATCAACCCCGGGAAGAGCCCGCACATCCACAATGGTGGAAGACCTAGACTTAATATTTTCTTAGGGAGATTTGATTTAGGTCTCTTTAAACTTGACTTGACATAGTCATAACAATTATGACTAACCTAGTGGCATGGGTTAGCTCAAATTGTTAGCCACCTCAAATCAGAACTGGATCGACACATATGGCCAAGTAAGTGAGACCGGTGGAAGGGATATGCCATTAACTCGACAAGAATACATTCGAGTCGAGTAGCTCCCAATTAAAAACTAATCGATCGCATCTGCCGAACTTACCTTAGACACCAAATTATCGAGCCAGAACTAATTGGGTTAGCCTACAATCCAGACTCTAACCTTTGAGCCAAATTAGGTCTTAACTTGATCGAGTCACATCTAAATGTGATTCGACCTTGACCTAGACTTAATCCTATTAGGCTGGTCAATTATTAGCTTTCATGATCCCACCTAACCAACTCTTGATTCAGTTTGATCAACCGCTAGACCTAATTAAGCTACCCAAGCCCGAACCCAATTTTATGAAAATATCTTAAATCTGAAATTCTCAATTTTTGACCTAATTTAATTTCATAAACTTAATACATTAATTAAGTTTGGGTTGATAAACAAATCATGTATAATAAATCCTAGGATTTTAGGATCTAAGATTTTGCAGAAAAGTAAGTTTTGATTTCTGATTAAGGATGAACGTGCGGCACCCCTACACGTCATATGAACGCCCCATTGAATGGAAAGAGAGGGCCTTTAAACCCTACTTCATTCTTATGATCAGACGGCCATGAGGAACACCTTAACCAGAAATATAAATTTAACTACAAAACTAGTTAGATCTAAATTAACATATCACATATACAATTTAAGATCTAACTAATACATGCTTTGCATACATCTCATGTATCAAAAATCAATCTAATTAACATGATTTTAGATCTGATATATCATATGTAATATTTGAAAAATAAAATTTAAATTGAACTATTCAAAATTAAATCTATTCTAGACAAGTTACTAGATCAGTTCTACAACTAGTCTAGACATGTAACAGATTAATTTTATGGAAAAATTAAAATTTTATTTTTTATTTTTTGGTATGATTATAATATTTATAATATTAAAAAAATAAAAAATAAATTAGATTTAATTCATATTTTAATCTCATTAAAATATAAAACTTAAGACTATTCATGGATTCAACTAATCCTAGTCTAGTCATGCATCTCATGCATGTTAAATCATCTTAGATTTAATTTTAAATATTTTAATTTTAGATTCTATTATATCTGATATGAAATCTGAAATCCTTTAATATCAAATAAATTAAAATTAAAATCAGATCTAAATTAGATCTGAAATAGAGCCAACAACTTGGCTCTGATACCACTTGAAAGAAAAACCGCCTTTTTCTTGTGTAGGATCTTCCAGATTTCATCAAATCTGGGGTAGAATAAATTTTAAATTTTATCCTACACTATTTTAGATCTAATATCTATTAGATTTAATTTTATTATCTGATATTTTAATTTCAAAATTAAATCTAAAAGTATGAGAAACATAGACATACCTCAAGGGTAATCTAATTACCCTGTAGATGATCGCAGCACTGCCTGAGGTTCTGATGTAGTCACACAAGTGCCTTGCCTCTACCAGTATCCACTCAGGTAGGATCTAGAAAATCTTCCTTTCACAATTCTATACTCTAAAAATTAGATCTAAATCTAATTAGGAAGATCTTCAAAAGTCTTCCTGAAGTTGGAGCAGCAGCCTGTCGAAGAAGTCCTACAGCCTTCTGTTCCAGGCGTCACCACGCCTTGCACCTATGCCAGATGAACGTCCAACTTCTTGGACGTGAATAAGGGAGAAAGGAGAGCAGGGAGGATGTGGAGAAGAGGGGAGGGGGTGGCAGTCAATGGGTATTTTTCACAAAACAAGTTCTGCCCCGAAACCTTAGGTGCAGCAGGGTTTATATAGACCCTGTATGCTGCGCAGTGCCACATCATTCGACCAATCAAAAAGTTTTAATAAATTCTGGAAAAATTTTGATTGGTGGAGTGATGTCATCTGATTACATCAGATAAGAATTCCCATGCTCTCTCCTATGTTGGCGCCAACAATGGATAGGCTCAAATAAGGTGGCGCCAAAGAGTCCAAGTTTATCAAGACTCTTTGGTTCTTATCCATTCGGGGCGCCCACTTAAATCAAATTAGGATCATGCCATAATCTGATTATGGCATCCAATTTGATTAGATTTAGGCATGTGGACACTTCGCAAAAATTCTCCAATAAGTCCTCTTCAGTTTAAGACCCATATGTCAACTTTTAATAGATGTCCTAAAATAAAATTGGCATGTGCTAGAAATTAGCAGGTATTGTCTTAAATTCATCTCATGAATTAAGACAAGCCTTTTCTAAACTGGACAAGCTTTATTTAAACTGAGAGAAACCTTTCCAAGGTTCTCTGGATGAGCCAGATCACATTTGGCTCAGTAGAGACAGAAAAGATTACATGAGGAGAAAGTTAGGCTCAATCGAGTGCTAGCACGATTTCCTTGAACCTAATTGGATCTTATCCAAATCAATTGGGCTAGCCAATTGATGACATTCAGACCCTAACC
This sequence comes from Elaeis guineensis, assembly GCF_000442705.2. Taxonomy (NCBI): domain Eukaryota; kingdom Viridiplantae; phylum Streptophyta; class Magnoliopsida; order Arecales; family Arecaceae; genus Elaeis; species Elaeis guineensis. The sequence goes on from NC_025996.2 coordinate 71,569,924, forward strand.
CTTATTTGTGTGACCCAATTAGGTTCAATTTTGTATGATAATGAGACATGTCGTGATCTCATCATCGACATCATCGAAACTCCTTTCGATGGATCAGAACTCTTCTGATTCAGACAATTAGAATGATCGATCATCAAAATCATTCTAATTGCTATCAAAATCCACCAGTGATACCTAGCAGTATATGGTGGCAACCCATCAGAACTGGAGACGAACCTCTCAGTGCAACTACCTGTGTGATTGAGTTCCTCTATCATGAGTCCCGACTGAATTAGGGTTAAGGTGAACTCATCAAACCCAACATCAGTCATATGAATCAATCGATCGATCCGAGTCCGATGTGAAACCCCAATGAAAAATTCTTTTCCATTATTTCACTCTACTATGGCCATGGGCTTAAGGACTCGATCTTTCGATCACCATAAGACTACTCTTCTCATCTACCGAGGTTGATAGATCCCACCTTGATGCGATATGGTTCCTACAATGAATATGCTACAGCCAACATACACCTTAGGGTTCCGGATGGCTAGGAGATCGAGTTATGATATAGTCAAACTATAACACACTCAAGGTGAACTGACGATACACCTCAGGTCAAAGAACTAGACACACAACTGCAGTATCGAGCTAGTCATCGATGAAAAGGTAGACTTCCTTATGACTGCTCGAGGTGGTCACGCTCAATACTCTCATTCTCAATGAATACCTATACTCTCGCTCTAGTATTTCCATATCGTAGACTCAAGACTCATCTATCCTAAGGAAGCGATCGTACACCAACCTTCTGGATCGATCACCATCCTTGTTGTTGGGTATAAAATACCCACAGTCGAAACCCTCAGCGGAATCGACTACAGGACAGCTCCGCCTGGACTCCTACGGGAGCCGGGCTCCACCGCCGACTACAGAACAGCTCCGCCCGGACTCCTACGGGAGCCGGGCTCCACCGCCGACTACAGAACAGCTCCGCCCTGACTCCTACGGGAGCCGGGCTCCACCGCCGACTACAGAACAGCTCCGCCCGGACTCCTACGGGAGCCGGGCTCCACCGCCGACAACAGAACAGCTCCGCCCGGACTCCTACGGGAGCCGGGCTCCACCGCCGACTACAAAACAGCTCCGCCCGGACTCCTACGGGAGCCGGGCTCCGTCGCCGACAACAGAACAGCTCCGTCCGGACTCCTACGGGAGCCGGGCTCCGCCGCCAACCACAGAACAGCTCCGCCCGGACTCCTACGGGAGTCGGGCTCCACCGCCGACAACAGAACAGCTCCGCCCGGACTCCTACGGGAGCCGGGCTCCGCCGCCGACTACAGAACAGCTCCGCCTGGACTCCTACGGGAGCTGGGCTCCACCGTCGCCTACAGAACAGCTCCCGCTCCCGGACTCCTACAGAACAGTCCGCCGGACTCCTACGGGAGTCGGGCTCCGCCGCCGACATCGACTACAGGACGGCTCCGCCCGGACTCCTACGGGAGCTGGGCTCCGTCCTCAACAACGACTGCTGGTAATCCCCGTCCGGACTCCTACGGGAGCCGGACTTCGCCTTTAACTTTAATTGCAGGGAGACTTCGCCCGTACTCTTATGGGAGCCGGGCTTCATCCTCGACGCCAACAACTGCAGCCGCAAGCAGACTCCGCCCGGACTCCTACGGGAGCCGGGCTCCGTCCTCAACAACGACTGCTGGTAATCCCTGTCCGGACTCCTACGGGAGCCGGACTTCGCCTTTAACTTTAATTGCAGGGAGACTTCGCCCATACTCTTATGGGAGCCGGGCTTCATCCTCGACACCAACAACTGCAGCCGCAAGCAGACTCCACCCGGACTCCTACGGGAGTCGGGCTCCGTCCTCAACAACGACTGCTGCCGCCAGCAGACTCCGCCCGGACTCCTGCGAGAGCCGGACTTCATCCTCGGCTCCAACGGCTGCAGACAAATTTAGTCCGGACTCCTACGGGGGCCGGACTCCGACCGTCGCCGAACTTCATCCGATGTATCGGCACCCCCTGGCAGGCCACCATAACAGCCATGATCCTGCTCCACTTCCTGTGGCGGATTCCACGCAGCTCCATCATTCCCTGACAGGCCGCAGTAACCATCGCCGCTCTGCTCCACTTCCTGTGGTGGATTCCGCACAGCTCCACTATCCCCTGGCAGGCCACAATAACGGCCACGAACCTGCTCCACCTCCTGCGATGGATATCGGGCGATTCTCCCACCCGCTGGCAAGTCACGACAATGGACGTTGCTCCACTCCTCGCAGCTGATTCCACGTGGCGAGCTACGGTGATAGCCACGATTCAGCTCCATTACCCCTCGCAATAAATTCCCCCTGACTATGGGCGGCCCACGATCGGACGGTTACAGACGTCGCCATCAATCTGTTACCTCCTCTGCCTATAAAAGGGGGGATCCAGATACGTTATTCTCTAAGCTCATTTCTTATCTCAAAACTCTGCTAAATTCTCCATTCGAGCACTCCATTCTTGTTGAGGCAGAGAACTGACTTGAGCGTCGGAGGGTCTTGCCGGAGCAACCGCACCTCCGATCTAGACTTCCTTTGCAGGTCCCGACGGCGACCGCGGCTTCCCCGACTCCAGCTTCTCCGGCGCAGGTAGATTTTTGCACCAACAGGATTGGCGCTAGAGGAAGGGGCTGTGTCTTCGCAGCACCCTTGTTCTTAAAGGAGTGTTCAACGGAGCCGTCTCCGACCATCTCTCCGTCACCCACTCCTAATCTCCCTTCACGAGATCGACACTCGATGCCTCCGTGCAAGGCGTCCACCCGACGGTCTATGACCTCCGTGGCCAGATCTCAGGCTCCGACCTCCCCTCCGATTTCTCAGCCTCCTCCTCCTCCCCCTCCGACGGCGGCGATCGGCGCGGAGCAGTTTGACTTGCTGGCATAGTAGGTCAAAGGCCTCGTCGAAGTCGTACAAGTAATGCAGCAGCAGCAACCACAGGCGTCGGTGCATCCGGAAGGGGCATCTCCGGAATGCCAGAACCCGATGGCGGGGCGGGCCACCTGGGCCAGCCGCCCCATCCTTCCCGAGAAGGCAAATTCGAGGGTAGAGAGCCCTCAATCGGATCACGACTCCACCCCTGGAAGATCCCTGCCCCCGTTCTGCCAAAGGACCCTCGAGACTCGAAGTCGAGAGGATTTTCTGGACCAGAGGCTCTAGGAGATGAACCGATGGATTGAAGAACTCCGCCACACGCCCCTCGCTTATGGTGAGGATATTTGCACTGACCCTCCCTTCTCCCAAATGATTATGCAGGAACCGATCCTGCCGAACTTCAAGCTTCCCCAGTTCGAAAGCTACGACGGGACGTCGGACCCGATTGATCATCTGGAGGCCTTCCGAACGATGATGCTGCTTCACGGCGCTCCTGACGCCATCTTATGCCGGGCTTTCCCGTCTACTTTGAAGGGAGCAGCGAGGAACTGGTACTCGGCTCTGAAGTCGGGTACCATCTTTTCCTTCGATCAAATGAGCCACCAATTTGTGGCCCATTTTGTCAGCAGCCGGCGTCCCCAGAAGGGTTTGGAGTCCCTCATCAACATCAAGCAGAGGGAAGGGGAGTCCATACGGGCCTACGTCAACCACTTTAACATCGCGGCGTTGGAGGTCCGGAACTTGGACCAGTCAGTTGCCATGGCCGCCCTGAAAGGTGGCCTTCAGAAGAATGATCTTTTGTACTCCCTGGAGAAGAAGTACCCCAGGGATTTTGCTGATTTACTGGCTCGGGCTGAAGGATACGCCCGAGCGAAAGAGGCCTTCAAAATGAAGGACGATGAGACAGCAAGGGAGCGTCAAGTGGGAGATTCGAGTAAGCCCGTAGTTGAGAAAAGGCCCAAGGAAGCCCGACCGTGTTCCCGATTTCCTCCTGAACATAAGCGCACCCATACTCCACCCCGGGCATGCAGGCAGAGAAGCCCGGGCCACGAGGTTCGGCCGGGCTCCCCACTAGGGAGATTTCGCAACTACGCCCCCCTCAACGCCTCGAAGGCCCAGGTATTAATGGAGGTCAGGGAGCAGCTCCCTAGGCCGGAGAGGATGCGCACACATCCCGGGAAGCGCAACCCCAACAAGTTCTGCCTCTACCACCACGACCACGGCCACGACACCGAAGAATACATTCAGCTCCAGGATGAGATCGAGGAGCTCATTCGACGAGGTCGACTCGACAGATTCATCCGCCGCAGGCCTGAAGGTAGAGGAGACCGGCCAAGAGCCCTCCCACCGCCTGAACCACAGAAAAGGGAGGAGCAGCCCGGGGATCGACCTCCCATCGGGACCATCGACTCCATCGCCGGAGGGCCTCAAGGAGGAGCGGGAAAACTGTAAATGTATCACTTACGATTTCACCTTGAATCTACTTTTCTTTCTACCTAACGTGCCTTTCCCACCTGGCGTGGATGTATTATGACTGGATATGATCCCTCCAAAAACACAGCCATGTCAGGAACAGGAAGAGAACCTCGTCCTGACATGTGCAAAGTCAAAGGCCCGGTTCTTTTAGACCGGATGGGGGGAGAGGCCTTACAACGCCCTAATGTGCCCCCACAACCCTGTTAGGGACAGGAGGAGAACCTCGCCCTAACTTGAGCAAAGTCAAAGGCCCGGTTCTTTTAGACCAGATGGGGGGAGAGGCCTTACAACGCCCTAATGTGCCCCCACAGCCCTGTTAGGGACAGGAGGAAGACCTCGCCCTAACTTGAGCAAAGTCAAAGGCCCGGTTCTTTTAGAACGGATGGGGGGAGAGGCCTTGCAATGCCCTAATGTGCCCCCACAGCCATGTCAGGAACAGGAGGAGAACCTCGTCCTGACATGAGCAAAGTCAAAGGCCCGGTTCTTTTAGACCGGATGGGGGAGAGGCCTTACAGCGCCCTAACATGCCCCCACAAGCCAGGCTGGTAACGAGAGGAGAACCTCACGCCGGCTCGAGCAAAATAGAAGGTCCGGACTCCTACGGGAGCCGGGTTCCTACGCCGAAGAAGACTCCACCCGGACTCCTACGGGAGCCGGGTTTCGCCTACAAGGAAGACTCCACCCGAACTCCTATGGGAGCCGGGTTCCTACGCCAAAGAAGACTCCACCCGGACTCCTACGGGAGCCGGGTTCCTACGCCAAAGAAGACTCCACCCGGACTCCTACGAGAGTCGGGTTCCGCCCACAAGGAAGACTCCACCCGGACTCCTACGGGAGTCAGGTTCCGCCCACAAGGAAGACTCCACCCGACTCCTACGGGAGCCGGGTTCTGCCCACAAGGAAGACTCCAGCCCACAAGGAAGACTCCACCCGGACCCCTACGAGAGCCGGGTTCCGCCCACAAGGAAGACTCCACCCAGACTCCTACGGGAGCCGGGTTCCGCCTACAAGGAAGACTCCACTCGGACTCCTACGGGAGCCGGGTTCCGCCCACAAGGAAGACTCCACCCGGACTCCTACGGGAGCCGGGTTCCGCCCACAAGGAAGACTCCACCCGGACTCCTACGGGAGCCGGGTTCCGCCCACAAGGAAGACTCCACCCGGACCCCTACGGGAGCCGGGTTCCGCCTACAAGGAAGACTCCACCCGGACTCCTACGGGAGCCAGGTTCTGCCTACAAGGAAGACTCCACCCGGACTCCTACGGGAGCCAGGTTCCGCCTACAAAGAAGACTTCGCCCGGACCCCTACGGGAGCCAGGCTCCATCCACGACTTCTGCAGCGGGGGTTAATGGTGACGAAACCCAGCCGCCTAAGAAGATCGGATGAAGAGAAAAAGCCCCCACCCCCCGACGACGTCTACATCAAACAAGTCAAACGACAAGAGAGATTCGACAGACAATAATATCAGTGCGATGCATGGACGAGGTAACACAAAATGCTCTTTTTTCCATTTCCGATATACACACTACAAGGCCAGGACGGCCAAGGAAAGAAGGACAAAACGACAAAAAGGAAGTAACTACATGATAAGATATAAAGACAAAAGAGCTCTAATGAGGCCCTGCTCCCTCCGACCTAGGGTTATCTACTCCATCCCTCAACCAGGACTGCCTCAGGTTCTCTATTGCTTCTTCTAGTTCTTCCCTCTTCCGCAGCGCGTCCTGGAGCGCCCGACGAAGTTGCTGGCTCTCAGCCTCCGCTTCTCGACACCACTTCCGCAAAACTTCGGACTCTACCTCCGCGTCTGCGACCGCCTTCCGTTCAAGTGCCAGTTGGATCTTCACTTATTGCAGCTCAGCTATCTTCTCTCCGAGGGAGACAGAAATCCCTTCAACAGTGCCTCTCAGGGCTTGGAGCTCTTCGAAATCTTGGGCGGAAGTAAGCTGCGCCCTATGAACCAGCTGCCTCTGGAGACGAACGACCTCATCGGCCGCCGTTCGGAATCTCCCTTTGTACTCTTCCACTTGCCGGCGCCAGCTGGCCCGCTGCACGTCGTGACTCGTCTCGGCGTCTTGAAGCTGCTTCTGGAGGTCGGAGACCTTCTGCGACCACTTTTGTTCATCATCAACCCAGGCCAAGAGCCGGGATGAGTTTCCTTCCAGATGGCCGATCTTCCTCTTCGCAGCTGATAGTTCCACCTTAAGGGCGCTGATCCTGACTTCTTGAGCTCAAATTCGATCGCTGGTGCTCTTCTTGCATTCCTCAAGCTCCTTTATGAAGTTTGCCTTCCTCCGGCTGTAATCCATGATCGCCTTCACATGAAGACTCCGAAAGTGGGCGGCCTCAGCGGCGGCTTCAGAATGGCCTTCTCTCGATTTGCGAAGCTCTCCTTCTGACTTCTTCAACTTCTTCATCAGGTGAAGGACCTCTTTTTTCAACCGCTGGATTGTTGATTTCAGTGGGACCCCCAGGGGCAAGGGGAGTGCTTCAGCAGGGCACTGCCATCGGAAGGTGCAAGCATCAAAGATCGACTCATTGCAAGAAGAAAAGCAGAAAGAAGGAGGAGGAGGAAGGAGAAGCTATCCACCACAAGAAATTCGACTTTATTGATTGAATAATTTTGAAGACAAACAGAAAAGAAATATGGCGACAAAATAAGGGCGCAGGATCAGAGGTCTCAGACCTCAGGGGCAGGGGGTGGAGAACTCGGTGTGGGGGGTGCGACCGCGGTGGCGGCGGACGAAGGGCCGGCCTCGTCTTCAGACTCCTCCAGAAAGCTGAGGTCGAGTTCGGGGAATTTGCTGGCCACCTTCTCTTGGCAGAGCTCGAACCCCTTGGTGAATGCCTCCTGGCCGAACTGGACATTCAGGTCCCTCATCTCCATGGAGGCGTTGAATTCCTCCACCGCAAGGGCCCTGGCCTCCAAAACCAGAACCGGAGTTTGCTCGACCAAATGGGCGACCTCGGCCTCCGCCTTCCTCACCGACTCCTCCAAGATCCGTCTCTCCTCTTCCCGGGCTTGTCTCTCCTCTTCCCAGGCTTGCCTCTCTCTTTCCAGGGCCTCCTGGAGGGCGACTACTTCGGCCGTCTTCGCTTGGAGGCGAGCAACCTTGGCTTGGCAGCGTTCCTCCGTCTGAAGGAGGTCCCTCCTCATGCAGCTCGCCGCCCCGACATAGGCGAAGAGCTGGTGCCCAATCTGCAAGGACGGATAGAGAATTACGACAAAGGTCGAGTGACCGCGTAAATAAATATCCGCTTACCTCGAGGAAGGACCCCAAAGAGTCCCAAGCCCGCTACTCAGGATCGGCATAGTCGATCCTCTCCACGACGTCGGACAGGATGCAGCCGTCGAGCAGCCGCCTGATCAAGTCCCTATCGTTGAAAAGATTCTCCGATCCCTCCTCGGAGCAGACGGACTCGTCTGCAGTAGCTCGGTGGCTGCTCACCCTGTGAGCCACCGATTTCCTCCTCCTCCCCACGGCAGGCGCCTCCATGAGGCGAACCCCCGAAACGGGGGCCCCAGTCGGCGGGCTCCTCGAGGAGGCCCGGGGAGCCACTGGCTCGGCGTCTGAAGGAATGTCGATGGCCGGGGCCGCTTGGACGGGCGCCGCCAAGCTCGTCTCCTCCGCCCTGGCCCTCTTCACCGATCCAGAGGCCGTCGCGCCCTTTCTCTTCTGAGCTCTCATCTCCTTGGCGAGCATCCGCGTTGCTTCGACGTCCATTGCTTAAAAAAAAAAAAAAATGAAAAATGAATGATGAGAAAAGAAAAAAGGGAAAAAGAATCAACATCGATCAATCAAAAAAAAAAAAAAGAGAAAGAAAGAAAAAGAAGAGAATGGGAAGGAAAAAGAGGTAAAGAGAAGGAGAAGAGGAAGGCAAGAAAAGAAAAGATGAGATGAATACTCGCTGGATCCTGAGGGCTCAGGCCGATGTTGAAAAGAAGCTGCTCCCTCAGAAGATTAGGAAGGGAAGGAGCGGGATAAGTCAGGAGCTTCTGGGTGGCCTGGAGGTCGTCCTCCCCCAGGCTAGGAGCCCGACGGACGGAATCCCTCAGAGAACCCCAAGGGGGCAGGCCCAGTTCCAAGATCAGGCAGTGGACGAAGAGGTATTTCCCCTTCCAATTGTGAATCGAAGAAGGGGCACCCTTCAGCAACCCCTTCTTACCGAACTGGGGGGAGAAGTACCACCAGTCCTTCGCCGAAGGATGGCGTTTGAAGGTGTAAAAATGCCTAAATAAGGAGAGGGATGGCTGAACCTCGACTATGTGGCAGAGGGAGAGAAACCCTATCAGAAACCTAAAGGAGTTCGGGGCCACGGAATCGAGAGAGATGTCCAAGAAGCGGAAGAAGGCAGCGACAAAGGCAGGAAGCGAAAGTCGGAGTCCGGCACGGAACGCTTCCTGATCAAACAGAAGTGACCGAGAGGAGGAGTGCTGGCCCGGTCGGAGGGGCCAGGTAGCTCCAGATCATACTCCGGAGGAACCCCATACCGAACCCTTATCAGAAGGAGTTCCTCCGAAGTCGTCGAACATGGAATAACGCCCGGTGCGAAAATCGAGCGAGGCCCAACCCCAGACGCGGGTTCGTCCGCAGAGACAGGGACCTGGGGGTTTGAAGCAGAAGAACTCTCAGAATTGCCAGAGGACATCTTGAGTAGTTTCGAAGGGAGAATCTAAAGGACCCTAAAAGGATGGGCCGAAAGGAGAATGAGAGGCTGAAGGCTAACTCGGAGGGAGGCGCAAAAGTAGTGATGAGAGGAGAAGCCCCTAGGCGGTGAGAGGAAGGTTGGCACTAACCTATGTTACTCTGAGGGACCTGGGGGACGAGAAATGGGAGGTGCCTACGGCTCGAGAAGACGCTCACTAAAGCAGGGCTCTCGAAGAGAAGACGGACACCAGCGAAAACTCAGGAATGGAGTGGGACGCCTGAAGGAGAGAGGACGGATTTAAATAGACCCTGGGATCCGGCGCCATAATGATCGCGAATCCCCCAGGCCAGTCCGCATCCGACACGTGTCCCACTCCCCCTGGCAGACGGCTAAAAGCGGCTGACGGTTGGCAAGATCATAATTGCACCGTACCTAGGCCAGAGTACCTATGGGATTTTCGAAGCATCCCCTCGTACCGCTCCAATTCGAAAAGACTCCGGCATGCGCTCATTTAATGCCAAAATCTCTGGAGGTGGCAGTGCGCAGGATTCGAAGGAACATTTCCGGCTGTGCCCATCTCTTTCTCTCTCTCTCTCTGTACTTCCTTCATTTGAAATTCAAACTCGGAAGTATGGGGACTGGTGTTGGGTATAAAATATCCACAGCCGAAACCCTCAGCGGAATCGACTACAGGACAGCTCCGCCCGGACTCCTACGGGAGCCGAGCTCCGCCGCCGACTACAGAACAGCTCCGCCCGGACTCCTACGGGAGCCGGGCTCCACCGCCGACTACAGAACAGCTCCGCCTAGACTCCTACGGGAGCCGGGCTCCACCGTCGACAACAGAACAGCTCCGCCCGAACTCCTACGGGAGCCGGGCTCCACCACCGACTACAGAACAGCTCCGCCCGGACTCCTATGGGAGCCGGGCTCCGCCGCCGACAACAGAACAGCTCCGCCCGGACTCCTACGGGAGCCGGGCTCCACCGCCGACTACAGAACAGCTCCGCCCGGACTCCTACGGGAGCCGGGCTCCACCACCGACAACAGAACAGCTCCGCACGGACTCCTACGGGAGCCGGGCTCCGTCGTCGACTACAGAACAGCTTCGCCCGGACTCCTACGGGAGCCGGGCTCTGCCGCCGCCTACAGAACAGCTCCGTCCGGACTCCTACGGGAGCCGGGCTCCGCCGCCGACTACAGAACAGCTCCGCCCGGACTCCTACGGGAGCCGGGCTCCACCGCCGACATCGACTACAGGATGGCTCCGCCCGGACTCCTACGGGAGCCGGGCTCCGTCCTCAACAACGACTGCTGGTAATCCCCGTCCGGACTCCTACGGGAGCCGGACTTCACCTTTAACTTTAATTACAGGGAGACTTCGCCCGTACTCTTATGGGAGCCGGGCTTCATCCTCGACGCCAACAACTGCAGCCGCAAGCAGACTCCGCCCGGACTCCTATGGGAGCCGGGCTCCGTCCTCAACAACGACTGCTGGTAATCCCCGTCCGGACTCCTACGGGAGCCAGACTTCGCCTTTAACTTTAATTACAGTGAGACTTCGCCCGTACTCTTATGGGAGCCGGGCTTCATCCTCGACGCCAACAACTGCAGCCGCAAGCAGACTCCGCCCGGACTCCTACGGGAGCCGGGCTCCGTCCTCAACAATGACTGCTGCTGCCAGCAGACTCTGCCCGGACTCCTGCGAGAGCCGAACTTCGTCCTCGGCTCCAACGGCTGCAGACAAATTTAGTCTGGACTCCTACGGGGGCCGGACTCCGACCGTCGCAGAACTTCATCCGATGTATCGGCACCCCCTGGCAGGCCACCATAACGGCCACGATCCTGCTCCACTTCCTGTGGCAGATTCCGCACAGCTCCATCATTCCCTGACAGGCCGCAGTAACCATCGCCGCTCTGCTCCACTTCCTGTGGTGGATTCCGCACAGCTCCACTACCCCCTGGCAGGCCACAATAACGGCCACGAACCTGCTCCACCTCCTACGATGGATATCGGGCGATTCTCCCACCCGCTGGCAAGTCACGACAACGGACGTTGCTCCACTCCTCGTAGCTGATTCCACATGGCAAGCTACGGTGATAGCCACGATTCAGCTCCATTACCCCTCGCAATAAATTCTCCCTGACTATGGGCGGCCCACGACTGGACGGTTACAGATGTCGCCATCAATCCGTTACCTCCTCCGCCTATAAAAAGGGGGGATCCAGATACGTTATTCTCTAAGCTCATTTCTTATCTCAAAACTCTGCTAAATTCTCCATTCGAGCACTCCATTCTTGTTGAGGCAGAGAACTGACTTGAGCGTCGGAGGGTCTTGCCGGAGCAACCCCACCTCCGGTCTAGACTTCCTTTGCAGGTCCCAGTGGCGACCGCGGCTTCTCCGACTCCAGCTTCTTCGGCGCAGGCAGATTTTTGCACCAACACTTGTGATAATCCTATGGTCAGGAGCAGTTAATGAGTTAGTTATGTAAATTCATACCTTAAATTTTCAACTCTTGAAAATATGAATTAACATTCCCACTAACTCAAAGGATGTATCACAGACACAATATACACAATGTGATAGAAGAATAATCCTTTTATTCATTTATAGTCAAAATTATAATTTTGCCCTTAGATTTGTACAGAAATGTATCAGTCGATCTGGCATCTAGGGCACACATCTAACACCTTTGACCTGTGGTGTCACAGTTGCTCACAGTAAGATTGCTATAGTTTGGCTATACGTAAGCATTGACTCAATTATGAGTTTTTATAGTAGATGTTGGCTTTAGTTGATTGAGTTGTACGAGCAATGTGTGCATCTAAATGGGATCTATCGATCTTGATAGAGAGGAGTAATCCTATGAGATTTGAGAAGTTGAGTCTACAAGTTTACGACCATAGCAATATGATTGATGGAAAAAAAATTTTATTTGGAATCACTATTGGACTTAAGCTGATCGGATCTATCATATGACTGATGATGAGATTTGATAATTTATCCATGACCTACCATCTAGTTGAAACTCACGATAGAGGGACTATATCATACATTAACTACACTTAAAGTTTTAATTTCGGTTCTGCTGGGTTGCCACTATATATTGCTAGACATCACTGATAGATTGAGAGTGCTCAATAGGATCATTTTGGATCAATGATCTTTGTCAAGTTAGAGTGAAACTGTTCTGATCCACTGAAAGAGATTTCAGTGATACCTATGATAAAGATCATAGTATATCTCATTATCAGATAGAATTAAACCTATAGAGTCACACATAAAAGGAGAAGGCCTTGATTAGTTATAATTGGACTTATGAAGTACCAATTAATATAGATTTAGAGAAATTCTATTGGGTTCATGTTAACCTTGTTAGCACCTAGGTGAACCTAATTTCTCTTGTAGTTGATTTGCTTATATGATAAGCATTGGTCAATTTCTACCCGTGATTTGAACCTAATTGAATATAATTCAATGGCCTCCAATGGTTGGATGTTTAATTTATGGATTAGATTAAATCAATAAAAAGTTTCTTGATTTTATTCATCTTGATTTGATCAAGAATCCTTGAAGTGAATTTATAAAATCATGTGGGCTGATTTGTGAGTGTTTGATTGGATCCCATATGATAGGATGCCTAGCACTGGATGTGGGCATGGGTGAATAATGGGTGGTGCCCTATTTATTTGATCTAAGTATATTATAGTTAGGATTTCTAATATGATTGGGAGGAGGGATCCTAATTTGATTAGGATACCCATTAGATGTCTTTCTAAAGGATCCTAGCCCTACTTCTCATATTATATCTCATGATCTTTCATCCTTGCCGCCACCTATTACTGTGCCCATGCCCCCTCTCTTCTCTCTCTAGCCCACACCCTCTCTCTCTCTAGGTGTTCCTCTTGGAGCTAGAAGAGAGGTGGGCAGCATCTTTTTTTTTTTGGTGTCAAGTGTTGGCACCAAGTTGTTGGTGGTTTCATCCTCTTCTTCTCAAGTTTGTTGGGAGTTAGTTACAACCACTTCTTATTTGTTGTTCTTCTTGATTAGTTGAAGGATCAAAAAAAGTTTTTGATTTCTTCAAGAATCAAGAAAGAAAGATCAAAAGGGTTCACAAATTGATCCCTATCCAGACTTAGTTTAAGCTTATTCAGGCTTTCGGTTCAAGCAAGCAGGATTCAAGAGAAAATAATTGAGGTTAGCCCTGTAGATACCCATAGAGGCAAGATATTTGTGCTGTTGATTCAAAGCTTGATCAACCTCAGATCCAAGGATTGAATTGGAGTCAACCTCAATTGTAGGTTTGAGGCAAAAGAGAAAGTGATTCAGATATGTGAATTGATTACAAACTTTCTTCATTCATTCTAGAATTAGTTTATGTTAATTTCAGCATATGAACTAGATCCATAGATACTTTCATATGATGAATGCATGCTTAGATTAAAAATATTTTAATCTAATTTTTTCACTATATTTTGAATTTAAAAAAAATTTAAAATCTATATGCACTAGTATTTGTAGAAGATCCAACAGTGGTATCAGAGCCATAGATTCATATGTATAAAAGTAGCAAAAAATTTTAAAAATTATTTTTAAAATTTTAATGTTAGATCATACATCAGATGTATGTATTTATGTTTAGATCTAAAAAATATTTTAGTTCTAATTGTTAATCATATATGCAATATATGAAAGCATGTGTAGGTTAGAAATTAAATTTCTGCAATCTGAATTTTTTGTGTATGTGATATATAATAGTATATTTGGATCTGATATTAATTTTTAAAAAATTTAAAATTTTTCATATATATGATATATAATTGCATGTATTTTTTAAAAGTATTTTGAGAACCAAAAGTTTCTTTTTATATAATGAATTTAGACCTAAAAGTTATTTTTATGATCTGAAATTAGTGTGTGCATGAATTATAGGGCATGGGTAGTTTTGTATTAGGTTATCTAATTGGATTGCATCTTAGGTTATGATTAAATCATATTGGATCAAAATATTGAGAATTATGTCCTAAAACCAATCGTGTGATGATTGAGTTCTTCCTTTTATATAAATTATTGATTATTGAATAATAGTTATTCTGATATTTTTCATCACAAAGTGACATCTTTCTTGAACTCTTTACTGTGATGAATCCCTAGAACTATGCTAGTATATGATAAAGAGAGAATTTATCGTATAGTTCTTAAATAAGTTCGTGATCAAATGATACGTCATTACGGGATGATAACATTTATCGAGTGAAGGTTATTGTGTGCCATATGGGTTGGTTGTTCTCTTAACCAAAGATTGTGGTGACACTGGTATGGCATATAGATAAGATATAAGGGTACATCATCACTGAATAAGTGACTCACCTATTGAGCGTTCTGCTGTCAAGAGCTACTCGCAAAACACATAGGTATAAATATCCTTTAGATCTAATATCAATATAGTAACTTGCAATCAACTCACTATGCTTTGGTACCGAACTATTTAAATTTTTAATGCAGTGATGAAAGACTACTGGGTACAGTTAAGTACTTGCGAAGTCTATATGTGTGGATCCAAATGGGATTGACCCCTCCAGATTATTGGAGTTGATGTATCGTTGTATTTCAATTTAGTAAAGTCTTGACCAGGATAATCCATGAGATGGATTTGAAAGGTTTAAATATAATATGGATGAAGCAATCTCAGTTGACAGTTAACCTGAGACCATCCTAGAGCATCCAGGGTCAAAAAGATGAATTATGTGATAACCATGAGTATGGATTCTGGAATATTCTTTTGCGATAATTTGACCTATCTGAATTTCGAGAACCATTGCTAGATGGTATCTCGATTAGTGCAAAAATTGATTCCTATGCTACCGGCTTAGTGTTTAAACCTATGGAGTCACGCACCCAAATCAGACAAAGTAAGAAAGAATTGACCTATATTTATATATTCAATCTGGAAGTACTTGACTTGATTGAATATATAAGCTAACTTGATTGAGAATTAAGTTATGGATCAAATGGGATTGAAGAGTTGACTATATCTAGCTAGCACTACATATGAAGTTCTGGTTCAATTCTGGGGATGAACAATTTCTATCTATGATCCATGAGACATATATAAGATTGAATTTAAGTATTAATTAATTTTAGACTAGATCTAAATTAATTAGACTTAAATAAGTCTAAAATTCAAGTTAGACTTGGTATAAAAGTTTTAAAAAGTTTAGGATTGACAGTCTTTCAAAATTATTTCGAATCAGATTCGAATCGGATCTATTTTGGATGAGATATGAGTATTCCTACTTGCATTGGGAATACCCACTCATAAAGTATGACCAAAAATTAGTTTGATGCTTATTTAGGGCATCCCAAGTGGGTGTGGGAGTGGGTGCAAAGTGGATGTCATAAGTGATGGCAATTATATCTCATGTAGGAGTCTTTCTTTCATGAGTATTGGATCAATTCAAATCAGATTTGAATAAAAAGTCCTCCTCTCATTAGGTCATGAGAATCATCTATAAATAGAGAGGGTCTCTACCTATGGATGAAAGAAAAGAATAGAATAGCAAATAAATCAAATTGAGAGAAGAGAAAAAGAGAGAGAGACAGACATGTGAAGAGAGAGGTCCTTCATCTTCTACATCTCTCCCTTTGTTGCCACCTCCTCTCCTTGGGTGTGGATCCTTCTTGGGTATCCTACCTACTGGTGTGAGGTATCACATCATCACATCTCATCCCTCGATTGATTGAGTTGTGAAGCCAATTGGATTGGAGTTCATCCTGCTTTTCTGCGGCTTCTGACATGCATGCGAAGTAAAGGATCTGCATATCCAAGCCTTTGTGAAGGTTTATATCAGATAATTTAAGATTTGATTCCTGATTTTATTGTGATTCAAATAAAGATTTGATCTATAAATAAGTAGAATATTAAAAAAAAAATTTAGATGCAACTCGGGCATTCTGGAGGAAAACTGTTTCCTTCCCTTCAACTGATATCAGAGTAGACCTAAAATATATGCATACAAAATAAATTTTTTTATGATTATTTATATGAGATATAATTGAGATTTTTTGTGTGACATTAAATCTCATTTAGATATATTTATATAAAATTTTTAATCTGATTTTGATTGGATTAGAGATGCCTAATCAATGGTTGATTGAGGTTGTTATAAATCTATTATAACAGAATTCTGTTGTTGCTGAATTTTTAATGAAAAATAATGTGAATAAAAAATCTATTTTAAATTTATTTTAATAAAATTTTAATTTTTTTTATTTTTTTATGAAGTAAAGATTATCTTAGATTTAAATTAGATCCATTTCAATGGATATTTAGATCTGAATCCTATCATAATTCAGCACTGCATGAAAATAGATTTTCTCAAAAATTAATTTCTTATGCATTCATATTTACATCTAATTATTTTTTTATTTGATATCAAATCTAAAATTAATATTTTATAATCAGTATAAGATAAGTTTTAGATTTGATATGATGTATATAATACATCAAATCTAATTGGATTAGATGAAGAACATAGTTGATGAGATCAAGGATATGTTCAAGATATATAATAGTTTTATCAATAATTATATGTTGATGTAATTATATATGAAATTAGATTTCAGATCTTAGTAACCTAGTACTCAGATTGATGAGATCACCAGACCATCCGATCATAAGAGATTGAAGAGATTAATCTCTCTTTTGCTTATTCGATGGGTTCTCTTGTGACATGTAGGGGTGTCATTGTGATCTAATTTCATGAAGAAAAAAAATGAACAAACTTTTATGTATTATTTTAATCATAAATATATTTAGATTAGATCTAAAATAATTTATGATTCATTATAATAGGATAAAATTTAGATATAAAATTATTTTAGAACTGAATTATATATTACATATGATGTAATTGGTATTGATCTAAAAGTTATCATAATACATGAGATGTATGAATAAAGTTTAGATCATACCTATGTATGTTTAATTGTTAAACATATTATAAAAATTTATTTTTGTGTATTGAAACATATAGTATGCTTCACTTGAAACCTTGTAGAATAGTTCTACAAACTGAAACACAGATTTTACATAATTTTGAATTAAGTTTGAATGATCTAAAATTGAGAATTGAAGATTATTAAGACACCACATAATATGATGAGCAAAGGGTAAGCATGAATCAGATCCTTTTAATGGGTTAGACCTAGGACTAGGAACATATATGGACTAAGTAGAGAAATTAATTAAATCTAATCAAGTGTTGAATTAGATTAGGTCAGTATTTCTCTAAATCAATCTTAATAGTTGAAGTTTGATCAAGTCCATATGTTTGACGCTAATAAATAGATCATGATCATGGCTCCATGGTTGAGCCCGAATCTTCTGGTGTATCAAATCAAAACTAATTAACCAGTTGGTGTCTAAGGTAAGTTTGGCAGATTCGATCAAGTGATTTTTAATTGAGAGCTATTCATCTAGATGCATCTACGATGAGTTAAGGGCAGATCTCTCCCACTGATTTCACTTACTTGACCAACATGGTAGATTATATTTTGATTAGGTCACTAATCGATTGGTGCAGACCCATGCCATTAAGGTGAATCAGTGTGACTGATTTAAGTATCTTCAAACCAGCTTATGTTTAATCCTTTACATGACTTGGTGAAGTCAGTGGAAGAATTTGCAGCTTGCAGGTCGACTTCTTCTCTTATTCTCAGATCAATGAAATTAAATCTTCTAAATTATTAGGTTCATAAAGTGATAAAATTATGAGATAACTTGGTCATTGCCTTCCATTAAGGTATGCGATAATGAGTCCAATATTTTAAATAGGCATTGGAGGTGCCACACGCTTGGTGTCTATTACGTATTAAAATTGTCATTCATCATATAACCATCATGATGTACCTTCAGATCGATGCTCAGATTGGTCGAGCCACACTCGGGTCTAGACATCCATTTGTTGAATGCACTTGATGTGTCATGTTAATGGTTGGACTTAACCAGAATTTTTAGTGTAGGTGCCACACACCTGCTGAAGGGAAGTCTGGGGCAAAACCCAATGCTAGAAGTTATTTGAAGAAATAATTGGTTATGAACCTACCCATGGATGCCTAGGATTGATCGAGTCACACTCAGACCCGAATGCAGTCCATGTGGATTCTAGTACTCACTAAGAAATTAATGTAATTTCTCGAGTTGGGGGTAGAGGCTACCAATTCATAAAAAATAGTGGGAGGACCTTAGACTAAAGTTCATATCTTCAAGATTAATAAATAATTCATATATTAATAGGCTAATATTTTTTCTTTTTAGTTATGGCCAACACACTATCCCTTCATTCATTGTTGGACAGTGACAAGCTCACTGGATCCAACTTCGATAGATGGTATCAAAGTTGAAGATCGTGTTGGAGCATGAGAGGATTTTATATGTCCTTACGGATCAGACACTTGAAGAACCTGTAGCCAATGCTCCTTGTACTATGAGAGATACTTACATGAAGTGGCTCAATGATCGCATGATTGTGCGTTGCATGATGAGGGCAGCTATGAATGATGAACTTAGTTCTAAGTTCGAGGATGCGCAGCCTGAAGAGATGATTCAAATATCGAATGAGTCTTTCGGCACCCTTGAGGATACGGAGAGACATAAAACCTCCTGCGCAGTGTTCAATACCCATATGCAAGAGGGAGCTTCAGTCACCGATCATGTTTTATAAGTGATTGAGCAGATTGAACATTTTAGCAAACTTGGCTTTCCGTTGCATGAATAGTTAGGCAAGGATACTATCCTCAATTTGCTACTGAAATCCTACCTATCCTTTCTCAGTCATTATAGAATGATAAAATCTGTAGTAAACTACCATGGTTTGCTAGGGTGTAGACTTTTGAGAAGGATCACCAGCTCCAAAAGGAGCCAATGAATTTAGTGAGAGGTTCATCTGCAGGATATCAATCCTCTAAGAGAGAAAAGAAGAAAAAGGTGCAAAAATCCCATGTCGCAGATCTCAAGCAGAGCAAACCATCAAAAGTTGACAAGAGCCAGATAGAGTACTTCTTATGTAAGAAGCTGGATCATTAGAAAAAGAATTGTCCTGCTTATATAGCCATCCTTGATCCAAACAGGCTTAAGAACAAGAGAAAGAGGCAAATGGTTGCTTCACAAGATATTTATATGATAACACCTTGTAATTTCTCTATTTGTGATACTACTATCTGGGTATTAAATACCAAAAGTCCTATTAATATATGCAATTCATTACAGGGACTTCAGATAAGTAAAAAATTTTGAGAGGGCGAGCGGTTCCTTAACGTTAGAGATGGAAGCCTTGTTCCAGTTCTGGCCTTGGAAACTTACAGCTTGTCTTCGAGTTTAGTAGTGTCATGTTAGATGATTGTCATTATTGTCCCTCCTTTATGATGAATGTCATCTCTGTAGGCTTTTTGGCCAAACTTTGTTACAAGTTTATAATAAAAGATGATTTTTGTGATACCATTATGAATGATACTATAATTATGCATGGACAATTAAAACATGGCATATACATAATATCACGACCTATTAGTGTAATGTACACACCTAGTAAATATCCCAAAATAGATAATGTCAGCGAATCCTATCTTTGGCATTATAGGCTTGGTCATGTGAATAAGTATAGGATTGATAGGTTGATCAAAGAATGTGTCCTTGAGATAGATGATTGTGAATCATTGCCTACTTGTGAATCTTGTCTACTTGGTAAGATGATTAAGTCATCTTTTAAAGAAAAAGGTGAAAGAGCCAACAATGTCCTAGGTCTAATACATACTGATGTATGTGGACCTATGAACATAAGTTCCAGAGAAGGATACTACTATTTCATTACATTTACAGACGATCTATCGAGGTATAGGTATGTCTATCTTATGAAGCATAAGTCAGAATCATTTGAAATATTCAAATGATTCCGTGTTGAAGTAGAGAAACAAACTAAAAAGAGTATTAAGATCCTTCGATCAAATCAAGGAGGTGAATATCTCACCAGTGAGTTTCTGACATATCTGGAAGAGAATGGGATTCTCTCACAATGGACCCCTCTTGGAATACCATAACATAATGGTGTGTCTGAGAGGAGGAATCGAACCTTGTTAGACATGATCCGATCCATGATGGGCTTTTTTCAGTCTGCCAATATCTTTTTGGAGATATCTCTAGAGACTGCCTGCTATATTTTGAATAAGGTGCCCGCAAGTCTGTAATAAAACTCCATATGAGATATGGACTGGGCATAAGTCGATGCTCTCACATCTTAGGGTTTGGGGGTGTCCAACTTATGTTAAGCATTTAAAGACAGATAAGCTTGGACCGAAGTGTGATAAATGCTTGTTCGTAGGGTACCCAAAGAAAATTAAAAGGTACTATTTCTACCTCGCTGCAGAATAAAAGGTGTTTGTCAGCAGTTGGACAATCTTTTTAGAAAAAGAGTTTCTTGGTAAAGGAGCTAATGCTTGTAAAATTGAACTTGATGAAGTTCATGAGGTGAAAGGACCGACACATACAGAATTGGATTTGGTTGGTGAATCGAAATCGAAGCCAGTAGAGGTACCATTAAGGAGATCCAATAGAGTACCGCATCAGCCGGACAGATACTATGATTTTTTAGTCCGAAACGGTGATCCTATTGAACTTGATGAGAATGATGAAGATTCGATCACCTATATGGAGGCCATACAAAGGCCCGACTTTCAAAAATAGCTTGAGGCTATGAAGTCCGAGATGGAGTCCATGGAGATCAATAGTGTCTGGACACTAGTTGATCTGTCCGAAGGGATAAAATTCATAGGGTATAAATAGATTTTCAAGAGAAAAAGAGGAGCAGACGGAAAGGTAGAGACCTATAAAGCCCATCTAGTTACTAAGGATTACTGTCAGCATTATGGTATTGACTATGACGAGATGTTCTCTCCTGTGGCAATGCTTAAGTCCATCCGAATATGCTTGCTGTCGCTGCACACTTAGATTATGAGATCTGGTAGATGGATGTCAAAACTATTTTTCTTAATGGAGAGCTGGAAGAAGAGGTGTATATGATACAACCTGAAGGGTTCACATCCACAGACAAGTCGAAAGTGTGTAAGCTGAAAAGGTCAATTTATGGACTTAAGCAAGCATCGAGGAGTTGGAACATGCATTTTGATAAAGTAATCAAATGTATGGCTTTGTTAAGAATGGAGAAGAGCCTGGCATCTACAAATGGGCTTCCGATCTGTGGTCATTTTTTTTGTGCTGTATGTGGATGACATACTGTTATTAGGAAATGATATTCCGACTTTGTAGAGTGTGAAGCTATGATTATCATCACAGTTCTCCATGAAGGATTTGGGAGAAATATCCTACATCCTAGGGATGAAGATCTATAGGGATTGATCTAAAAGGTTGCTTGGATTGTCCCAATCCACGTACATTGACACCTTGTTGAAGTAGTTCAACATGGATAATTTCAAGAAAGACTATCTTTCGATAGGCCATAAAATTACTCTTTCTAAGAAGGATTGTCTGACAACTCCTAAGGAGAGAGCGCATGAGTAGAATACCATATGCTTCAGCAGTGGGATCTATCATGTACGCTATGATATGTACGAGGTTGGATGTGGCCTATTCACTAGGGGTAGTGAGTAGATACCAGTCAGATCTAGATGAGAAGTATTGAAAGATTGCAAAAGTAATTCTTAAGTATTTGAGAAATACTAAAGACCAATGGCTTATCTATGGAGACTCTGATCTGAAATTTGTAGGATATACTGATTCAAATTTTCATTCAGATTATGATGACAGTAGAAGCATGTTGAGCTACGTATTTACCTTGAATGGAGGAGCTGTTTGCTGAAAAAGTTCTAAAAAATATATTGTGGCCAATTCTGTATGCGAAGCAGAATACATTGCTGCATCGGATGCTATAAAGGAGACGGTGTGGTTGCGAAAGTTTATTATCGAGCTAAGAATTGTACCTTCCATTGATGGTCCTGTCCTGCTGTATTGTGATGCTCCAGTGCCATAGCTCAAGCGAAAGAACCTAAGTCGCACCATCACACTAAACATGTTCTGCACCGCTATCACCTAGTGCGAGAGATCGTGAACCGAGGTAATGTCGAGCTTTAGAAGATCGACGGAAAGGAGAATCTAGCCGATCCCTTCACTAAAGCTCTCAGGATCAAAGAGTTTGATGACTTCAAATAGAAGATGGGTATAAGATACTACCCCGATTGATTTTAGTCTAAGTAAGAGTTGTTGAAAATTATGTTCTAAAACTAATCGTGGACGATTGAGTTTATCCTTGTATATGAATTATTGATTATTGAATAATAGTTATTCTAATATTTTTCATCACAAAGTAACATCTTCCTTGAACTCTTGTACTATAATGAAGTCCCTAGAACTATGCTAGTGTACGATAAAGAGAAGATTTATCGTATAGTTCTTAAACAAGTTCGGACCAAATGATACGTCATTATGGGATGATGATGTTTATCGAGTGAAGATCGTTGTGTGCCATATGGGTTGGTTGTCCTCTTAACTAAAGAGTGTGATGACACTGGTATGGCATATAGGTGAGATGTAAGGGTATATCATCACGGAATAAGTGACTCACCTACTGAGCATTCTGCTGTCAAGAGCTGCTCGTGAAACACATGGGTATAAATGTTCTTCAGACCTAAGATCACTATAGTGACTTGCAAGCAACACACTGTGCTTTGATGCCGAACTACCTAGATTTTTAATGCAGTGATGGAAGGCTATTGGGTACAGTCAAGTACTTCCAAAGTCTGTGTGTGTGGATCAAGATGGGATTGACCCCTTCGGATTACTAGAGTTGATGTATCGCTGTATTTCAATTTAATAAAGCCTTGGATAGGGTAATCCATGAGATAGATTTGAAAGGTTGAAATATAATATGGATGAAGCAATCTCGATTGACAGTTAACCTGAGACCATCCTAGAGCATCCAGGGTCGAAAGGATGAATTATGCGGTAACCATGAGTATGGATTCTAGAATATTTCTTTGCGATAATTCGATCTTTCTGGATGTCAGAAATCATTGCTAGATGGTATCTCGATTAGTGCAGGAATTGGTTCCTGTGCTACCTGTTGGGAATAGTGTCTCAAAGCCAATCGTCAGCCTGTTGACGGTTGTGCTCCTTTTTGTATTAGTACATGAATTATAAATAAATAAAAGTTATTTTGATATTTTTTCATCACAAATATTTCATCTTCTAATGAACTCCTGTGTTGTGGTGAAGTCCTTAGGACTATTTAGACTCGACAAAGGAGGATTTGTCGCTTAGTCCTTAAACATGGTCGCAACCAAATGATACGTTGTTACCAAGGATGACAACATTTATCGAGCATAGGTCGTTGTGTGCCATATGGGTTGGTTGTCCTCATAACCAAAGAGTGTGGAGACACTGATATGGCATACAGGTGAGATGTAATGGTACATCTGCACTGAACGTGACCAACTCCGGAGCTATTTTTGTTGTCAATATTTGCTCCGATGGGATATGGGTATAAATGTCCCTCCGACCTGAGACCGCCACGGTGACTTGCAAGCAACTCACTGCACTTAGGCACTGGACTACCTGAATTTCTAATTCAGTGACGGAAGGCTGCTGGGTGTAGTCAAGTACTTGACTTGTCGATGCGTGTGTCAAGATGGGATTGACCACTCCAGTTTAGGAGCTGTGTACAGTCGTATTTCAATTTAGCAAAACCTTGACCAGGGTAGTCCTAGTGAGGAGTCACAGGACTAATTGAGTTGAGCATGATTCGGATGATATCATCAGGGTTGACAGTTTAACCCTGAGTCGTCCTAAACACAAGGGTCAAAAGGGATGAATTATACGGTAACCATATTCACGTAGGTTCTGAATGTTACGATAGCGATTATTCGACCTATCCGATCATCGGGTACCATTGCTAGATGGTCACTTCGATTAGTACAAGAATTGGTTCCTGTGCTACCGGCTTAGGTTCGAACCTGCGGGATCACACACATTACAGGTTCCTTTCTGATCTGATGGCTGATTATGAGTCTTATCTATCTGGAACTCTATGATTGAGAATTAGGATTCTCTAATCATGAGTTCCACACATTTTGGGTACCGGGGTCAAAATTTTGAATTTCAAATTTTGAATTTGAAATTTGAACTCTTTGATCAGGGTTTCATATCGATGGTCTCTGATGCCTGATTGCCCATTGGATTTGAACTCAATATTTATGAGAGGTTTAATTAGTGATTTAATCACTAATTAACTCAATTTGATTGAGTAATTATTTTTGGATCAAGTCCAATTGAATTGGATTCAGTTTGGATTGACCCGATTAGGTTAAATGTTGACCTAATCGCTAAGGTGGTTTAGTCCCTGATTTGATCAGGGGTTAGGTTTAGTTAATTCCTGATTTGATTAAAATTTTATTGAGCCTAATTAAGCCTAATTATGTTGGGTTTAATCTGGTCTAATTGTGCTTAACCTATTTTAAACTAGGTTGGCTCAATTTGAATCAAACCACCTTGTTTTAAATTCCCTGCGACACCCAACTTCCTTGCACCCATTTGAATTCACGAGAAGAAATTTCTCCTGAAATTTTTCTCACGGAAAACCCTTACCCACGCCCTCATTTGTGCACCATATGGATGGATAAAATAATTAGTTAGCCATTCAAATTCAAAGCATGTTTGAATTTGAATGGATAACTTATCACTTGCCCTTTCATCCTTATCCATTTTGTGCGCCACATTACTTACATGAGAAAAGGTTTCTCATGAAACATTTTCCACACACAAAGTGCCACGCCCCTTCTCTTCTCATGTCCAAAAGGATAGGGATAAGTTGGTTTTCGTTTGAATTCAAATTTGATTTGAATTCAAATGGGTAACCTCTTGTCTTTATCCTCTCACGCGGATAAGACACGTTCGACGTTGTTTTAAAGAGAGGAAAAAGGTGGGACGTGCATAGAAATTTTAGGAGAGAAACTTTGGGGCGTGAGGAAGGCTTCTGCATAAGGTGAAGGTCCAAAATCTTTCGAGAGAAAAAGAAAGAAAAGAGAAAAAATTGGGCGCAGGGTTTTTGGTGTGTACCCTAGGGTTTCTACCTAGGGTTCGGGAAGTGAGATTGGTGTGCCACGAGTGTCGTGAGTCTACCAAATTTCAGAGAGAGATCCATCAGCCTCTCAAGCAACTGTGCAGATGATTTAGAGCATCCGAGAAGTCGGTACACATCGATCGAAGGAGTTCGATCAACATCTGCCATCAAAAGGGTGAAATCATGAACTAGCATTCGTGAGGAGCTGATCAGACGGGAGCTTCGTGTGGATGATCCACAGAGGCCAGACATTTGTGTGGCTGTGATGTGATGATCAAAGCCCCCCGACGGTGATCAGATTGCGGTGATCGACTACCCGCAAAAAGGTGATGTGTTCTGAACACAGTACTGTAAAACGTTTACTGATTCAAATTTGAATTTCAAATTTAAATGCATGCTGTTGTATCATATTTAGATCCTAGTGTAGGGTTAATTAATATTAATTAATGAGATTAATTAATAATTCCACTGTAAAATAGTAATTTTGAAAAAGTTTTAAAATTACCATTTTGCCCCTGTACTAAATTTTTGCATCAAATGGTATCAGAGCCAGGTTCTAGAATATGATATACATATGTATGCGTAGATTAAGGTGTAATCTATAAGTTTAAATTTGAAATTCAAAATTTAAAATTCAAAATTCAAAAAGATTTGAAATTTGAAATTTGAAATTTGAAATTTGTTAGAAGTTTCAAATTTGAAATTCAAAATTTGAAATTTGAAATTTGGTTGAAATCTCAAATTTGAAATTTGAAATTCGAAATTTGAAATTTGAAATTCAAAATTCAAAATTTGAAATTTGAAATTTGGTTAAAATCTCAAATTTAAAATTTGAAATTTGAAATTTGAAATTCAAAATTCAAAATTCAAAATTTAAAATTCAAAGATTGGAAATTCAAAATTTGAAATTTGGTTGAAATCTCAAATTTAAAATTTAAAATTTAAAATTTGAAATTTGAAATTTAAAATTCAAAATTTAAAATTTGAAATTGGTATATTTAGATATACTTGATCCAAGTAGCAAGTAATCTAATTGGGTTGGTTGCCATGGCCGTCTGATCATAGGAGAAAAGTAGGGTTTAAAGGCCCTCTCTTCTCATTCGATGGGGTCTCCTATGGCGGTAGGGGTGCCGATGCAATTATATCCCATGCCGATGAAGCAGCCAAAGGACTTAATTAAGAAATTTATCATGAATGTGTTAGATTAGATTTAAAAGAAAATTTATGATTTATTTTGAGTTATTTTCTGTTATGAAATGAGCAATAGAATTGCTGTTTATGAAATGTGCTGACCCATTTGTGAAATGAGTTAACACATTTGGTGAACAGAAAATAAAATCTTTCAAATTTGAAAATTGTTTTCGAAATGCCAAACCCTGACCCATCAGCCCAAGTACTTAATTAAAAGAATTAAGTGTTGTCTAGTAGGTATAGAATTATGAATTAAGACCTAAGATAATTGCATAAACTTGTGGGTCAATGGGTTAGATGAATTAGGTCCATAATTGGGTTAGACCTAAGGTTAGTTTAAAAAATAGACTAAATGGAGTAATTGATCAAATCTAATCAAAAGTTGAATTAGATTAGGTCAAGGATACTCTAGACTCAACTTCAATAGTTGTAGTTGAATGGGTCCATATCTTTAACTAGATCAAGATGGACTTAATTCATGGCTACGCGGTGGAGCCCTATTTACTAAGTTGATCAAAATTAAAACTAATGAACCGGTTGGTGTCTAAGGTAAGTTCGGCAGTTTTGACCAGTGGTTCTTAAGCGGGAGCTACTCGCATTGATTCGATCATTGATGAGTTAATGGCAAATCCCCACCACTGATCTCACTTACCTGGCCAATCTGGTAAGTTAGATTTTGATTAGATCACTTGGTGATTAGAGCTCACCCATGTCATTAGGTAAATCAGTGTGACTGATTTAGGTGCTCCTAATGCCAGCTTTAATTAAATCTTTTTTTAATCTGACTTGGTGAAGTCAGTGGGAGGATTGAAATTGGCTGGATGATTTCTTCTCTACTATTCTTTAATAAAATCTTCAAAATTATTAGGTCCCTAAAATGATTAAGTTATAATGATAACTAAGTCATAGCCTCCCATTAAGTGAGTGATAATGAGTCCATTAGTTCAATGATCATTGGAGGCCCAAAGGCCTGGTGCTCATTGGCTAATGAAATTATTATTCATAATATGATAATTTGATTGAGTCTTTCTGATGGTAGTTAGGTTGGCCGGCCAAAGTCGGGCCTGATCATTTATTGGTCCGATTCACTAAATTAAGTCATGTTAATGGTTGGATCTAACCAGATCTTTTCAGTGGAGGCCAAAGCCTACTGATTAGGTTCTGGGGCAAAATCAATTACTAGAAGTTGTTTAGAGAAACAACTGGTTAAGAACCTACCCATAGATGCACATGGGTTGACCAACCAAAGTTGGGCTCGTGTGTAATCTGTGTGGATTCTAGTACCCATTAAGGAATTAAAGTAATTCCTCGAATTGGAGGATGAGGCTACCAGTTCGTAAAAATATTGGAAAAAACTTTAGACTAAAATCCAAGTCTTTAGTATTAATTTATGTACTAATAGAGGTCTCGTTTTCCTTTAAGCAGCTATGGCCACTACCCTGTCGCTCCGGTCATTATTAATAATGACAAGCTCATGGGACCCAATTTCGATAGCTGGTATCAAAAATTGAAAATCGTCCTTGAGCATGAGCGGATCCTTTATGTAGTAACGGATCCAGCACCTGAGGAGCCAGCTCCAAACGCTAGTAAGGCGATCCGAGACACTTACTTGAAGTGGCTCAATGACCGCACCACCGTTCGATATATTATTCTGGCAGCAATGAATGACGAGTTCAGCCGAAGGTTTGAGAATGCCCAGCCACAGGAGATGCTTCAAATGTTGAACGACTCCTTTGGCACGCCTGACGACGTTGAAAGGCACAAAACTAGTTGTGCCATTTTCAATGCTCGGATGAGGGATGGGGCCTCAGTCACTGATCATGTACTGTACATGATCGAGATGATTGAGCGCCTAAGCAAATTGGGCTTTCCTCTGCATGAGCAGCTCGGTAAGGATGCGATCCTTAATTCCTTGCCCAAGTCCTTCCTCCCATTATTTACTCATTTTCAAATGACAAAGCCTGCAGTAAACTACCATGGATTGTTGGGGTTGCTGCAGAACTTTGAGAAGGATCACCAACTCCATAAGGAGTCGGTGAATGTAGTGGGAGGGTCTTCTTCTCATCGTCAACCCTTTGGGAAGGGGAAGAAGAACAAGAAGAAAAAAAATAAGAAGGTGCAATCTCATGCTGGGACAGTAGCACGGGGTCAGACCAAGAAGCGCAAGCACGACCAGAGCCAGGCGGAGTGCTTCTTTTGCAAGAAGCACGGGCATTGGAAGAGGAACTGTCCTCAATACATTGCCTCCCTGGACCCGAACAGGCCAAAGAAGAAGCAAGGTAATTATATGATAACTCCTTGCAACTTTTCGATTTGTGATACTACTGCCTGGGTATTGGATACCGGAAGCCCTTATCATATTTGTAATTCGATGCAGGGTTGCAGGTCAGTAGGAGATTTGATGAAGGCGAGAGGTTCCTGAATGTTGGAGATGGAAGCAAAGTTTCAGTTCTAGCTTTAGGAATCATGAGTCTTGTAATCAATTCTCGTAATGTAATTCTGAGTGAATGTCACTATTGTCCAAGTTTTTTATTAAATATTATTTCTGTAGGCCTTTTGGCCATGTACGGTTATGATTTTTTAATAAAAAGAAATATTTGCAATATCATTTTGAATGGTGTTACAATATTTATTGGAAATTAAATAATAGAATTTACTTACTATCACAGCCTGTTAATGTGGTTCAAAAATTGGTAAACGCTCTAGAATAGATAATGTGTCAGAAGTCTACCTTTGGCACTGTAGGCTAGGTCATATCAATAAGAACAGGATAAACAGGTTGGCTCAAGAAGGAATTCTTGAAGTTAGTGATTGTGAATCACTTTCAACCTGTGAGTCCTGTCTTCTTGGGAAAATGACCAAGTCACCTTTTACTGGAAAAGGTGAGCGAGCCAGTGAACTCTTAGGTCTGGTACATTCTGATGTATGTGGACCCATGAGCTCAAGTGCAAGAGGTGGATTTTTCTACTTCATAACCTTCACAGACGACCTATCTAGGTATGGGTAAGTCTATTTAATAAAGCATAAGTCAGAATCATTTGAAATATTCAAACTATTCTGAAATGAGGTAGAAAAACAAACTGGAAAGTGTATTAAAACTCTTCGATCTGATCAAGGAGGTGAATACCTTTCCAATGAGTTTCTGACGTATCTAGGAGAGAATGGGATTCTCTCTCAGTGGACTCCTCCTGGAACACCACAGCATAATGGTGTGTCTGAAAGGAGGAATCGGACCCTGTTAGACATGGTTCGATCCATGATGGAGTTTGCTGGTCTGCCGATCTTCCTCTGGGGATATGCGCTCGAATCGGCTTGTTACCTTCTAAATAGAGTTCCGAGTAAGTCTGTAGCCAAAACACCATATGAGATATGGATAGGACGTAAGCCAGTACTCTCGCACCTTAGGGTTTGGGGGTGTCCGCTTATGTTAAACGTTTAATTACAGACAAGCTTGGACCTAGGTCTGACAAGTGTAATTTTATAGGGTACCCAAAAGAGACCAAAGGGTATTATTTCTACCTTGCTGATGAGCAAAAGGTGTTTGTCAGCCTTAAGGCAATCTTTTTAGAAAAGGAGTTCTTTAGTGAAGGAACTGTTGCCTCTAAAGTCGAACTTGATGAAGTTTGACAGGTGGAAAAACCGACACATGTTACTGAACCTGAACCGGATTTGATTAGATCAGATCCAGAGCCCATTGATTATGCACCCTTAAGGCGGTCTGGTAGAGTACCACATCAACCAGACAGATACTATGGTTTCTTGGTCCGGGATGGTGATCCTGTCGAACTTGATGAAAACGATGAGGATCCGATCACCTACATGGATGCAATGCAGAGACCTGACTCTAAGAAATGGCTAGAGGCCATGAAATCCGAAATGGAGTCCATGAAGGTCAACGATGTGTGGACATTGGTTGACCCACTCGAAGGAGTAAAACCCATAGGGTGTAAGTGGGTCTTCAAAAGGAAGAGGGGCGCAGACGGAAAGGTGGAGACCTATAAAGCCCGTCTGGTTGCCAAGGGATATCGTCAACGTTATGGTATAGACTATGACGAGACATTTTCTCCTGTGGCAATGCTCAAATCCATTCGGATTATGCTTGCGATAGCTGCCCATCTGGACTATGAAATCTGGCAGATGGATGTGAAGACAGCTTTCCTAAACGGAGAGCTGGACGAAGAGGTGTATATGATACAACCTGAAGGGTTCACATCCACAGATGAGTCTAAGGTGTGCAAGCTACAGAGGTCCATTTATGGACTTAAGCAGGCATCTTAGAGTTGGAACATACGTTTTGATAGGACGATCAAAACGTATGGCTTCGTTAAGAATGGAGAAGAGCCCTGCATTTATAAGTGGGCTAATGGTCCAGTAGTAGTATTTCTTGTATTGTATGTGGATGACATTCTCTTAATCGGGAATGATGTCCCTGCATTACAGGGAATAAAGATTTGGCTATCGTCACAGTTCTCCATGAAGGATCTGGGAGAAGCTTCCTACATCCTAGGGATGAGGATCTATAGGGATAGATCCAAAAAATTGCTTGGCTTATCCCAGTCCACGTACATTGATACTATGCTGAAAAGTTTCAGCATGAAAAATTTCAAGAAAGGCTATCTACCGATAGGCCATGGAATTTCTCTCTCGAAGAGGGATTGTCCGACAACACCTCAAGAGAGAGAGCGTATGGGTAGGATTTCATATGCTTCGACAGTGGGATCTATCATGTATGCCATGACATGTACATGACCAGATGTGGCATACTTACTAGGGGTAGTGAGTAGATACCAATCTGATCTAGGAGAGAATCACTGGAAGGTTGTTAAAACCATCCTGAAGTATTTAAGAAATACTAAGGACCAGTGGCTTATATATGATGAATCAGACTTGAGACTTATAGGGTTTACAGACTCTAGTTTCCAGTCTGATCGCGATGATAGCAAGAGTGTGTCAGGATTTATTTTTACCCTTTATGGTGGGGTTGTCTGCTGGAAGAGTTCCAAACAGCACACTGTGGCTGATTCAGTATGCGAGGCGGAGTATATTGCTGCATCAGATGCTGCCAAAGAAGCGGTGTGGCTGAGAAAATTCATCACCGAGCTCGGAGTAGCACCCTCCCTTGTTGGTCCAGTTCTGCTCTACTGCGACAGCTCTGGAGCCATTGCTCAGGCGAAGGAACCAAAGGCACACCAGCGGACGAAGCATATTCTGCGCCGCTACCATCTCATCCGAAAGATCGTGGATCGAGGTGACGTCGACCTTCAGAAGATCGACGAAAAGGAGAACCTGGCCGACCCATTCACTAAAGCCATTGCGGTGAAGGAGTTCAACGACTACAAGTCGAAGATGGGTATTAGATACTGCACCGATAGGCTTTAGGCCAAGTGAGAGATTGTTGGGAATAGTGTCCCAAAGCCAATCGTCAGCCTGTTGATGGTTGTGCTCCTTTTTATATTAGTACATGAATTATAAATAAATAAAAGTTATTTTGGTATTTTTT
This sequence comes from Elaeis guineensis, assembly GCF_000442705.2. Classification (NCBI taxonomy): domain Eukaryota; kingdom Viridiplantae; phylum Streptophyta; class Magnoliopsida; order Arecales; family Arecaceae; genus Elaeis; species Elaeis guineensis. The sequence continues at coordinate 71,601,769 of NC_025996.2, forward strand.
CATCACAAATGTTTCATCTTCTAATGAACTCCTGTGTTGTGGTGAAGTCCTTAGGACTATTTAGACTCGACAAAGGAGGATTTGTCGCTTAGTCCTTAAACATGTTCGCGATCAAATGATACGTTGTTACCAAGGATGACAACGTTTATCAAGCATAGGTCGTTGTGTGCCATATGGGTTGGTTGTCTTCATAACCAAAGAGTGTGGAGACACTGGTATGGCATACAGGTGAGATGTAATGGTACATCTGCACTGAACGTGACCAACTCCGTAGCTATTTCTGCTGTCAAGATTTACTCTGATGGGATATGGGTATAAATGTCCCTCCGACCTGAGACCGCCACGGTGACTTGCAAGCAACTCACTGCACTTAGGCACTGGACTACCTGAATTTCTAATTCAGTGACGGAAGGCTGCTGGGTGTAGTCAAGTACTTGACTTGTCGGTGCGTGTGTCAAGATGGGATTGACCACTCCAGTTTAGGAGCTGTGTACAGTCGTGTTTCAATTTAGCAAAACCTTGGCCAGGGTAGTCCTAGTGAGGAGTCACAGGACTAATTGAGTTGAGCACGATTCGGATGATATCATCAGGGTTGACAGTTTAACCCTGAGTCATCCTAAACACAGGGGTCAAAAGGGATGAATTATACGGTAACCATATTCACGTAGGTTCTGAATGTTGCGATTGTGATTATTTGACCTATCCGATCATCGGGTACCATTGCTAGATGGTCACTTCGATTAGTACAGGAATTGGTTCCTGTGCTACCGGCTTAGGTTTGAACCTGCGGGGTCACACACATTAGAGGTTCCTTTCTGATCTGATGGCTGATTATGAGTCTTATCTATCTGAGACTCTATGATTGAGAATTAGGATTCTCTAATCATGAGTTCCACACATTTTGGGTACCGGGGTCAAAATTTTGAATTTCAAATTTTGAATTTGAAAATTGAACTCTTTGATCAGGGTTTCATATCGATGGTCTCTGATGCCTGATTGCCCATTGGATTTGAACTCAATATTTATGAGAGGTTTAATTAGTGATTTAATCACTAATTAACTCAATTTGATTGAGTAATTATTTTTGGATCAAGTCCAATTGAATTGGATTCAGTTTGGATTGACCCGATTAGGTTAAATATTGACCTAATCGCTAAGGTGGTTTAGTCCCTGATTTGATCAGGGGTTAGGTTTAGTTAATTCTTGATTTGATTAGAATTTTATTGAGCCTAATTAAGCCTAATTATGTTGGGTTTAATCTGGTCTAATTATGCTTAACCTATTTTAAACTAGGTTGGCTCAATTTGAATCAAACCACCTTGTTTTAAATTCCCTGCGACACCCAACTTCCTTGCACCCATTTGAATTCACGAGAAGAAACTTCTCATGAAATTTTTCTCACGCAAAACCCTTCCCCACGCCCTCATTTGTACACCATATGGATGGATAAAATAATTAGTTAGCCATTCAAATTCAAAGCATGTTTGAATTTGAATGGATAACTTATCACTTGCCCTTTCATCCTTATCCATTTTGTGCGCCACATTACTTACATGAGAAAAGGTTTCTCGTGAAACATTTTCCACGCACAAAGAGCCACACCCCTTCTCTTCTCATGCCCAAAAGGATAGGGATAAGTTGGTTTTCGTTTGAATTCAAATTTGATTTGAATTCAAATGTGTAACCTCTTGTCTTTATCCTCTCACGCGGATAAGACACGTTCGACGTTGTTTTAAAAAGAGAAAAAAGGTGGGACGTGCATAGAAATTTTAGGAGAGAAACTTTGGGGCGTGAGAAAGGCTTCTGCACAAGGTGAAGGTCCAAAACCTTCCGAGAGAAAAAGAAAGAAAAGAGAGAAAATTGGGCACAGGATTTTTGGTGTGTACCCTAGTGTTTCTACCTAGGGTTCGGGAAGTGAGATTGGTGTGCCACGAGTATCGTGAGTCCACCAAATTTTAGGAAGAGATCCATCAACCTCTCAAGCAACTGTGCAGATGATCTGGAGCATCCAAGAAGTCGGTACATATCGATCGAAGGAGTTCAATCAACATCTGCCATCAAAAGGGTGAAATCACGAACTAGCTTTCGTGAGGAGCTGATCAGATGGGAGCTTCGTGTGGATGATCCACAGAGGCCAGACATTTGTGTGGCTGTGACGTGATGATCAGAGCCCTCCGACGGTGATCAGATTGCGGTGATCGACTACCCGCAAAAAGGTGATGTGTTCTGAACACAGTACTGTAAAACGTTTACTGATTCAAATTTGAATTTCAAATTTAAATGCATGCTGTTGTATCATATTTAGATCCTAGTGTAGGGTTAATTAGTATTAATTAATGAGATTAATTAATAATTCCACTGTAAAATAGTAATTTTGAAAAAAATTTAAAATTACCATTTTGCCCCTGCACTAAATTTTTGCTTCACTACCAGCTTAGTGTTTGAACCTATGGAGTCATGCACACAAGTCAGACAAAGTAAGAAGGAATTGACCTATATTTATATGTCTAATCTGAAAGTACTTGACTTGATTGAACATATAAGCTAACTTGATTGAGAATTAAGTTATGGATCAAACGGGATTGAAGAGTTGACTATGTCTAGCTAGCACTACACATGAGGTTCAGGTTCAATTTTGGGGATGAATAATTTCTATCTATGATCCATAGAACATATATAAGATTGAATTTAAGTACTAATTAATTTTAGATTAGATCTGAATTAATTAGACTTAAATAGGTTCAAAATCTAAGTTAGACTTGGTACAAAAATCCTAAAGAGTTTAAGATTGATAGCCTTTCAAAATTATTTCGAACTGACTTCGAATCGGATTCGAATCGGACCTATTTTGGATGAGATATGAGTATTCCTACTTGCACTGAGAATACTCACTCATGAAGTATGATCAAAAATTAGTTTGGTACTTATTTGGGGCATCCCAAGTGGATGTGGGAGTGGGTGCAAAGTGGATGTCATAAGTGATGGCAATTATATCTCATGTAGGAGTCCTTCTTTCATGAGTATTGGACCAATTCAAATCAGTTTTGAATAAAAAGTCTTCCTCTCATTGGGTCATGAGAATCATCTATAAATAGAGAGGGTCTCTACTTATGGATGAAAGAAGAGAATATAATAGCAAGCAAATCAAATTGAGAAAAAAAAAAAAGACAGAGAGACAGGCGTGTGAAAAGAGAAGTCCTTCATCTTCTACATCTCTTCCTTTGTTGCCGCCTCCTCTCCTTGGGTGTGGATCTTTCTTGGGCATCTTGCCTGCTGGTGTGAGATATCACATTATCACATCTCATTCCTCGATTGATTGAGTTGTGAAGTCAATTGGATTGGAGTTCATCCTACTTTCTTGCAGCATCTGACGTGCATGCGAAGTAGAGGGTCTACATATCCAGGCCTCTATGAAGGTTTATATCAGATAATTTGAGATTTGATCTCTGATTTTACTGCTATTCAGGTAAGAATTTGATCCATAAACAAGTAGAACATTAGAGAAAATTTTTAGATGCAACCTGGACATTCTGGAGGGAAACTGTTCCCTTTCCTTCATAAAATTGATGTAGCTATTGATTAAACTAAGTCAAGTTTTGATTTGGATTAGATCAATTGAGCTTATGATTCTACAAGTGTTGTAGATTGAGTCGATTGAACCCCATATCTAGAATCGAGTCAATCTATGGTCCTAATTCGGCTTCATGGCCTGAACCCGATTCACCTAAGCTGACTAATTGCAATCAATAAATTATTTGGTGTCTAAAGTAAATTTTGATCGGTGGTTTTTAATTGGGAGGCTACTTACCTAGATAATTAAGCCTATAGTGAGTTAATGGCATACCCTCCCACCAATCTCACTTGGCCAATTGAATGATTGGGTTCATTAATTGCTAAGATATTTTAGTTTAGCCCATGCTAGTTATATCGATCATATGATGACTGATTAGATGAGACCTGACCTAAACTTTTCTAATCAATATTAAGCCTTATGGTCTTCCACTGTTGTAAAAGTACATATGTGGTACTGTCGTTGATTGTTCTCGACTAGTTATAGTGGTTCAGTTACATCGAGAATATGTAACCACTCTACTAGCAAAGAGTTACTCCAAGATGAAGATGGGGTTGGGCCCAATATGTGTTATCTAAGGGATTCAATGATAGCTTCACATCTGCTTGTGAATGGTGGGTCTAGCTTAATTAAGAAGTGAGACAATATGTGTTATCTGAGCTCTTATGACTTAGAGACCAAATCACTGTAATATACTTATAGAAGCATCTGAACAAAGATTTACCTATGCATCGATATGCATATTATCAATAACTATTAGGTGAGGTGTATGGCATCGATGGGATCGCAGCACCCACTAGAAACTTTACATTAGTCACGTCGAATTTTTATTTTCCACCTGGAGAGTGTCAAAATCTAAAAAAATAGTGGGAGTCTATTCACATCTAAAAGTTCCTAAAGCAAATATAAATTTAAATACAAATATCTAATTAGAATCTCTACTCTTATAGATAAATAATGTCAGCCTTTAACCCACCGCATCCTTGAAACCAACCGTCTGACTGGCATAAATTTTAAGGCATGGATCAAAAACCTTAGGATAGTCCTGACATCCGAGAAGATTGGGTATGTACTCAACCAAGACACCCCAACTTTATCAGCTTGTCCTACGGTAGAGCTAAAAGCTGCTCTAGATAAGTGGACAGATGATGACTTTAGGATGAAGTGCTATGTGCTGACTTTCATATCAAATGAGTTGCAGATCCAGCATGAGCACATGCCCACTACCCGCATCATGATCACTCACCTGCAAGAGTTGTACGGTGAACAGAGTCGAACTGCACGCTTCGAATTATCTAAGTGGTTATTCAATATGAAGATGCACGAGGAACAATTAGTCCATGATCATTATGTGACAATGATCAAGGATCTTGAGAAGCTTGAGAAGTTCGAGCTTACTATACAGAGGGAGTTAAATGTAGATTTAATCCTTCAATCTCTGACTAGTTCGTTTGGATAGTTTATTATAAACTACCATATGAATAAATTGGACTAACTTATCCGAGTTGGTCAATATACTGGTCACTATTGAGGGTATCTTGAAAAGTTCAAAGGACTCTATTCTTGCTATTGAGTGGGCACCTTCTAAGAAAAAGTCTCAAAAGACCTGTGAAGAAGCAGAAGAAGGAGAGCAAACCCAAGAAGGACACTTTGAAGAAAGCTGTAGAGAAAGAAAAGTGTTTCCACTACAACTCTGACGGTCATTGGAGGAGAAACTGTCTGTCTTACCTGGAAAGTCTGAAGATAAAAAAGGATGAACAACCTTCTGAAGGTTTGCTCATAATAGAATCTAATCTAATGATTTCTTCTACTTCTAGTTGAGTATTGGACTCTAGTTCTAGTGCTTGTATATGTACTTTAATATAGGGTCTAATAGGAAGTAGGAGGTTGAGGCAAGGTGACATGATCCTTCAGGTCGGTAATGGAGCAAAAGTTGCTACAGAAGTCATTGGAACCTATCCTCTTCGATTACCATCAGGCTTTAGATTGGATTTAAAAGATTGTTATTTTATTTCTGTAGCTAGCTGAAATTTGACTTCAATTTTTATACTAGCACAGGATGGATTTATTTTTTAATTTAATAAAAACTACTATTTTATTTATTTGCAAACTAAATTGGTTGCATCTAATCTTTTGATTGACAATCTTTATCACTTATATATTGATACTAATGTGAACCTAAATGAGCAAATAGTAAGTGTCATAGGCCAAAAGAGACCCAGAGATGAGTTTAACCATAAGTTCTTGTGGTACCATAGGCTTGGCCATATTGGAGAGGACAGGATAAACAGACTGAAAAGGGATAGGATTCTAGAATTGGTTAAATCTGAGTCAATTCCAATCTGTGAATCATGCCTTCGAGAAAAAATGACTAGATTATCCTTTATGGGATAAGGAGAAAGGATCACTGAGTTTCTAGCCCTGAAACACACTGATGTGTGTGGCCCATTTGATGTGTAGGTCAGGGGTGGTTATAGCTACTTCATTATCTTTACTAATGATCTATCACAATACAATATGTATTTCTCATGAAACATAGGTCTGAAGCCTTTGAAAGGTTCAAAAAATTCAGGCACGAGGTAGAGAAGTAAACAGATAAATCCATCAAAATCCTTCGATCTGATCGAAGAGAAAAATATCCAAGTACTGAATTTCTAAAATATCTTAAGGAGAATGACATAGTTTCTTAATGGACTCCTTCTGGCACACCTTAACTCAATGGGGTATCCGAAAGGAGAAATATGATCCTATTAGATATGGTCTAATCAATGATGAGCTTTATTGATTTATCCATATTTCTTTGGAGATATGCCTTACTTACCATGATGCATATTTTAAATAAAATTTCTTCTAAATCTGTTTCTACCATAATATATAAGATATGGCACGGTAAGAAGCTGAGTCTGAGTTATCTTAAGACTTGGGGATGTCCAGTCTATGTCAAGAGACAGAAAGCTGATAAGTTAGAGGATAGATCTATTGTAGCTCAATTTATAGGGTATCCCAAGGAATCCATGAAATACTATTTTTACTTTTCACATGATTACAATGTGATTATGATCCCAATGCCACATTTCTAAAAAAATAGTTTATCCAAGATGGTAGTAGTGGGAGGTTAGTGTAGCTCGATGAGAATATCTTTGAAGAGCAACGAGCTATAGATCCTCAAGAACCTGTTCGTAATGAACCAGTAGTTAATGTTTCACCTTCACCTTGTAGATCAGGAAGAATCTCCCATCCTTCTGAAAGATATATGGGTATACTAAAAGAGGATATAGAGGAATCATTTCTTGTGGGAAATGGAGGTCATGGTGATGATCCTAGTCTTTTGTTGAGACAATGTCTGACATCAATTTTGAAAAATGATTAGATACAATGAAGTCAGAAATTGACTTAATTCACTCGAACTAGATATGGACCTTAGTGGATCCACCTGAGAAAATTATTTTCATTGAGTGTAAATGGATCTATAAAAGAAAAATAAGTGCTAATGGTAAGGTAGAAATCTATAACCAAGACTGGTGGTGAAGGATTATAGTCAATGTGAAGGTATTGACTATCATGATACCTTTTAACCTATAGCCATACTGAAATCTATCCACATATTGCTTGCTATTGTAGCTTACTATGATTATGAAATCTGACAGATGGATGTAAAAACTACTTTCCTAAATAGATATCTTGAAAAAGATATCTATATGGAGTAGCCTCTAAATTTTACGTCAGATGATAGTAATCATCAAGTCTACAAGCTGCAAAGGTCCATCTATGGACTAAAGTGGACCTCTCGAAATTGAAATCTTCATTTTGATGATACAATCAAATCATTTAGCTTCATCAAAAATGAAGAGAAATCTTGTGTTTATAAAAGGATCAGTGGGAGCATGCTTGTCTTTCTCGTATTGTACGTGGATGATATCCTCCTCATTAGAAATGATATTCTCATGTTGACCTTAGTCAAAGCTTAGTTATCTAAAGAATTCTCCATGAAAGATTTAGGAGAAGCATCCTATATCCTTGGGATAAAGGTCTATAGAGATAGATCTAAAAGAATGCTTGGCCTGTCACAAAAATTGTACATAGAAAAAATGCTTAAGTGGTTCAGCATGAAAAACTCCAAAAGAAGTTTGCTATCTCTTAGGTATGGTATTCAACTCTTCAAGATAATGTGTCCGATCACGTATGAGGAGATCGAGTGTATGAGTAGGATCCCTTATACTTCAATGATAGGGAGCCTCATGTACGTCATGCTATGTACTCGACCTGATATTGCCTTTACTGTGAGTATCTCAAGTAGGTATCAGTTGAATCCAGACGAAGAGCACTGGATAGCTGAGAAGAACATCAAGTACTTATGAAAGACTAAAGATTTATTCTTGATCTTTGGAAGAGCATCTGAATTGCAGATTGAGGGTTATACAGATTTGAATTTTATGTTGGATCTCAATGATAGAAAGTCTACATCAGGATATGTGTTCATTTGCAATGGTGGTGCAATCAGCTAAAAGTGTTCTAAGCAGAGCATCATCGTAGATTCAACCACAGAGGCTGAATATGTCGCTGCTTCGGATGCTGTAAAAGAAAACTTCTAGTTCAAAAAGTTTATCACAAAACTTGGTGTAATGACATCAAATATCATACCACTATACTACGATAATAATAGAGCTATAGTACTTGCTAAAGAGCCTCGATCTCATCAAAAATCAAAGCACATTGAACAGCAGTTCTATATTATACACGACTATCTCGAGAAGCTATATGTCAAGGTACGAAGAGTAGATCCCACAGATAACGTGGTAGATCCACAGACAAAATAGTTAAGTCAGTCCAAAATGGAAGTCCATCTTGAGAAGATGGAACTTAGATTAATAGCCAATTGGCTTTAGTCCAAGTGGAAGATTGTTAGATATATGTCCTTGAAGCTAATCATTGGCTGACACATTATTTATTTTATGACATAAATTTATACTTTAAACTATTGATTTAATCAATAAAGGATAAATTTTTTTTTGTTTAAGTGTTATGTGTTCTTGAATCATCTTTGGAATTGATGTTATGATACATATTCTCAAGTGTTGAGAATTAGAGCTATGTACAATCGATTCCAAAATTGCTCCCAATCATAGCATAGTCATGAGGATGGTGCTCAATCCAGATAGATTAGCACAAGATTTGCTTCCTTCAGGATTGATGAATCTCTAGTCTATGGTGTAGAGACATTGAGCGGTGAGTGCAGATAGTTGTTAGAAAATAACTAGTACTAAACGTGACCATACAAGAGATCACATAGATTTTTATTCAATCATCAGTGATCATCTCAATACTGTAGTTGTGTGACTGATCCTTTGACCTGCGGTATCATAGTTGCTCACAGTAAGACTAAGACTGCTATAGTCTGACTACACATAAGCATTGACTCAATTATGAGTTTTTGTAGTGGATGTTGGCTTCAGTTGGATGAGGTATGTGAGCAACATGTGCATCTAGATGAGATCTATCTATCTTGATAGAGAGTAGTCCTATGAGATTTAAGAAGCTGAGTCCACAAGTCTATGACCATAGAAGTATGATTGATGAAAAAGAGTTTCTATTTAGAATAACTATTAGACTTGAGTTGATTGGATCTATCATATGACTGATGATGAGGCTTGATAATTTATCTATGATCTGCCATCTAGTCGGGACTCACAATAAGGAACTATATCATACATTAACTATATCTAGAGGTTCTATTTTAGTTTTACTGGATTGTCACTACATATTGCTAGATATTACTGATGGATTAGGAGAGCTCAATAGGATCATTTTGGATCAATGATCCTTGTCAAGTTAGAGTGAAACTGTTCCGACCCACTGAAAAATATTTCAGTGATACCTATGATAAAGATCATGGTATGTCTTACTACCAGATAGAATGAACCAATGGGGTCACACATAAAGAGAGAAGGCCTGAATTAGTTATAATTGAGCTTATGAAGCATTAATTAATATGGATTTAGAGAAATCCTATTATGTTCATATTAACCTTGCTAGCATCTGGATGAAACTCAATTTCTCTTGTTGTTGGTTTGCTTATATGATAAGTGTTGGTGCAAAAATCCGCCTGCATCGGAGAAGCTAGAGTAGAGGGAGTCGCGGTCGCCGCGGGACCTGCAAGAGAAGTCTAAATCGGAGTTGGGGTTGCTCCGGCAAGACCCTCCGATGCTCAAGTCAGTTCTCTACCTCAACAAGAATGGAGTGCTCGAATGAAAATTTTAGCAGAGTTTTTGGGATAGAAATTAGAGCTTAGAGAATAACGTATCTGGGCCCCCCCTTTTTATAGGCGGAGGGAGCAACGGATTGACAGCGATGTTTGTAACCGCCTAGTCGTGGGCCGCTCGGGGCCAGGAGGAGTTTATTATGAAGAGTAATGGGGTGGAGTCGTGGCTGTCACCATGGCTCGCCACGTGGAATCTGTTGCGGAGAGTGGAGCGACATCCGTTGTCGCGACTCGCCAGGGAGTGGTGGAGCCACGCAGTATCCACCGCAGGGAGTGGAGCAGAGTCGTGGCCATTACTGCGGTATGCCACGTGGAGCCTGTTGCGGAGAGTGGAGCGGCGTCCGTTGTTGCGACTCGCCAGGGAGCAGTGGAGCCGCGCAGTATCCATCGCAGGGGGTGGAGCAGAGTCATGGCTGTTACTGTGGCCTGTCAGGGAGTCCAGGCCTGTCGACCGAAGCTCGGTTGAAGTGCCTGACTAAGAGAGGTGGCTATCCATCTGAAAGGAGCTCGGATGTTGCTGGCGGGGCCGTCAACCGTTGGGTACCTTGAGCGTTAGTACTATAGGCGAGGGCCATCTGCGGTAGGAGCCCAGTCAGAGGCTTTCTATAGACGAAGTTTGATTTTCGTAGAAGTCCGGACGAAGACTTCCTGCAGCCGGAGTTGGGGACGAAGTTTGGCTCCCGTAGGAGTCCGGACAAAGCCCACCAGCAATTGAAGTCGGGGATGAAGTCCGGCTCCCGTAGGAGTCCGGGCGAAGTTTACCTGTAGCCAGAGTCGGAGATAAAGTCCGACTCCCGTTGGAGTCCGGATGAAGTCTACCTGCAATTGAAGTGATGATGAAGTCTGGCTCCCGTAGGAGTCTGGACGAAGTCTTCCTGCAGTCGGGGTCGGGGACGGAGTCCGACTCCCGTAGGAGTCCGGACGAAGTCTTCCTGCAGTCGAAGTCAGGGACGAAGTCCGACTCCCGTAGGAGTTCGGACGAAGTCTTCCTGTAGCCGGAGTCGGGGATGAAGTCCGGCTCCCGTAGGAGTCCGGATGAAGTCTACCTGCAATTGAAGTCGAGGACGAAGTCCGGCTCCCGTAGGAGTTCGGATGAAGTCTTCCTGCAGTCGGGGCCGGGGATGGAGTCCGGCTCCCGTAGGAGTCCGGACGAAGTCTTCCTGCAGCCGAAGTCAGAGATGAAGTCTGGCTCTCGTAGGAGTCCGGACGAAGTCTACCTGCAATTGAAGTCGAGGATGAAGTCCGGCTCCCGTAGGAGTCTGGATGAAGTCTTCCTGCAGTCGGGGTCGGGGACGGAGTCTGGCTCCCGTAGGAGTCCGGATGAAGTCTTCCTGCAGCCAGAGTCGGGGACGAAGTCTGGCTCCCGTAGGAGTCCGGACGAAGTCTACCTACAATTGAAATCGGGGATGAAGTCCGGCTCCCGTAGGAGTCCGGACGAAGTCTACCTACAGTCGGGGTCCGGGACGGAGTCCGGCTCCAATAGGAGTCTGGACGAAGTCTTTCCGCAATCAAAGTCGGCGAAGTCTAGCTCCCGTAGGAGTCTGTCTATTGTGAAGAATCTGGTCGATGCTGGTGGGGGTTTATCCATCGGCGGAACTTGGGAATGCTGCTGAGGCTCGATCGCCAGAGAGATGTCGTCGAAGATCGGACGCCGGTAGAATCCCTGAGTGGTCACTCCTGACACGAACTTCGGCTGGTGGGGGGGATTTTATACCCAACACCAGTCCCCCTACTTCTCAGTTCGAGTTTCGAGTGAAGGAAGTGCAGAAAAATTTTCACAGCCGAAGTCATTTCCTTAAATTCCGCATAAGACCGCCATCGAAAATCTTGGCATTCAATGCGTGCGTGCTGGAGTCTTTTTTTGATTAGGGCGATCTGAAGAGTCCTTTCAAAATTCCCCTCGGAGCGTAGTCCTAAGCGCCACACCATAATGGTCCCGCTAGCAGCTAGCCCTACATCACGGTGAGTGGGACATGTGGCCGGCGCTGGTGGACTTAGGGATATCCGCCACCATAACTGCGCCAGGCCCCGTCGCTTATTTAAGCCCCCTCCTTCCCTCCAGGGGCTTCACTTCGCTGAGAGTTGACACCTTTCTTCTACCTGAAAATTTAGTCACTCCATCGACGCCCTTTTAGACTCTAAGCACTCTTCACACCAGTCTTCGCCATCTCCACCGGCTCCCCGCCGCCTTCAGTCTTTCGAGCCCCTTCAAGGGGTTCTCCCATCGGGGCTTCTACCCCGGAGGCCAACCTCGAGAGGATTCCATAGATCAAGAGGAGTAGGAGGGGGAAAACAGCGGCCTGCGAATTCTCCGGCTGTCGAACTATCACTGAGGGTTCCCACTACCTCAAAGGGGGCTCGAGGGAGAATTACTTCAACAACAGGGATTTAATAACGGAAACAACCGGTGAGTGCATTCCGCCCGAGAATTTTGGCATAGTTGAACGGGGTGACACCGGTCAAGGGGGCAGAGTTGTCGTCACAAACTATGGCGGGATTCTTGATGTCGTCGGGGCCGAGGGACCAGAAGCAGTCGGCGCTGACGGTGGGGCAGTAGAACTTGTTGCGGGGATGGTGGAAGTAGTGCATGCCGACCTTGCCGAAGTACCTAGGATGGTGGTTGTCGTGGAGCACACGGTGGTGGTGCATGCCTCCGACGTCATCGCGGCCTCCGGGACAATCTTGTTCTTTCTGATGCAGGTCATCATCGCCGCTGCTGTCACCGTCGCTATCCTTTGAATTCTATCCCCCCTTTTCCCCCTAGGGTTGGGGCCGATCTTCACCACATGCTCCGCATTCCCATCGTTCAAAGGGATCAAAACCAGATCTTCGATTGGGCCGCCCCTCTCCTCAGTGAGGTCATCGCGGGCGTCCAGCCCATCAACTGGACAGAGGTCGGATTGGTCACTTCTTTGCAAGGCTATGTTGTAGCAGTGTCTGGCCAGGGCTTGGTCTCCCCTGACTTCTCTGACCCTCTGGTTCGTAGGGAATTTCAATTTTAAATGGTAGGTTGATACGATGGCTCGGAGAGCGTTGAGGCCAGGTCGGCCGAGGATTGCATTGTTGGCTGACGGCGCCTTCACCACCAGAAAATTCACCAGAGCCCTGGATTGTCTTGGATATCGACCCGCAGCTATAGTCAAAGTTATTACTCCCTCCACTGGGACAGCATCATCGGTAAACCCTACCAGAGGGGAGCTAATCAGTCCCAAATGGCCGTCAAGGATGGACATTCTTGAGAAGGCATCGTAGAATAAAATATCGGCCAAACTTCCATTGTCGACTAGAATGCGGCAGACATCGTAATTAGCTATATTCAAGGAAACTACAACTGCATTGTTATGAGGAAATTGAACTCCCCGAGCATCTTCTTTAGTGAAAGTTATGAATTTCTCAATCTTTTGCCTCTTGGGAGGTCCGGCCAATACGCCGGTCGCTCCCCGCCGGGATTCTTCCGAGGTGGTATTGGCGAAATCTGTCGGAGGTCGATTATCTGACCGCTCCATGCCGGCGGCCGTTGTCGGAGGAGGAGGAGTCTGGGAAACTGGAGGCGAGGTCGGAGCCTGAGATCTGGCCGCGGAGGCCGTGGGTCACCGTGCGGATGCTTTGCGGGGAGGCATCGGGCGAAGATCTAGTGGGGGAAGGACGAGAGGGCATCAGAAAAGATGACCGGAGGCGGTCCCGTTGAGCGCTCCTTTAAGAACAAGGGTACTACGAAGACACGGCCCTTCCTCTAGCGCCAATCCTGTTGGTGCAAAAATCTACTTGCATCGGAGAAGTTGGAGTCCAGGGAGTTGTGGTCGCCGCCGGGACCTGCAAGAGAAGTCTAAACCAGAGTTGGGGTTGCTCCAGCAAGATCCTCCGACGCTCAAGTCAGTTCTCTGCCTCAACAAGAATGGAGTGCTCAAATGGAAATTTTAGCAGAGTTTTTGGAATAAAAATTAGAGCTTAGAGAATAACGTATCTGGGCCCCCCCCTTTTTATAGGCGGAGGGAGCAACGGATTGACAGCGACATTTGTAACCGCTTAGTCGTGGGCCGCTCGGGACCAGGAGGAGTTTATTATGAAGAGTAATGGGGTGGAGTCATGGCTGTCACCATGGCTCGCCATGTGGAATCTGTTGCGGAGAGTGGAGCGGCATCCATTGTCGTGACTCGCCAAGGAGTAGTGGAGCCGTGCAGTATCCACCGCAGAGAGTGGAGCAGAGTCGTGGCCATTACTGCGGCATGCCGCGTGGAGCCTGTGGCAGGAAGTAGAGCGGCGTCCATTGTCACGACTCGTCAGGGAGTGGTGGAGCCACGCAGTATCTGCCGCAGGGGGTGGAGCAGAGTCATGGCTGTTACTGTGGCCTGTCAGGGAGTCCAGGCCTGTCGGTCGAAGCTCGATTGAAGTGCCTGGCGGAGAGAGATGGCTATCCATCTGAAAGGAGCTCGGATGTTGCTGGTGGGCCATCTACCGTTGGGTGCCTTGAGTGTTAGTACTATAGGCGAGGGCCATCTACGGTAGGAGCCCAGTCAGAGGCTTTCTATAGATGAAGTTCGATTTCTGTAGGAGTTCGGATGAAGACTTCCTGCAGTCGGAGTTGGGGATGAAGTCCGACTCCCGTAGGAGTCTGGACGAAGCCCACCAGCAATTGAAGTCGGGGATGAAGTCCGGCTCTCGTAGGAGTCCGGGCGAAGTCTACCTGCAGCCGGAGTCGGGGACGAAGTCTGGCTCCCGTAGGAGTCCGAACGAAGTCTACCTGCAATTGAAGTCGAGGACGAAGTCCGGCTCCCATAGGAGTCCGGACGAAGTCTTCCTGCAGTCGGAGCCGGGGATGGAGTTCGGCTCCCGTAGGAGTCCAGATGAAGTCTTCCTGTAGCCAGAGTCGGGGATGAAGTTCGGCTCCCATAGGAGTTCGGACGAAGTCTTCCTGTAGCCGGAGTTGGGGATGAAGTCCGACTCCCGTAGGAGTCCAGACGAAGTCTACCTGCAATTGAAGTCGAGGATGAAGTCCGGCTCCCGTAGGAGTCTGGACGAAGTCTTCCTGCAATCGGGGTCGGAGATGGAGTCTGGCTCCCGTAGGAGTCCGGACAAAGTCTTCCTACAGTCAGAGTCAGGGACAAAGTCCAGCTCTCGTAGGAGTCCGGATGAAGTCTACCTGCAATTGAAGTTGAGGACGAAGTCCGGCTCCCATAGGAGTCCGAACGAAGTCTTCCTGCAATCGGGGCCGGAGATGGAGTCCGGCTCCTATAGGTGTCCGGATGAAGTCTTACTGCAGCCGGAGTCGGAGACGAAGTCTGGCTCCCGTAGGAGTCCGGACGAAGTCTTCCTGCAATTGAAGTCGGGGATGAAGTCCGGCTCCCGTAGGAGTCCAGACGAAGTCTACCTGCAGTCGAGGTCGGAGACGGAGTCTGGCTCCCATAGGAGTCCGGACGAAGTCTTTCCGCAGTCGGAGTCGGCGAAGTCTGGCTCCCGTAGGAGTCCGTCTGTCGTAAAGAATCTAGTCGACGTTGGTGGGGGTTTATCCATCGGCGGAACTTGGGAATGCTGCTAAGGCTCGATCGTCGGAGAGATGTCGCCGAAGGTCGGACGCCGGTAGAATCCCTGAGTGGTCACTCCTGACACGAACTTCGGCTGGGGGCGGGATTTTATACCCAACAATAAGCATTGGCCAATTTCTATACTTGATTTGAACCTAATTGAATATGATTCAATAGCCTTCAATGGTTGGATGCTTAATTTATGGCTTGGATTAAATCAATTTTTTTTTTTGATTTTTTTCATCTTGATTTGATCAAGAATCCTTGAAGTGAATTTATAAAACCATGTGAACTGATTTGTGAGCATTTGATTGGATCCTATATAATGGGATGCCTAGCACTGGGTGTGGACATGGGTGAATAATGGGTGGTGCCTCATTTATTTGGTCGAAGTATATTATGGCTAGGACTTCTAATATGATTAGGAGGAGGGATCCTAATTTGATTAGGATACCCATTAGATGTCTATTTAAAGGACCCTAGCCCTACTTCTCACTTTATATCTTATGATCTCCCATCCTTGCCGCCACCTATTACTGTGCCCATTGCCCCTCTCCTCTCTCTCTAAGGGTCCCTCTTGGAGCTAGAAGAGAGGTGGGTGGCATCGTTTTTCTTTGGTGTCAAGTGTTGGCACCAAGATGTTGGTGGTTTCATCCTCTTCTTTTCAAGTTTGTTGAGAGTTAGTTACAACCACTTCTTATTTGTTGTTCTTCTTGATTTGTTAAAGGATCAAGAAAGTTTTTTGATTTCTTCAAAAATCAAGAAAGAAAGATCAAAAAGATTCATGAATTGATCCCTATCCAGGCTTAGTTCAAGCCTATTCAGGCTTGCGGTTCAAACAAGTAGGATCCAAGAGAAAATAATTGAGATTGGTCCTATGGATATCCATAAAGGCAGGATGTTTGTACTACTGATTCAGAGCCTGATTAACCCTAGATCCAGGGATTGAATTAGATTCAACCTCAGTTGCAAATTTGAGGCAAAAGAAAAAGCGATTCAGATATGTGAATTGATTACAAACTTTTTTCATTCATTCTAGAATCAGTTTATGTTAATTTCAGCATATGAATCAGATCTATAAGTATTTTCATATGATGAATGCATGCTTAGATTAAAAATATTTTAATTTAATTTTTTCACTATATTTTAGATTTAGAAAAGGTTTGAAATCTATATGCACTAGCATATGTAGAAAATCCAACACATGGTTTATCGAAAGATAATCTTTTTTGAAATTCTCCATGCCGAATTATTTCAGTACGATGTCTATATATGTGGATTGGGACAACCCAATGAATCTTTTAAATTTATCTCTATAGATCTTCATTCTTAGGATGTAGGATGCTTCTCTTAAATTCTTTATAAAGAACTGTAATGATAGCCATAGCTTTATACTTTATGAAGCTAGAATGTCATTTCCTATCAAGAGAACGTCATCTACATATAGTATAAAGAATATGACTATAGAACCAATAGCTCACTTATATATGCAGGGTTCTTCATTCTTAATGAAGCCATATGTTTTACTTTTATCAAAATACATGCTCCAACTCTGAGAGCATTACCACAAGAGAAAATATCTCATCATAGTTAATACGATAATATTGACAATGCCCTTGATAACCAAACGGACTTTATAGGTCTCCATCTTTCCGTCTGTGCCTCTTTTTCTTTTTGAAAATTTATTTACACCTTATGAATTTTATCCCTTTAGGTATATCAACTAGTATCCATACACTAATGATTTTTATAGCCTCCATCTCGGATTTTATGACATCAACCCACTTGTCGGAGTCGGATCTTTGCATAACATCCATGTAGGTGAGTAGATCCTTATCATTCTCATTAAGTTCAATAGGATCATCATCTCGGATCAAAAAATCATAGTATCTCTCCAGCTGATGTGATACTTTACCAGATCTCGTTAAAGGTGCTTCAACAATGGGCTTTGGATTTGATCTAATCAAATATGGATCTATATTTTTACTTATCTATGTCGGTTCTTCTACCTATCGAACTTCTTCAAGTTCAACCTTAGTGGCATCAATTTCTTCCACAAAGAATTTTTTTTCTAAAAAAAAAAAGCTCTATTGTTGACGAGCACCATTTGTTCATATAGAAAGGTAGAAATAGTATGCCCTAAACTCATTAGGATATCCTACAAATAACCACTTATCAGACCAAATTCAAGCTTATCGATCTGTAAATATTTTACATAAATCGAACAACTCCAAATCCTAAGGTAAGAGGGTATTGGTCTACATCCAATCCATATCTCATATGGAGTTTTTGTAATCGATTTGCTCGAAATATTGTTCAGAACTTAGCATTTATCTCAAGAGCATAATCCCAAAGAGATCGACAGACTTGTAAACCCCATCATAGGTCGAACCATAGCTAACAGAGTTTGATTTCTCCTTCCAAGAGGTGTCCATTACGAGAGAATCTCATTCTCTTCTAGATATATCAAAAAAATTTATTAGAAAGGTATTCACCTCTTCAATCAGATCGAAGAGTTCTAATATTCTTTTCAGTTTATTTTTCTACTTCACTACAGAATCATTTGAACATTTCAAATGATTTGGACTTGTGCTTCATAAGGTAGATGTATCCATACCTCGATAGGTAATCAGTAAATGTAATGAAGTAGTTATACCCTCCTCTGATGTCTATGTTCATAGGTCCACATACATCACTATGTACTAGACCTAAAACATCACGGGCTCGTTTACTCTTTCTAGTAAAGGATGACTTGGTCATATTTTCAAGAAGATAGGACACACAGCTCAGTATTGATTTACAATCATTGATGTCGAAGATTTTCTCTTTAGTTAACTTGTTTATCTTATTCTTATTTATATGATCGAGCTTTCAATGTCAAAGATATGCATCTGTGATATTATCTATTCTTGGATGTTTGTTTGATACGTACATTACACTAACAGACTATGATGTCATGTTTCAATTTTTCACACATAATCATGACACCATTCATAATGATATCATAAATTTTTTTTTTATTAAAAAATTATAACCATCCTTGACCAAAAGGTCTATGAAAATAATATTTATAAAGAAAGATAGACAATAATGATAATTATCTAAAATAATAATATTTGAATTGAAAACAAGCTAAATTTTTTCTATAGCTAGAACTGGAACAACTCTTCTATCTTCAATATTCAGAAATCATTCACTCTTCTTAAATTTTATTACTAACTTGAAGTCCTTGCAATGAATTGCAGATATTAATCAGACTTTCGATATTCAATACCCAAGTAGTAGTATCATAGAGAAATTATAAGATGTTATCATATAAATACTTTGTCTAGCAACTCTTTGCTGATTTCTCTTTCTAAGCCTATTCGAATCAAGAAAAGTAAGATATAGAGGATAATTCTTCTTCCAGTGTCCCAGCTTCTTGTAAAAAAAGCATTCTGCTTGACTCTGGTCTACCTTAGACTAGTTAGTTTGATTGGGCTTAGAAGCCCTAGCATGATACCACTGCATCATACTTGTCTTTTCTCTCTCAGAGGACCGATGTCCTATTGAGAATAAATCCTTAAGTATGCTAAAAGAATTGTTCAACCTTTGAATCATTTTCTTTAGCTAAGCATCATCGAATTTATAACTAAATTCATCATTCACAGTAGCTCTCATTATGCAACATACTGTCGTACAGTCATTGAGTCACTTTTGATAAGTATCTTTAATCGTGCATCGGTATTAGGAGCTGGTACTTCAGGTGTTGGATTTGCAATCACATATAGGATCCTTTCATATTCGAGAACTATTCTCAACTTTTGATACCAATTATCAAAATTTGGTCCTATAAGCTTGTCACCATCCAACAGTGAATGGAGCGATAAATTACTATCCATCACTAAAAAAAAAAATATTAAGACCTATTATTATATGAATTATTTAATCTTAAATATTTAAACTTTAGTCTAAAAGTTCTCTCCCTATTTTATATGAATTGGTAGCTTTTACCTCTAATTCAAAAAATTATCTTAATTCCTTAGCAGGTACTGAAATTCACACAAACTACATAAGAGCCCGACTATGGCCAGTCAATCTATGTGCATCTATGGGTAGGTTCTTAATCAATTATTTCTCTAAATAATTTTTAGTAATTAATTTTGCCCTAAGTTTTTGTTCAATTGGCTTTGGCCATCTCTACAAGTCCTGGTTAAGTCCAACCATTAACATGACTATGCTTAGCCCATCTAACCAATAAATGATCTGGTCCGACTTTGATCGGCCAACCTAACCACCCATTAGAGACACACGACTGAGTTATCATATAATAGATGATAATTTGACTATCCAAATAAACACTAGGCCTATAAGTTTCCAATGCTTACTTAGACTATTGGACCCATTATCATCCATCTTAATAGGAGGCTATGATCTAGTTATTTCCATAACTAGCTCATTTTATGGACCTAATAATTTGAAAAATTTAGTTAATGATTTGACAAGCAATTGAAAGAGACTGACCAGCTAATCATAATTCTCCCACTGACTTCACCAAATTACAAAAAGGATTAAACAAGTTGGTCCATTAGACTGGCGAGTCTAAATCCTTCCACCGACTTCACCAAGTCATGAAGAGAACTAGAGACAAGCTAGTCCAAGGGTACCTAAATTAGTCGAACTGATTTAATAATTTAAGAATGAAAGAAGAGATTGATCAATAGTCAAAAGTCCTTCCATTGACTTCACCAAGTTATTGAATTTGACTAGAGACAAGTCTGGTCTAGAGACACATAAATCAGTCACATTGATTTACCTTAATGGCATGATTCCACTCGAATCAATCATGACCTAATCAAAATATAATCTATCAAATTGGCCAAATAAGTAAGATTGATAGGAGGGTCTATCTTGGCTTGCCCTAAACACCATCAAAATGATCAGGTAAGCAGGCTGTCAATTAAAAACCATCGATCATATTGTCAAGCAAAATTACCAAACTTATCTTAGACACCAACTAGTCGATTAGTTTTGATTCGATCAACCTAAAGATTTGGGCTAAACTATTGAGCCACGATTTGATCCATTTGGTATAATTAAAAATATAGATTTGATCAAGCTATAATTGTTGAGGTTGATCTAGAAAAATTCTGACCTAATCTGACTCAACTCTTGATTAGATTTAATCAATTTCTCTAATTAGTCCATATTTATTTCTAACCCTAGGTCTAACCCAGTTAGAAGACCTGATCCGAGCTAACCCATAGCCAAATGGATTATGAGGTGTCTTAAGATCTTCAAATCTCAAATCTAAATTACTTAATTCTAAATTAAGTATGTAAAATATGTGTTTCAGTTTGTAGAACTATTCTATTAGGATTTCAAGTGAAGCATACCATATATTTCAAATATTTAGATCTTAAAATCTAATTTTTAGATCTATGTTTAATAATTAAATATGTATCAATTTGATCTAAATCTTATACATACATCACATGTATCATAGCAGTATTAGATCAATTTAAATTACATCATATGTAACATACGATTCAGATCTTAAAATAATTTTTATATTTGAATTTATTTTATTAAAATTAAAATTAATCATGAATCACTTTAAATTTAATCTAAACATATTCATGATCAAAATAATTTTTTTTTTTTGCTATTCTTCTTCATGAGACTAGATCACAGTGGTACCCATACACGTCATCAGAGAATCCATCGAATGGACAAGAGAGAAACTCAATCTTCATTTTCTCTTATGATTAAATGGCCTAGTGATTATCTCAATTAGAGTACCAGGCTACTAAGATTAGAAATCTAATTTTTAAAATTAATTGCATCTACCCATGCAATGAATAGAATCTAAGCGTGCATATATATAAACATGATCATATCATATATATTATGCATATAATCTAATTAAATCACATCATCATATGATGTTGTAAATTTATTTTAGATTTGAGCCTACTATTATACAGCATATAAAATATTCAATTCAAATCAGAATTCATATAGAAAAATAATTCAAATACACATATGAATGCATAAAAATAAAATTATGGTTAGACCCAATTTGATGTTGTGCAAAATTTTACTTAACATCAGATCTGAAAATCTATCAAAATAGTTTCAATTCAGATCTTGATTATGTCTAACATCCAATCCAAAATAATATTATAAAAATTTTATTAAAATAAATTTAAAATAGATTTTAATTTGATTATTATTTCAGTAAAAATCTATATCAAAAAAATTTTATTATAATAGATTTATAACAACCTTCAATCAACCATTGATTAGGTTCTTGAAATTTGGCCAAAATTAGATCAAATAATTTTTAATTAATAGATCTAAATCATATTTGTTGGTGCAAAAATCCACCTGCGTCGGAGAAGCTGGAGTCGAGGGAGTCGCGGTCGCCGTCGGGACCTGCAAAAGAAGTCTAAACCGGAGGTGGGGTTGCTCTGGCAAGACCCTCCGATGCTCAAGTCAGTTCTCTGCCTCAACAAGAATGGAGTGCTCGAACGAGAATTTTAGCCGAATTTTTAGGTAAAAATGAGAGCTTAGAGAATAACGTATCTGGGGTCCCCCTTTTATAGGCGGAGGGAGCAACAGTCTGATAGCGATGTTTGTAACCGTCTGGCAGTGGGCTGCCCATGGTCAGGAGGAGTTTGTTGCGAAGAGTAGTGGAGTAGAATCGTGGCTATCACCGGGACATACCACGCGTGGAGACTTGCCAGAGGATGGAGGAATCGCGCGGTATCCGTTGCAGGAAGTGGAGCAGGATCGTGGCCATTACTGTGGTCTGCCATGGAGTGATGGAGTCACGCAAAATCCATCGCGAGAAGTGGAGCAGAGTCATGGCCGTTACTGCGGCCCACCAGGAAGTGATGGAGCCGCGTGGAATCCATCGCAGGAAGTGGAGCAGAGTCGTGGTCATTGCTGTGGCTTGCTAGAGGGTCCAGGCCTGTCAGCCGAAGTCCAGCTGGAGTGTCTGGCAGAGAGAGGTGACTAGTTACCCGTCTGAGGGGAGCTCGGAGTTCGGCTCTCATAGGAGTCCGGATGGAGTCTTCCTTCAATTGAAGTCAGGGACGAAGTCCGACTCCCATGGGAGTCCGGACGGAGTCTTCCCGCAGCTAGAGTCAGAGACGAGATCTGACTCCCGTAGGAGCCCGGGCGAAGTCTACCTGCAATCAAAGTCAGGAGCGAAGTCCGGCTCCCTTAGGAGTCTGGACAAAATTTACCAGCAGTCGAGGTTGAGGATGGAGCCCGACTCCCGTAGGGGTCCGGGCGAAGCCTTCCAGCAATTGAGATCGGGGATGAAGTCCGGACGAAGTCTTCCTGCGGTGAGTCTTCCTGCGGCCAGAGTCGGAGATGAGATCTGACTCCCGTAGGAGTCCGGGTTGAGTCTTCCAGCAGTCGAGGTCGAGGATGGAGCCCGACTCCCATAGGAGTCCGGGCGAGGTTCACCTGCAGTAGGAGTCGGGGATGAAGTCCGGACGGAGTATTCCTGCGGCCGGAGTCGGGGATGAGATCCGGCTCCCGTAGGAGTTCGGGCTGAGTCTTTCTGCAATTGGAGTTGTGGGTGAAGTTCGGCTCCCGTAGGAGTCTGGATGAAGTTTACCTGCAATCAAAGTCAGGGGCGAAGTCCAGCTCCCTTAGGAGTCCGGATGAAGTTTACCAGTAGTCGAGGTCGAGGATGGAGCCCGGCTCCCATAGGAGTTCGGGCGAAGCCTTCCAGCAATTGAGATCGGGGATGAAGTCCGGACGGAGTCTTCCTGCGGCCGGAGTCGGGGATGAGATCTGGCTCCCGTAAGAGTCCGGACTGAGTCTTCCAGCAGTCGAGGTTGAGGATGGAGTCCGACTCCCATAGGAGTCTGGGCGAAGCCTTCCAGCAATTGCGATCGGGGATGAAATCCGGATGGAGTCTTCCAGCGGTCGGAGTCGGGGATGAGATCCGGCTCCCATAGGAGTCCGGGCTGAGTCTTCCTGCAATTGGAGTTGTGGGTGAAGTCCGGCTCCCGTAGGAGTCTGGACGAAGTTTATCTGCAATCAAAGTCAGGGGCGAAGTCCAGCTCTCTTAGGAGTCCGGACGAAGTTTACCAGCAGTCGAGGTCAAGGACGGGGCCCGGCTCCCGTAGGAGTCCGGGTGAAGTTCACCTGCAGTAGGAGTCGGGGATGAGGTCCAGCTCCCGTAGGAGTCTGGGCTGAGTCTTCCTGCAATTGGAGTTGTGGGTGAAGTTAGGCTCTCGTAGGAGTCTGGACGAAGTTTACCTGTAAGTGAAATCGTGGGCGGAGCCCGGCTCCCATAGGAGTCCGGGCGAAATCCGCCTGCAGTCGGAGTCGGGAATGAGGTCCGGCTCCCGTAGGAGTCCGGATGAAATCTGGTAGTTGCAGGAATCTACCGTTGGTGAAGTTCAGCCATTGACGAAGTTCGAGGTAGTTCGGATTGGAGTTGAACCTGATTGAAAGAAGTCTGGAAGGGATTCGGGGAACAGCTGATAGTCGTAGAAGGTCGGCTGGCAGTGGAGCTCAGTGAGCACTTGGGGTGGCTTGATAGATGGCTGGGGGAACTCATGTTGAAGGAGCTCGGGTGATGCAGTGGGAGTTCGTCCATCAGGGGAATACAGTCAGTACTATGGAAATTCGGCTGTTGGAGAAGTCTGGAGAGATACCATCTGCAGTCGAAAGCCGGAGGAGTCCTGGGAGGGTCAATCCTGTCAAGAACTTTGGCTGAGGGTATTTTATACCCAACACCAGTCCCCCTACTTTCGAGTTCGAATTTCGAATGAAGGAAGTACAAAGAGATTTTTACAGCCGAAGTTGCTCCCTTGATGTCCGTGCGCAATCATCCTCAGATATTTTGGCATTCAATGCGCGTGCGCTGGAGTCTTTTCCCGATTAGGGCAATCTGAAGAGTCCTTTCGAAACTCTCACCAGGGCATAATTCTAAGCACCTCACCATAATGATCTGCCGGCAGTCGGCCCTACGTCACGATAGGTGGGACACGTGGCGGGTGCTGGTGGGCTTAGGGATGTCCGCCAACATAACTGTGCCAGATCCCGTCGCTTATTTCTGCAGCCGGAGTCGGGGACGAGGTCCGGCTCCCGTAGGAGTCCGAACGAAGTCTTCCTGCAATTGAAGTCGTGGGCGGAGTCCGGCTCCCGTAGGAGTTCGGACGAAGCCTTTCTGCAGTCGGAGTCAGAGACGAGGTCTGGCTCCCGTAGGAGTTCGGGCGAAGTCTTCCTGCAATTGAAGTCATGGGCGGAGTCCGGCTCCCGTAGGAGTCCGGACGAAGCCTTTCTGCAGTTGGAGTCGGGGATGAGATCCGGCTCCCGTAGGAGTCCGGATGGAGTCTTCCTGCAGCTGGAGTCAGAGACGAGATCTAGCTCCCGTAGGAGCCCGGGCGAAGTCTACCTGCAATCAAAGTCAGGGGCGAAGTCGGCTCCCTTAGGAGTCCGAACGAAGTTTACCAGCAGTCGAGGTCGGGGGGAACAAAGCTTCCCTAGGACTCTTTTTGCCTTCCATCTTCGCATGTATATATTTTCTCTTTTGTTGTTTTGTTTCATTCTTGTGGTTTTGCTTTTCTTCCCTTAGCTTGATGGGCTTTGTAGTGTATATTTCGTGAATGAAATGAAAAGGAGATTTTGTGTTACCTCGTCCATGCATTGCATTAAATTATCGTCCGTCGAACTTTTTTTGTCTCTTGACTTGTTCGATGTCGACGTAGTTTGAAGATTCCCAGTCGTTATCGTGTTGTTTTACTTTTCTTGTCGCCTTTCTTTCTCTTCCCCCCCTTTTTTTTGGCCTTCAGGGCTTTGTAATTAGTAATTAGCTAATGAAATAATAAGGAAATTTTGCATTACCTTGTTCAATCTTGTATTAGGTCGTCGTTCACCGAACTTCTTTTGTCTTTCGACTTGTTCGACGTCGGTGTCATTTGGAGGTGCCCAGTCGTCGCCACGTTGATTTGCTTTTCTTGTCGTCCATGGCCGTAGGCTCGAGCTCGTGGTCTGAACTTCGCATTACCTTGAAGGAGTCATTATTTTCTTAACCCATGTCGAGAGCCTTCTTAGAGACCGAGGATGTTCGGTAGGAACTCCCGTCTTTATTGAGACGAAGTTCTCTGTCTTTGGTATAGTTTATTTTTTATCTGTTGCCGATGTAGTTCGTCACTTTCTTTTTTAATTTTTCTCCTTTTTTCTGAGTGAGGGTCCTCCCCTTGCTTTTCGCGGGGTCGCGTAGAGGTGTAGAGGTGCCATTGAGGGGACTTTTCCCTTTATCCGATCATGTTGGGCGATCGGGTTTTTGTCATCGTCAGGATGAGGTTCTCCTTCTGTTCTTGACGTAGTTGATCTCAGCTCAGGTTAGGGCGAGGTGTTCTTCCTGTTCCCAACGGGGCTGTGGGGGCACATAAGGGTTATTGCAAGGGCCTCTCCCTCCATCCGGTCTAAAAGAATCGGGCCTTCGACTTTGCTCATGTCAGGATGAGGTTCTCCTCCTGTTCCCAACATGGCTGTGGGGGCACATAAGGGCGCTGTAAGGCCTCTCCCCCCATCCGGTCTAAAAGAACCGAGCCTTTGACTTTGCTCATGTTAGGATGAGATTCTCATCATGTTCCTAACATGGCTGTGGGAGCGCATAAGGGCATTGTAGGGCCTCTCCCTCCATCCAGTCTAAAAGAACCGGGCCTTTGACTTTGCTCATGTTAGGGCGAGGTTCTCCTCCTGTCCCTAACATGACTGTGGGGGTGCATAAGGGTGTTGTAGGGCCTCTCCCCCCATCCGGTCTAAAAGAATCGGGCCTTTGACTTTGCTTATGTTAGGGCGAGGTTCTCCTCCTGTCCCTAACATGGCCGTGGGGGCACTTAAGGGCCGTTATATGGGCCTCTCCTCCGATCCGATCTTAAAATAATCGGACTTTCATTTTGCTCATGTTAGGACAAGGTTCTCCTCCTGTTCCTAACATGACCTTGTTTTGATTGTTTGAAGGGGTTATCCCCAGTCGTAACAAGTCCATGCCAAAAGGGAAAGACATGCAAAATCGAAAGGAATTTTGATTCAAAGCAAAGTCGTTAGTAATACATTTACAGGTTTTTCAAGTCCCATGGTCGTGGAAGGTCTGCCCCTCCTTGAAGTCCTCCAGTGATGGAGTTGATGGTCCCGATTGGAGGTCGATCTTCGAGCTGCTCTTCCCTTCTTGATGGCTCAGGCTGCGGCAGGGCCCGTGGGCGATCTTCTCTACCCTCAGGCCGGCACTGAATGAACCTATCGAGTCGACCTCGCCGGATGAGCTCCTCGATCTCGTCTCAGAGCTGGATGCATTCTTCCATGTCATGGCCGTGGTCACGATGGTAGAGGCAGAACTTGTTGGGGTTGCACTTTTCAGGGTGCGTGCGCATCCTCTCGGGCCTTAGGAGCTACTCTCTAACTTCCATCAGCACCTGGGTTTTCGATGCGTTGAGGGGGGCATAGTTGCGGAACCTTCCTGGGGGAGAGCCCCATCGAGCTCGATGCTCCGGGCTTCCCTGCCTGCATGCTCGAGGAGAAGTCTGGACGTGCTTGTGCCCGGGAGGAGTTTGAGAACGTGGCCGAGCTTCTCTCGACCCTTTTTCGACTGCGGGCTTACTCGAGTCTCCCGCCTGTCGCTCTCTCGCGGTCTCCTCATCCTTCATTTTAAAGGCTTCTTCCACTCGGGCGTACCCTTCGGCCCGAGCTAATAGGTCAGCAAAATTCCTGGGGTACTTCTTCTCCAAGGAGAACAAAAGGTCATTCTTCTGAAGGCCACCCTTCAGAGCAGCCATCGCTACCGACTGGTCCAAGTTCCGGACCTCTAGTGCGGTGACATTGAAATGGTTGATGTAGGCCCGAATGGACTCCCCCTCCCTCTGCTTGATGTTGATGAGGGACTCCGAACCCTTACGGGGGCGCTGGCTGCTGACAAAATGGGCCACAAATTGGTGGCTCATCTGATCGAAGGAAAAGATGGTACCCAACTTCAGCATCGAGTACCAGTTCCTCGCCGCTCCCTTCAAGGTGGATGGGAAGGCTCGGCATAGAATGGCGTCAGGTGCGCCATGAAGCAGCATCATCGTCCGGAAGGCCTCCAGGTGGTCAACCAGGTCCAAAGTCCCGTTGTAGCTTTCAAATTGGGGGAGTTTGATGTTCAACGGGATCAGTTCCTGTATGATCATTTGAGAAAAGGGAGGGTCAGTACAAATATCCTCACCATAAGAGGGGAGAGCATGGCGGAGTTCTTCGATCTACCAGTTCATCTCCTGGAGCCTCCGATCCAAGAAATCCTCTCGACTACGGGTCTCGAGGGTCCTCTAGCAGAATGGGGGTAGAGATCTTTCAGGGGTGGAATCGTGATCCGATTGAGGGCTCTCCACCCTCAGATTCATCTTTCCGGGAAAGACAGGGTGGCTAACCCAAGTGGCCGCCCTGCCGTCGGATTCTGGTGTTCCAGTGACGCTCTTTCCAGGCGCACTGATGCCTGCGGCTGCTGCTACTATTGTATGGCCTGCACAGCTTCAGTGAGGCCTCTGACCTGCTGCACTAGCAGGTCGAATTGCTCCGCACCAACCGCCATTGCCAGAGGAGGAGGAGGCTGGGAAACTGGAGGTGAGGCCAGAGCCTGAGATCTGGCCGCAAAAGCCGTGGATCATCGTGTGGATGCTTTGCGGGAAGGCATCGGGAAAAGACCTAGTGGAGGAAGGAGGAGAGGATGCCGGAAAACATGCCCAAAGGCGGTCCCGTTGAGCGCTCCTTTAAGAACAAGGATACTACGAAGACACAGGACCCTTCCTCTAGCGTCAATCCTGTTGGTGCAAAAATCTGCCTGCATCAGAGAAGCTGGAGTCGAGGGAGTCGCGGTAACCGTCGGGACCTGCAAAGGAAGTCTAAACCGGAGGTGGGGTTGCTCCGACAAGACTCTCCGACACTCAAGTCAGTTCTCTGCCTCAACAAGAATGGAGTGCTCGAACAGAAATTTTAGCAAAGTTTTAAGTAAAAATGAGAGCTTAGAGAATAACGTATCTGGGGTCCCCCTTTTATAGGCGGAGGGAGCAACAGTCTGATAGCGATGTTTGTAACCGTCTGGTAGTGGGCTGCCCATGGTCAGGAGGAGTTTGTTGTGAAGAGTAGTGGAGTAGAATCATGGCTATCACCAGGACATGCCACGTGGAGTCTGTCGCGGGGAGTGGAGCAGTGTCCGTTGTCGCGACTTGCCAGAGGATGGAGGAATCACACGGTATCCGTTGCAGAAAGTGGAGCAGGATCGTGG
The DNA here is from genome assembly GCF_000442705.2 of Elaeis guineensis. Taxonomy (NCBI): domain Eukaryota; kingdom Viridiplantae; phylum Streptophyta; class Magnoliopsida; order Arecales; family Arecaceae; genus Elaeis; species Elaeis guineensis. Next base: position 71,630,394 of record NC_025996.2, read on the forward strand.
CCATTACTGTGGTCTGCCAGGGAGTGATGGAGCCGCATGGAATCCATCGCGGGAAGTGGAGTAGAGTCATGGCCGTTACTGCGGCCCGCTAGGAAGTGATGGAGCCGCATGGAATCCGTCGCAGGAAGTGGAGCAGAGTCGTGGCCGTTGCTGTGGCTTGCTAGAGGGTCCAGGCCTGTCGGTCGAAGTCCAGCTGGAGTGTCTGACGGAGAGAGGTGACTAGTTACCCGTCTGAGGGGAGCTCGGAGTTCGGCTCCCGTAGGAGTCCGGATGGAGTCTTCCTTCAGTTGAAGTCAGGGACGAAGTCCGGCTCCCGCGGGAGTCCAGACGGAGTCTTCCCGCAGCTAGAGTCGGAGACGAGATCTGGCTCCCGTAGGAGCCCGAGCGAAGTCTACCTGCAATCAAAGTCAGGAGCGAAGTCCGGCTCCCTTAGGAGTCTGGATGAAATTTACCAGCAGTCGAGGTTGAGGACGGAGCCCGGCTCCCATAGGGGTCCGGGCGAAACCTTCCAGCAATTGAGATCGGGGATGAAGTTCGGACGGAGTCTTCCTGCGGCGAGTCTTCCTGCGACCGGAGTCGGAGATGAGATCCGGTTCCCGTAGGAGTCCGGGCTGAGTCTTCCAGCAGTCGAGGTCGAGGACGGAGCCCGGCTCCCGTAGGAGTCCGGACGAAGTTCACCTGCAGTAGGAGTCGGGGACGAAGTTTGGATGGAGTCTTCCTGCGGTCGGAGTCGGAGATGAGATCCGGCTCCTGTAGGAGTCCGAGCTGAGTCTTTCTGCAATTGGAGTTGTGGGTGAAGTCCGGCTCCGATAGGAGTCTGGATGAAGTTTACCTGCAATCAAAGTCAGGGGCTAAGTCTGGCTCCCTTAGGAGTCCGAACGAAGTTTACCAGCAATCGAGGTCGAGGATGGAGCCCGGCTCTCGTAGGAGTCCGGACAAAGCCTTCCAGCAATTGAGATCGGGGACGAAGTCCGGACGGAGTCTTCCTGCGACCAAAGTCGGGGACGAGATCCGGCTCCCGTAGGAGTCCGGGCTAAGTCTTCCAGCAGTCGAGGTCGAAGATGGAGCCCGGCTCCGATAGGAGTCCAGGCGAAGCCTTCCAGCAATTGAGATCGGGGATGAAGTCCGGACGGAGTCTTCCTGCGGTCGGAGTCGGGGATGAGATCCGGCTCCCGTAGGTGTCCGGGCTGAGTCTTCCTGCAATTGGAGTTGTGGGTGAAGTCCGGCTCCCGTAGGAGTCTGGACGAAGTTTACCTGCAATCAAAGTCAGGGGCGAAGTCGGCTCCCTTAGGAGTCTGGATGAAGTTTACCAGTAGTCGAGGTCGAGGACGGGGCCCGGCTCCCATAGGAGTCCGGGCGAAGTTCACCTACAGTAGGAGTCGGGGATGAGGTCCGGCTCACGTAGGAGTTCGGGCTGAGTCTTCCTGCAATTGGATTGTGGATGAAGTCAGGCTCCCATAGGAGTCTGGATGAAGTTTACCTGTAAGTGAAATCATGGGCGGAGCCCGGCTCCCGTAGGAGTCCGGGCGAAATCTGCCTGCAGTCGGAGTCGGGAATGAGGTCCGGCTCCCGTAGGAGTCCGGATAAAATCTGGTAGTTGCAGGAATCTGTCGTTGGTGAAGTTCAGCCGTTGATGAAGTTCGGGGTAGTTCGGATTGGAGTTGAACCTGGTTGGAAGAAGTCTGGAAGGAATTCGAGGAACAACTAATAGTCGTAGAAGGTCGGCTGGCGGCGGAGCTCAGTGAGCACTTGCGGTGGCTTGATAGATGGCTGGGGGAACTCATGTTGAAGGAGCTCAGGTGATGCAGTGGGAGTTCGTCCGTCGGGGGAATACAGTCAGTACTGTAGAAATCTGGCTGTTGGAGAAGTCTAGAGAGATACCATCTGCAGTCGAAAGCCGAAGGAGTCCTGGGAGGGTCAATCCTGTCAAGAACTTCGGCTGAGGGTATTTTATACCCAACAATATTTAATGTCTAACATAAACTTTTAATCATATATCATATTTATTCATATCAAAAAAATTAATCTATGCATCTATATATTAGCCTGGCTTTGATACCAGTGGAAGAAAAAAATTATCCGATCTGATCGGATCGTCAGGATGCATTTGAAAAATTTTTATAATTCATAATTATAATATTTTTTTATCTAAAATATAGTGAAATAGGGATCAAAATCTTCAGGAGATTCTTGAATCCAATGCCTCGCGAGGTCTGAACACACAGACTCTCTATTTCGTGCACACACCAGACTCTATAGGAAAGAGGGATGATGTTCTTTGAGCATTAATCTTTAAAAGAAAAATAAGGAAGGAATGAGATCTCATCTCATAGCAAGGGGGCACCATGAAACAAGGCACCATAAACTACCCATGCCAAGAAAATTAGCACCCTTCCTCTTTTATTATCGCACAACCACTTTTCTTCCTCATGGTGATTTATTTTTATCACCCAAAATAAGACATGATCATCGGTGGTTAGGTCCTCCCTTCTTATAGGTGACATCTCCAACATTTGATTAAGTCCTAACTGATTTAGGACATAAGGTTTTAATCTTATCCAAATAAGAAAACTGAGAGATGTAATAAAGAAGGAGAGTGCCCAATTTTTGTGGCATCCTTTCTCATATCGCATGAACAAAAAAAGGAGCGAAAAAACCAATGCTCTTTCTTCTTTTGGTCAGCCGTATAAAGAGAGAGAGTCCCTGGTAAGTGGGACTCTATGGATCTCATCCAGTTAGATCCAAAATTGGCTCAATTCAAATCTGATTCGAATCAGATTTGAACCAAAATCGAAGAGACTATCAATCTCAATCTAGAATTTTGGTCCAAGTCTAACTTAAATTTTTAACCCATTTAATCTTTAATTAAATTAGATCTAATCTGAAATTAATTAGAACATAAATTCAATCTCTCATTAATCTCTTAGATTATTAATCAGATTATCATCATCTCCGAAATTAAACCTAAACCTCATATCTAGTTCTAGCTAGATATAGTCAACTTGTTTAATTCCTTATGACCTCTAACTTAAATCTCAATTAAGTTAATCTATTACTCAATCAAGTCACATACTTTTAAATTGAACTCATAGATTTAGATCAATTCTTTTCTACTTTGTCTGATTTTTGTGCATTGCTCCATAGGTTCGAATACTAAGTCGGTAGTATAGGAAACTATTTTTTATACTAATCGAAGTTACCATCTAGTAATGATTCTTGATGTCTGGATAGGTTGAATATTTGTAAGGCAATACTCAAGAATCAAAAAATATGGTTATCGCATAATTCATCCCTTTGATCCTGAATGCTCAGGACAACCTAGGGTTTAATTGTCAACTCTAGATTAGTCATCCATATTATATTTCAATCTTTTTCAAATCCTATGACCCATCATATGGATTGCCCCGACTGAGGTCTTACTCAATTGAAATACAATGATGCATCAACTCAAAAAATATAGACAGGTCAATTTTATCTTGATCTATACACTGACTATCATAAGTACTTGACTGTGCCCAGAAACCTTCTATCACTGAATTAGAAATTTAGGTAGTCCGATAACAAAATATAGTGAGTTGCTTGCAAGTCATTATGGTGATCTCAGGTCAGAGGGATACTTATGCCCATATTTTTCACGAATAGTCCTTGATAGTAGAGCTCTCCGTAGGTGAGTTACTTGTTCAATGATGATGTATTCCTATATCTTACTTGTATATTATATCAGTGTTTTCACACTCCTTGATTAAGAGGACAACTAATCTATATGGCACACAATGACCTCCACTCGATAAATATTATTGTCTTTTAATAACGTATCATTTGATCATGAATATATTTAAAAACTATTCGATGAATCCTCCTTTATCGATTGTCATATAGTTCTAAGAATTTCATCACAACACATGAATTCTTTTAAGGAAGATGTACACCTTATAATGAAAATATCAAATAATATTTATTAATTCATAATTCATATACAAATTATAAAGAGTGCAAACATCCAAACGATTGACTTTAGGGAACATTTCCTAACAAGTCCTCCATGCTAAGAAAAGAAGCACCAAAGAACTCCCATGCTCCCAGTAGATAGCATCTACCCTCCCCTTTCTTATATCATGGTGTTTTTGTTTTTGTCACACAAAACTTTTTCTTAACCATTGATTAGTTAGATCCCCTCCTTAAATAGATGAGGCACCACAATCTTATCAAAAGACCCATCTAATTAGGAGTCCTAACCTTATTCAAATTTGAAGCTGAGTGGAGAAAGGAGAGTGTTAATCACCGTGTGAACTCCCTTCATGCGCAAACAAAGTAAGAGGCAGAAGAAATTAGCACCCCCCTCCCCTTTAGTCAGCCACTTTATAAGAGAGAATCTCAGGAATTTTGAACTCTATGGATCTCATTCAATTTGGGTTCAAATTTGACTCAATTCGATCCTGATTTGAATCGAATTCGAACCAAACTCGAAGAGCCTGTTAATCTCAATCTGATTAGGATTCTGATCTAAGTCTAACTTAAATTTTTAATCCAATTAGATTCAATTAAATCAGATCTAATCTAAAATTAATTAGAATATAAATTCGATCTCTCATAAATCCTTTGGATCATAGATCAGATCATGTTCATCCTCCGAATTAAACCTGCACCTCATGTCCAGTGCTATCTAGACATAGTCAACTGTTTAATCACATATAACCTTTAACTTAATTCTCAATTAAGCTAATCTATTTGTTCAATCAAGTTTCATACTTTCAAATTGAATACATAGACTTAGGTTAATTCTTTTCTACATTGCTTGACTTTGTGCATGACTCCATAGGAACACTAAGCCAGTAGTATAGAAGCTATTTTTTGTACTAATTGAAGTTACCATCTAGCAATGGTTCTCGATATCTGGATAGGTTAAATATTTGTAAGATAATATTCAAAAACCTTTACATACGGTTACCACAAAATTCATCCCTTTGACCCTGAATGCTCAGGACGATCTAGAGTTTAACTGTCAACCATGGATGAGTCATCCATATTGTATTTCAACCTTTCAAATTCATCACATGGATTATCTAAGCTTAGATTTTATTAAATTAAAATACACTGATGCATTAACTCCTATAATCCAGAGGGATCCATCCCATCTTGATCTACACATAGACTTCATAAGTAGTTGATCATACTCAGTAGCCTTCTATCACTACATTAGAAATACAGATAGTCCGACATCAAAGCATAATGAGTTGCTTGCAAATCACCATGGTGATCTCAGATTTGAGAGACACTTATGCCCATATACTTCGCAAGCTGCTCTTGATAGCAGAATACTCCGTAGGTGAGTCACTTATTCAGTGACGATGTATCTCTATATCTCATCTATATACCATACCAGTGTCTCTATACTCTTTAGTTACAAGGACAACCAACATATGTGACATAGAATGACCTACACTCAATAAATATCATCATCCATTTAATGACGTATCATTTGATTGTGAACAAGTTTAAGAACTATTCGATAAATCCTCCTTTATCGATCTTATTATAGTTCTAAGGACTTCATCATAAAATTAAGAGTTTTATAGAGAAGATGTATATATGATGAACTTACCAAAATAATTTTTTTATTTATTGATAAATAATTCATATACAAAAGTTTAGTTGTTTACAATAAGCCAATTGGCTTTAGGATATATTTTCTAACAACTTCTACTTAGATTAAAGCCAATCAGGATAGTATCTTATATCCATCTTCCACTTGTGATCATCGACCTCTTTGATCCTGAGAGCTTTAGTAAAAGGACCAGCTAGATTTTTTTTTCCATCAATCTTCTGCAACTTGATGTCACCTCGATTCACGATCTCATAAAAAAGATGATGGTGTCGCATAATATGTTTGGTTTTCTAATGGAACTTGGATTTCTTAGCTTGAGCTATGGCACCAGTACTATCACAATATAGTAAAACTAGACCATCAATAGAGAAAATTATCCCAAGTTCAGTAATAAACTTTCTTAACCAAACTGCTTCCTTTGCAGCATCAGATGCCGCAATGTATTCCACTTCAAATACTGAGTCTGCCACCATATGTTGCTTGAAACTCTTTCAGCATATCACTTCTCCATTCAAGGTAAACATGTAGCCCGATATGCTTCTGTTGTCATCATGATCTGATTGAAAACTAGAATCAGTATATCCTATAAGTTTCAAGTCAGTGTCTCCATAGATAAACCATTGATCCTTAGTATTTCTTAAATACTTAAGGGTTATCTTCATAACCTTCCAATAGTTCTCACTCATATCAGACTGATACCTACTTACTACCCTTAGTGAATAGGCTACATCCGACTTTGTACACATCATGGCATACATGATAGATCCCATTGTCGAAGCATATGAGATTCTACTCATATGCTCTCTCTCTTGAGGGGTTGTCGGACAATCCTTCTTTAAAAGAGTAATTCATGGCCTATTAAAAGATAGCCTTTTTTAAAATTATCCATATTGAACCACTTCAACATGGTATCTATATACGTGGATTGGGACATCCCAAGCAACCTTTTTGATCTATCTCTATATATCTTCATCCCTAGGATGTAGGATGCTTCTCCCAAATCTTTCATGGAGAACTGCGATAGTAGCCATAGTTTTACACTTTACAAAGCTGGAATGTTATTTTCTATTAATAGTATGTCATCTACATACAGTACAAGAAAGATGACTATAAAATCTGTTGCTCCTAGATTGATTTTGATGATTACAAAGCAGATTGAAGGGATACAATCAATTGAAAAAGTCCTTATGCTCTTCAAGGGCAAAATCATAATTTCACTAAAATCTGATTTGATAGTACCATTTGGTAGAACAAATGATTTGAAATCTATTGGTGAAAATTTCATTGTGTTTGGACTAATATTTTTGAAGTTATGAAGGTTTGAAGTGCATGAGTCGACTCATGAGTCAACTCATGGCACTATGAGCTGAATGGCACGAAAAAATTCCCATGGCACGCTGGATTTTTGGCTTGGCACGACCTGTGAGTCGACTCATGAGTCGACCCACAAGGCATGAGTCGACTCATGAGTCGACCTCTGCTGATTTGAGCCGAAAAATCCAGAAATCAGATCTTCTGGTCTGTTGCAACAGAAGTCGACTCATGAGTCGACTCCTGAAGCATGAGTCGACTCATGAGTCGACCCCTGCGACGGGAAATGTCAGCAACGGCTATTTTTTTGCCCGTTTTAATTGCCATTTATGCTTCCTAAAAATCCTCTAACGGCTCTTTATCTGCCTAAATTGTTTTCTCTTGCTTCTAATGCTACAAAATGCTTTAAATGATGAAAGAAATTGCAGATTAAATAGCGGATCAAACGTGAAATCAAATGAGAAGAGAAAAGAGAGGAAAAAGAGAAGAACAGAAGAGAGGATCTGAAATTTGCAAGAAAAAGCCTGAGATCAAAGAAATATCCATAGAAAAAGAGAGAGGATCCACAATATACCAGAGAGATTGTGAAAGAGAAAAGAAAGATCTTTCAAGGAGAGAATTCTTCACGCCTATCGTTTCAACCTTGATCTAGAGATCGTTCAAAGCTTTCAAGAGATCTTCAATCAACAATCAACCTCTTCTCAAGCGTTCAACCGTTCATTCATCTTGAAAAAATCTGAAAAAGGGGTTCTTCATTTGAGTAAAGTTTTTATTGTTATATTTGCTCATTTAAGGAGCTGTTTTTGTATTCATCTGTGCTCTAAATATTCTTACTCTTTGTGAGTTTTTGCTCTTGTTTTTGGAGGATTTCCAAAACAAGGAAAGGTTGATCCGAACCTGAAATCGGAGTGTTTTGGGTTGGCTTGTACCCGGGAAACAAGTGTTCTAGCTTGGGATAGCTAGGGTCGGAGTTTCCGACGTCCTGTATTCTAGCTTGGGATAGCTAGTGTCGGAGTTTCCGACGTTTTGTATTCGGGTTGAATACAAAGGATAGTGGATTAAAATTCCCAAGTGGGATCTTGGGAAGTGGACGTAGGTGCAAGGTTAGCACCGAACCACTATAAATCCTTGTGTTTGTGGTGTGCTTTATCGCTTTATCTTATTTCTTTATTATATCCTTGCAATACTGCTTTAGTTAATTAATATTGATTTAAAGCCATTGTTTTGTTCTTCATAAGTCATTTGTTGGGCTTAAAATTTTTAGAAACCCAATTCACCCCCCCTCTTGGGTTGCATAGCTGGGCAACAAGTGGTATCAGAGCCAGTGCTCTAGCCCTTCTTTGATCTAACAATCAAAGAGCCAAAGATCTATGGCAACCCATGTTGGAACTTCTCTAGCTGAGGGGCAATCAACAAACCGACCTCCACTTTTCAATGGGTCTAATTACACCTATTGGAAAGCTCGGATGAAGATTTTCATACAAGCACTCGACTATGATATGTGGAGTATCATAGTGAATGGTCCTCACACACCCACCAAGATTATAGATGGTGAGGAGTCAACCAAACCCGAGAAAGAATGGGATGAGGTTGACAAGAAATTGGCACAATTAAATGCCAAAGCTATGAATGTTCTTTATTGTGCACTAGATGCTAGTGAATTTAATCGCATTTCTACTTGTGCATCTGCTAAAGAAATATGGAATAGGTTAGAAGTCACCCATGAGGGAACAAATCAAGTAAAAGAGTCTAAAATAAACATGCTTATACATAAATATGAATTGTTCAAAATAGAGCATGATGAGTCCATAACTGCTATGTTTACTCGTTTTACTGATATAATCAATGGTTTAAAGAGTCTTGGCAAATCTTATACTAACAGTGAACTTGTAAGGAAGATTCTCAGGTCACTGCCAAGAACTTGGGAAGCCAAGGTGACTGCCATCCAAGAAGCAAAGGACTTGAACACTCTACCTCTAGAAGAGCTTCTTGGATCCTTGATGACTCATGAACTTAGCATGATGCAACATCAAGAGGATGAAATCAAAAAGAAAAGAACCATTGCCCTCAAATCCACAACTTCACCTGATTATGAAACAGATGACTCTGAAGATGAAGATCAGGATGAGGAGATGGCTCTCATCACCCGAAAATTCAAGGAGTTTCTAAGAAAAAGGAAACAGGGGATGAGAAAGAAATTCACAAAAGGGGATCAAAGCATAGAAAAGGAGAAAGATCAAATCCTTATATGCTACGAGTGCAAGAAGCCAGGACATTTCAGATCCGAATATCCTCAATTGAAGAAAGATCCAAAGAAATTCAAAAAGAAGGCAATGATGGCGACCTGGAGTGCGAGTGATGACTCAAGCTCCGACGAGGAAACCTCAACCGAACAAGCCAATCTGTGCCTGATGGCACATGAAAATGAGGTAACTTCTGAATCCACTAGTGAATTTACTTTTGAAGAATTGCATGAAGCTTTCTATGATTCAATTGATGAATTAAAGAAACTAGGGAAGAAAAACAAAGAGCTGAAATTGGAAAATCAGTCCTTAGTGAAACAAGCTGAAATTCTTTCAATTGAAAAATTCACATTGATTCAAGAAAATCAAAACTTTAAGGATGAAATTAACAGGCTGAAATCTATAGTAGATAAGTTCACCTTAAGTTCAAACAAGCTAAATATGATCCTTGATAATCAGAAAGCTATATATGATAAGGCTGGACTTGGTTATAAACCCCTGAAGAAACAAAAATTTTTGAAGGATATTTATGCAAATTATTCAAGCAAAAAGCCTACAAATATTACTTGTTTTAAATGTGGAAGAATAGGACATAAATCATACACATGTCTTATTAACAAATATGCAAACACAAAGAAAATATGGGTTCCAAAAGGAACCATTCTGACTAACCTGAAAGGACCCAAGAAAGCTTGGGTACCTAAGACAGAAACTTGATCTGTGCTTGCAGGTGTGTCTAGCATCCCAAGAAGGAAACAGGAAATGGTATCTTGACAGCGGATGCTCGAGACACATGACTGGTGATGAATCACAATTCATCACGCTTGATGCTAAGGATGGAGGGATGGTCACCTTTGGAGATAATGGCAAAGGAAAGATCATCGGGATAGGTAACATTGGTATCACTCCCTCCAAATACATTGAGAATGTTTTACTAGTTAAAGGTTTAAAGCATAACTTACTTAGCATCAGTCAATTTTGTGATAAAGGAAACAAAGTCATTTTTGAATCTTCATAATTAAATCAAATCCTTTTAAATCTAAAAATTAGCATGTTCTAAAATTAGAATGATTAAAAATTTACATCAAACTGATATAAGGTTGTCCTGATATAGGGTTTACCCCCTATACTGTAAAGGTTGTCCTAGTTTGATGTGAATCGATTTTTGAAAAGATATTTTTAAAATATTTTAATTATTTTTTTGATATATATTTGATATGTGTAAATTTAGTTTTAGATCTGAAATTTGATGTATATTGATGCATTTTTATTTAGATCTGAAACTACATATATTTGATATATGAATCATCTATTTGCATTGTGACTAGTCCTATCAACGATGGCATTAAATTTATAGGACATAGGCATGGCAATATTTATATGGAAGACTTGAATGATTTAACTAAATTAGATAATTTTTAAAGAAAACCCCCTATGAACTTTGGAAAGAAAGAAAATCAAATATTGCATATTTTCATGTTTTTGGTTGCCGATGTTTTGTATTAAATAATGGCAAAGAAAAACTTGGTAAATTTGATGCAAAATCAGATGAAGCAATCCTTCTAGGTTACTCCTCCACTAGTAAAGCATTTAGAGTGTTCAACAAAAGAACCTTAGTAGTTGAGGAGTCCATACATGTTGTCTTTGATGAATCTAACGATCTTCCTTCAAGGAAGAATAAGGGTGTTGATGATGCAGATCCACTAATAGAAGGTATGAAGGAGATAACTCTAAAAGATTCAGCAACTCCAGAAGACAAGGATCAAGAAGATGAACAAAATGAGGAAGGTGAAGAAATTCAAGAACAACCTCAAGGTACAAATGACTTACCCAAGGAATGGAGGTATGTTCACAACCACCCTAAGGAATTAATTATCGGAGATCCTATGCATGGGGTAAAAACACGTTCTTCACTTAGAGATGTACTTAATCATTGTGCTTTTGTATCTCAACTTGAACCTAAAACTTTTGAAGAAGCTGAAAATGATCATAACTGGATTCATGCTATGCAAGAAGAACTCAGTCAATTTGAAAGAAATAATGTTTGGACCTTAGTGAAAAGACCTAAAGATTATTCAATAATTGGCACAAAATGGGTCTTTAGAAACAAGTTAGATGAGCATGGAAATGTAATTAGAAATAAAGCAAGACTGGTTGCTAAGGGATATAATCAAGAAGAAGGAATTGATTTTGATGAAACCTTTGCACCTGTTGCTAGATTAGAAGCCATTAGACTTCTACTTGCTTATGCTTGCTTTATGAAATTCAAACTATTTCAAATGGATGTTAAAAGTGCATTTTTAAATGGATATATTTCTGAAGAAGTATATGTAGAACAACCCCCAGGATTTGAAAATCATGCTTTTCCCAATCATGTCTTCAGATTAAATAAAGCTTTATATGGTCTAAAACAAGCACCTAGAGCATGGTATGAAAGGCTAAGCAAATTTCTACTAAATAATGGTTTCTCAAGAGGCAATGTAGACACAACCCTATTTATTAGAAGAAACCAAAATGATATGCTAATTATACAAATTTATGTTGATGACATAATTTTTGGGTCTACTAATGAATCCCTTTGTCAAGACTTTGCTAAGCTTATGCAGGGAGAGTTCGAGATGAGCATGATGGGAGAACTCACTTTCTTCCTCGGACTCCAAATCAAACAATCAAAAGAGGGAATCTCCATCACCCAAAGCAAGTACACCAAGGAACTACTCAAAAGATTTGGAATGGAGAACTGCAAACCAATTGGCACACCAATGAGTCCCTCATGTAAGCTTGACAAGGATGATGAAGGTAAAAGCGTAGACTTAAAATACTATAGAGGTATGATTGGCTCATTATTATATTTAACTGCAAGTAGGCCTGATATCATGTTTAGTGTTTGCTTATGTGCAAGATATCAATCTAATCCTAAGGAATCTCATTTGAATGCTGTTAAAAGAATCCTTAGATACTTAAATGGTACACAAACTATAGGGTTATGGTACTCTAAGGACTCACAAATTAATTTGTTAGGATATTCTGATGCTGATTTTGCTGGATGTAAATTAGATAGAAAAAGCACAAGTGGAACTTGCCAATTTCTTGGAGTTAACCTAATCTCATGGTTTAGCAAGAAACAAAATTCGGTGGCACTGTCTACGGTTGAGGCCGAATACATTGCAGCCGGAAGTTGTTGTGCTCAAATCCTGTGGATTAAGCAACAACTCGAAGATTTTGGAATCAAACTTAATGAAACACCAATAAAATGTGATAATACAAGTGCTATAAATCTATCTAAAAATCCAATACAACATTCAAGATCTAAACATATTGAAATAAGACATCATTTTATAAGAGAACATGTTCAAAACAAAAATATAATTCTTGAATATGTTTGCACTGAAAATCAATTAGCTGATATCTTTACAAAGGCCCTTAGTGAGGAAAGATTCTGTGAAATTAGGAGAAATCTAGGAATTCTAGATCCATTTGTCTGAAATTTCTCAATTTCCAAAGAACAGATGTCAAAATCTCTTAGAGCTCAATTTTCAACATCTATCCTGGTCCCAAAAGCTCAGGTTTATCACTCTAAAAACTTATCATTGAGCAAAATTCTTTCTCCCAAAATTTTGAATTTTTCTGGAATTTATTTGCATTTTTCCTGATTTTCTGAACTTCATAAGTCGACCCCCATGAGTCGACTCAATGGCAAACTTGTAAATCCCACCAACTTCCATCGGGTTCATTATTTTTAAAACGGAAAATTTTGTTTATGAGACGACTCATCTTCTCGTCGTCTTCCTTCCAAAGCCGTCCCCTCCAAACTTCTGTTTTGCTCCAAATCCAAGGAACAATTCTGAGGCAATTCTCCCTCCTCCTCTCCACCAAAAATCGCCTCCTTGAAAAGGATTTTTCTGTGCTTTCTTGCAGTGTTAGGCGCGGGTGGAACGTGCCCTAGAACTTCATCGTTCATTCAAAATCCACTTCTTTTCTCCACCAAAATTCTTCTTTACTCTTTTGTGATCCCTCCTCCACTGAATTCAAGTCTTCTTGTCTGGATATGGCTCCAAAGATGAAACTTCCCCAAAGAAGGAAATCAATCCGAGAGCCTGAGGAAATTGTCCGAAAGAAAAGGCATGCTCAGTCTTCCACTGTTCCCAATCCAGTTTCAGTACCTGCTCAAGGTCCCTCTCAACCCTCCATAAGCCCCAGTGTAAATCTTCTTTCTGATAGAAAAGTAGAAACCGGGAAAAATATAGATTTTCGGTTCTTTGAGAAAGAAGGCTTTACTTTTGCTACCAAGATCAAAAATCAAGGATGGGAACTTTATTGCTCTCTTAAGGAAGTCACCTATGTTGATCTAGTCAGAGAGTTCTACCAGAACCTAAATTATGGAAACGGGTCTGTGACTTCAACTGTAAAGGAGATTGACATCTGTTTGGATTCTAGGATATTGGGAGAGATACTTCAGTTGCCTAGTGAAGGATACTCATATATGGAACTCCCAATTAAAGAAGAAGGGATCAGAATTATCTTAGGAGAAGATTTTTCAGGAAGTTTAAACAGATTGGAAGCAAAGCTACTGTCCATTGAGATGAGGGTCCTGCATCAGATTGTGACAAAACTATTCTTTCCTAGGAGTGGTAGACATGACTTACTATCTGGCAGAGATGTATGTGTCATGTTTCATATCATCACTCAGACCCCCTTAAACCTCCCTACACTTATGATAGAGGCCATGAGAGAAACTTTGAACAGATCCAAGGCACACTTGCCTTATGGTATGGCCCTTACTAGAGTTTTTAGGAGGTTTGGAGTTAGCTGTGAGGGGGAGACACCTACCAAGCTCTCACATGTGGACACTTTCAACCAACACAGCCTGCACCGAATGGGAATTATAAAGACTGTTGATGGTTGGATCAAGGGCTCTGAAGAAAGAGCTGAGGAGAGAGCTGAGGAAAGAGCTGAAGACAGAACTGAAGGCAGAGTAGAAGAAGAAGGTCCATCTTCTCCTGTACATGATTTCAGGGCAGCTTCACCAGATACCCAGTTCATTCATGATACTGAGGCTGGCCCTTCTGAGTTTACTAGGATGCCCACACCAGTGTATCAGCCAGAGAGCAGAGCACCTCCATCAGAGTTCAGACTGGCTGATGATCAGATCGAGCATATATCTCAGCGTGTGGCTTCTTTGTTGTCTAGCCAGTGGAGTAGTACTTCTTTTGCACCTGGAGCTACTTCTACTGATCAGACCATTACTCCTCACATCTCCACTATATTTCAGATGATTTCAGATCAGTCCGTCAGGATACAGCAGCTTGAGGATACAGTCTGGAGACTTACTGGCAGAGTTCTTGACTTGCAGGGGCAAGTCCTTGCATTGGCCCATCCCCAGCCACAGGAGTCTACCATTGAGGTCACAGACCTCACTGCAGAGGCTGGAAGGCTCAGAGGAGCACTAGAAGGTGGATATGAGCTACTGAGGAAAGAGATCAGAGGATCGAGTGAGCATGCTACCACCCAGTTCACTGCTCTACTTCAATCTGTTTCCAGAGCACTGAACGTCCTTGATTCTATCAGACTCATGGTATCAGCCCTAGCATCTCAGCGTTCTCAGCCACCTAGTTCATCTCGTTCTCCTGCTCGTGCCATCACCTCCACTCGTGGCAGAGGCAGACGGGGTAGAGGACGCACTTCTGATCCATCATCTTCTCATACTATATCTGATGACTCTGATCATTGACTTATCTAGATCTTAGGAGTTAGTATCTTGTTCTAGGATCTATACCTTGGGGCCATGTATTGACATTTAGCTGGTTGAATTTTATGTATTGAAACAATTATGATATTAATGGAATCATCTTTTACCTATATTTCTACCTCTTTGTAATGATTATATTTTGGTTATATTTCAATCTCGATACATCTGTTGAAATATTATCTTCTCCTTATTGTTGTTTGCTATTGATAATTGCTATATTAAGGGGGAGCAAACATCTGTGAAAAACTCTAAAGAGGAAGAAATTAAAGAATATTTTCAGAAAAGGAAAAGAAAGAGTTAACTATGTTTGATGATGTCAAAAAGGGGGAGAAATTAAAATTAAACAAAAATTGAAATTAGATAAAAAAATTGAAATTAGATAAAAAGCAAAACCCTAAATTATGAGAAAAAGGGGGAGAAATTAAATTAAAACAAATATTGAAGAAATTAAACAAATATTGGAGAAATTAGACAAAAATAAGGATTGAAAGATTAAACAAAACTTTGAGAAATTTTGGTATCGAAATTTGGTATCAGACAGAGAAATTTGGTATCAGACAGAACTTTAATCCATCAAAAGCAAAATCATGAGTACAATGCAAATAAGTATTTTTTTTATATATATGCTCTGATATTCAAACTTGCTTTTGAAATTTTACTCACCTTGAGACATCAATAAGAAATTTGTTTTACTCTGATTCATCCTACAATTTCTTTCAACTTGATCTGATACATGATAACATTTGATCCGATACAGTGTGAAGGTTTCTCTAAAATATTATAACATTTGCTCGGATACTGAATGAAATTTTTTCTGATACATTAAAAAAAAATTTTTTTTTTGCTCTGATACATTATAAAATCTTTTCTGATATCATTGTAAAAATTTTTTTTGCTCTGATACATTATAAAATCTTTTCTGATATCATTGTAAAAATTATTTTTGCTCTGATACATAGAAAAAGTTATTTATCTTCTCTTGCTCTGAAATATCTTGAACTCAAAATGATCTAATACCCTTTTCAAATCTTTAAGAAAATGGACAAACTATTTTTGCATTTATATTACATGCCAAAAGAATCATACTCTTTTCAAGCATATACACCCATAATGGATTCTTTTGAAATTAATGCATTAACATAAATATTTTTGTTCATATGTTTTGTCATCATCAAAAAGGGGGAGATTGTTGCTCCTAGATTGATTTTGATGATTACAAAGCAGATTGAAGGGATACAATCAATTGAAAAAGTCCTTATGCTCTTCAAGGGCAAAATCATAATTTCACTAAAATCCTGATTTGATAGTACCATTTGGTAGAACAAATGATTTGAAATCTATTGGTGAAAATTTCATTGTGTTTGGACTAATATTTTTGAAGTTATGAAGGTTTGAAGTGCATGAGTCGACTCATGAGTCAACTCATGGCACTATGAGCTGAATGGCACGAAAAAATTCCCATGGCACGCTGGATTTTTGGCTTGGCACGACCTGTGAGTCGACTCATGAGTCGACCCACAAGGCATGAGTCGACTCATGAGTCGACCTCTGCTGATTTGAGCCGAAAAATCCAGAAATCAGATCTTCTGGTCTGTTGCAACAGAAGTCGACTCATGAGTCGACTCCTGAAGCATGAGTCGACTCATGAGTCGACCCCTGCGACGGGAAATGTCAGCAACGGCTATTTTTTTGCCCGTTTTAATTGCCATTTATGCTTCCTAAAAATCCTCTAACGGCTCTTTATCTGCCTAAATTATTTTCTCTTGCTTCTAATGCTACAAAATGCTTTAAATGATGAAAGAAATTGCAGATTAAATAGCGGATCAAACGTGAAATCAAATGAGAAGAGAAAAGAGAGGAAAAAGAGAAGAACAGAAGAGAGGATCTGAAATTTGCAAGAAAAAGCCTGAGATCAAAGAAATATCCATAGAAAAAGAGAGAGGATCCACAATATACCAGAGAGATTGTGAAAGAGAAAAGAAAGATCTTTCAAGGAGAGAATTCTTCACGCCTATCGTTTCAACCTTGATCTAGAGATCGTTCAAAGCTTTCAAGAGATCTTCAATCAACAATCAACCTCTTCTCTAGCGTTCAACCGTTCATTCATCTTGAGAAAATCTGAAAAAGGGGTTCTTCATTTGAGTAAAGTTTTTATTGTTATATTTGCTCATTTAAGGAGCTGTTTTTGTATTCATCTGTGCTCTAAATATTCTTACTCTTTGTGAGTTTTTGCTCTTTTTTTGGAGGATTTCCAAAACAAGGAAAGGTTGATCCGAACCTGAAATCGGAGTGTTTTGGGTTGGCTTGTACCCGGGAAACAAGTGTTCTAGCTTGGGATAGCTAGGGTCGGAGTTTCCGACGTCCTGTATTCTAGCTTGGGATAGCTAGTGTCGGAGTTTCCGACGTTTTGTATTCGGGTTGAATACAAAGGATAGTGGATTAAAATTCCCAAGTGGGATCTTGGGGAGTGGACGTAGGTGCAAGGTTAGCACCGAACCACTATAAATCCTTGTGTTTGTGGTGTGCTTTATCGCTTTATCTTATTTCTTTATTATATCCTTGCAATACTGCTTTAGTTAATTAATATTGATTTAAAGCCATTGTTTTGTTCTTCATAAGTCATTTGTTGGGCTTAAAATTTTTAGAAACCCAATTCACCCCCCCTCTTGGGTTGCATAGCTGGGCAACAAAATCATTAATCTATTTGTAGATGCAAGGCTCTTCTTCGTTCCTAACGAAGCTATATATTTTAATCATCTTATTAAAACATATGTTCCAACTCTTGGATGCTTACTTCAGTCCATAAATGGATATGTTTAGCTTGCACACTTTAGATTCATTTGTGTATATGAACTCTTCAGGTTGTATCATATACATCTCTTCTTTCAGCTCTCCATTAAGAAAAATGATTTTGACATCCATTTGCCAGATCTCATAATCTAAGTATACTACTATTGCAAGTATAATTCAGATGGACTTGAGCATTGCTACAGGAGAGAACATCTCATCATAGTCAATACCATAAAGCTGGTGATATCCCTTGGCAACTAGACGAGCTTTATAAGTCTTCACCTTCCCATTCGCTCCTCTTTTTCTCTTAAAAATTCACTTACACCCTATGGGTTTAATCTCTTTGGATCGATCAACATGTGTCCATACACCATTGATCTTCATGGACTCCATCTCAGATTTCATGGTATTAAGTCATTTCTTGAAGTCGGACCTTTGCATAGCATCTATGTAGGTGATCGGATCCTCATCATTCTCATCTAGTTTCATAGGATCACCATCCCGAATCAAGAAATCATAGTATCTATTCGGTTGATGCGGTACTCTACTGAAATCCTCAATGATGCCTCTATAGGCTCTAAATTTGATTCTTCAATTAAATCCAATTTTGTATGTGTTGATTTTTCTACCTCACGTACTTCACCAAGTTTGATTTTAGTGGCATCAGTTTCTTCACTAAAGAACTCTCTTTTTAGAAATAATATCCTATTACTGATAAGTAATTTTTGTTCTTCAACGAGATAGAAATAATATCCTTTCATTTTCTTAGGGTATCCTACAAACAAGCATTTATCGAACCTAGGTCTAAGCTTATCCATCTTTAAATATTTGACATAAGTCGGACATCTCCAAATCCTAAGATGTAAGAGTATTGGCTTACGTCCTGTCCATATCTCATATGGTGTTTTATTGACAAACATGCTAGGGATATTATTCAACACATAGCAGGTAGTATCAAGAGCATTCTCCAAAAGGAGATTGACAGAGTCACAAAGCTCATCATGGATCGAACCATGTCTAATAGTATTCGATTTCTTCTTTCAGATATCTCATTATATTGTAGTATTCTAAGAGAGGTCTATTATGAGAGAATCTCATTCTCTTCTAGATATGTCAAAAATCATTGATGAGGTATTTACCATCTTGATCTGATCGAAGAGTTTTAATACTCTTTTCAGTCTATTTTTTTACTTCACTACGGAATCATTTGAATATTTCAAATGATTCAGACTTATATTTCATAAGGTAGACATACCCATACTTAGATAGATCGTCAATAAATGTAATAAAGTAATAGTATCCTTCTCTGATACCTATGTTCATAGGTCTACATACATCACTATGTATTTGACTTAGAATATCACTGGCTCATTCTCCTTTTTTCTTAAAAGGTAACTTAGTCATCTTATCAAGAAAACAGGATTCATATGTTGGTAATGATTCATAATCATTGATATCGAGAATACCCTCTTTGGTCAACCTATCTATCCTGTTCTTGTTTATATGACCTAGCCTATAGTGTCAAAGATATATATCACTGATATTATCTATTTTAGGATGTTTGTTCGATGTGTACATTACACTAACAGACTGTGAAATTAAGTATATGCCATATTTCAATTATCCTTTCAAGATTTTAGTATCATTCACAATGATATCATAAAAATTATCTTTTATTAAAAATTTAAAATCAAGTTTGACCAAAAAGCTTACAGAGATGACATTCATCATAAAGAAAGGACAATAATGATACTCATCTAACATGACATGATTAGACTCGAAAATAAGCTGCATAGTTCCTAAAGCTAGAATTAAAATAAGGCTTCCATCTCCAACGTTCAGGAACCGCTCATCTTCTCTAAACTTCCTACTGACCTGTAGTTTCTGCAATGAATTGCAAATATTAATTAGACTTTTGATATCCAATACCAGAAGTGAATTTCAGTGCAGGGGTAAAATGATAATTTTAAAACTTTTTTAAAATTATAATATTACAGTAAAAATTATTAATTAATCTAATTAATTAACATGTATTAACCCTATACAAGGATCTAAATATGATATATATAGCATGCATTTAAATTTAAAATTTCAAATTCTCTATAGTAAATATTTTACTATTATGTGTTTAGAACACATTACCTTCGTGCGGTAGTCGATCGTTGTAGTCTGATCACCGTCAGAAAGGTTTGATCATCACAATATAGCCACACAGTATGTCTGACCTCTGTGGATCATCTACACAAAGCTCCCAATCTGATCAGCTCCTCACGAATGCTAGTTCGTTGCAGAACCCTTTTGACGGCTGATGTTGATCGAACTCCTTCGATCTTGATCTGCCGACTCTTCGGATGCTCTGGATCATCAGCAGATATTCTTGAGAGATTGATGAAGCTCTTCCTAAAATTTGGTGGGCTCATGACACTCGTAGCTCACCTTCTCACTTCCCGAACCCTAAGTAGAAACCCTAGGATACTCATAGAAGAAACTTGCGCCCACTCTCTCTTTTCTTTTCTCTTCTTTTCTTTTCTTTTCTTTTCTCACGCAGAAGTCTCTTCTCATGCCACCTTATTTTTTCTTTGGAATCAGATATGTGCATACCCTATCTTCTCTTCTTTTTAAAATGATGCAAGACCATGTCTTTTCAGCATTTTCACCGTGTGAGAGGATAAAAATAAGTGGTTGCTCACTTGAATTCAAATCGAATTTGAATTCAAATGCCAACCAACCAATTTTATCCACTCTTGGCATGAGAAGGGAAGGGCATGGGCTTCTTTGTGCATGGAGAGTTTACACGAGAAACCTTTTCTCGTGTGGAGGAAGTGGTGCACAAAAGAAAGGGATGGCGCAGAGATTTGTTAACCATTCAAATTTAAACATTCTTTGAATTTGAATAGCCAACCAACCTTATCATTATCCATTCAAAATGGTGCACAAAGAAGGGGCGTGAGAAGGCTTCTACATGGAAAAAAATTCACGAGAACTCATTTCTTGTGAATTCAAATGGGCATAGGTGAGTGAGGTGGCGCAGGGAGATAAATCAAAGGTGGTTTCAAACCTAATTGAACCAACCTTATTAAAATAGGTTAGGTACAATTAGACTAAATTAAACCCAACATAATTAGGCTTAATTAGGTTCAATAAAATCTTAATCAAATCAGAAATTGACTAAGCCCAACCCCTGATCAAATCAGGGACCAAACCACCTCGGCGATTAGGTCAACTCTTAACCTAATCGGGTCAAACCCAACTGAATCCAATTCAATTGGACTTGATCCAAAAATAATTACTCAATCAAATTGAGTTAATTAGTAATCAAATCACTAATTAAATCTCTCATAAATATTGAGTCCAAATTCGATGGGCAATCGAGCATCAATGTTCATCAATATGAAATCTTGATCGAAGAGTCCCATACCAGTGGGACTCTTGACCCCGGTACCCAAAATGTGTGGAACTCATGATCAGAGAATTTTGATTCTCAATCACAGAGTCCCAGACATATAGGACTCTTGGTTGAAGAGTTTCAATCCAGTGGGACTCTTTACCAGCCATCAGATCAGATAGGAACCTCTAATGTGTGTGACCCCGCAGGTTCAAACCTAAACTGGTAGCACAGGAACCAATTCCTGTACTAATCAAAGTGACCATCTAGCAATGGTACCCGACATCCGGATAGGTTGAATAGTCACAATCGCAACACTCAGAACCTACGTGAATATGGTTACTATATAATTCATTTCTTTTGACCCCTGTGTATAGGATGACTCAGAGTTAAACTGTCAACCCTGATCAGATCATCCGAATCATGCTCAACTCAAATAATCCTGTGACCCCTCACTAGGGCTACCCTGGCCAAGATTTTGCTAAATTGAAACATGACTGTATACAGCTCCAAAATTGGAGTGGTCAATCCCATCTTGACACACGCACCGATAAGTCAAGTACTTAACTACACCCAGCAGCCTTCCATCACTGAATTAGAAATTCAGGTAGTCCAGTGCCTAAGTGCAGTGAGTTGCTTGCAAGTCATCGTGGCGGTCTCAGGTCGGAGGGACATTTATACCCATATCCCATCGGAGCAAATCTTGACAGCAGAAATAGCTCCGGAGTTGGTCACATTCAGTGCAGATGTACCCTTATATCTCATCTGTATGCCATACCAGTATCTCCATACTCTTTGGTTAAGAGGACAACCAACCCATATGGCACACAATGACCTATGCTTGATAAATATTGTTATCCTTGATAAAAATGTATCATTTGGTCACGAACAGGTTTAAGGACTAAACGACAAATCCTTCTTTGTCGAGTCTAAATAGTCCTAAGGACTTCACCACAACACAAGAGTTCATTAGAAGATGAAATAATTTATGATGAAAAATATCAAAATAATTTTTATTTATTTATAATTTATATACTAATACAAGAAAGAGCACAACCATCAACAGGCTGATGATTGGCTTTGGGACACTATTCCCAATAATCTCCCACTTGGCCTAAAGCCAATCGATGCAGTATCTAATACCCATCTTCGACTTGAAGTCGTCAAACTCCTTCACCACAATGGCTTTAGTGAATGGGTCGCCAGGTTCTTCTTTCCATCGATCTTCTGAAGATCGATGTCACCTCGATCCATGATTTTTCGGATGAGATGGTAGCGGCGCAGAATATGCTTCGTTCGTTGGTGTGCCTTCGATTCCTTCGCCTGAGCAATGGCTCCAGAGCTGTCACAGAAGAGCAGAACTGGACCAACAAGGGAGGGTGCTACTCCGAGCTCAGTGATGAATTTATTCAGCCACACCGCTTCTTTGGCAGCATCTGATGCAGCGACATACTCTGCCTCGCAAACTGAATCAGCCACAGTGTGCTGCTTGGAACTCTTCCAGCAGACAGCCCCACCATTAAGGGTAAAAATAAATCCCGACACACTCTTGCTGTCATCGTGATCAGACTGAAAATTAGAGTCTGTAAATCCTATAAGTCTCAAGTCTGATTCACCATAAACAAACCACTAGTCCTTAATATTTCTTAAATACTTCAGGATGGTTTTAACAACCTTCCAGTGATTTTTTCCTAGATCAGATTGATATCTACTCACTACCCCCAGTGAGTATGCCACATCTAGTCGTGTACATATCATGACGTACATGATAGATCCCACTGCCGAAGCATATGAAATTCTATCCATACGCTCTCTCTCTTGAGGTGTTGTCGAACAATCCCTCTTCGAGAGAGAAATTCCATGACCTATCGGTAGATAGCCTTTCTTGGAATTCTCCATGCTGAACCTTTTCAGCATAGTATCAATGTACGTGGACTGGGATAAGCCAAGCAACCTTTTAGATCTATCCCTATAGATCCTCATCCCTAGGATGTAGGAAGCTTCCCCTAGATCCTTCATGGAGAATTGTGACGATAGCCAAATCTTTATTTCCTGTAATGCAGGGATGTCATTCCTGATTAAGAGAATATCATTCACATACAATACAAGAAATACCACTACTGGACCATTAGCCCACTTATAAATATAGGGCTCTTCTCCATTCTTAATGAAGCCATATATTTTGATCGTCCTATCAAAACATATGTTCCAACTTCGAGATGCCTGTTTAAGTCCATAAATAGACCTCTGTAGCCTGCACACCTTAGACTCATCTGTGGATGTGAACCCTTCAGGTTGTATCATATACACCTCTTCATCTAGCTCTCCATTTAGGAAAGCTGTCTTCACATCCATTTGTCAGATTTCATAGTCCAGATGGGCAGCTATCGCAAGCATAATCCGAATGGATTTGAGCATTGCCACAGGAGAAAATGTCTCGTCATAGTCTATACCATAACGTTGATGATATCTCTTGACAACCAAATGGGCTTTATAGGTCTCCACCTTTCCGTCTGCACCCCTCTTCCTCTTGAAGACCCACTTACACCCTATGGGTTTTACTCCTTTGGGTGGGTCAACCAATGTCCACACATCGTTGACCTTCATGGACTCTATTTCAGATTTCATGGCCTCTAGCCATTTCTCAGAGTCAGGTCTCTGCATTGCATCCATGTAGGTGATCGAATCCTCATCATTTTTATCAAGTTCGACAGGATCGCTGTCTCGGACCAAGAAATCATAGTATCTATCTGGTTGATGTGGTACTCTACCAGACCGCCTTAAGGGTGCAGGAACAACGGGCTCCGAATCTGATCTAATCAAATCCGGTTCAGGTTCAGCAACTTGTGTCGATTTTTTCACCTACCGAACTTCCTCAAGTTCGACCTTAGAGGCAACAGTCCCTTCACCAAGCTTCTTTTCCAAAAAGATTGCCTTAAGGCGGACAAACACCTTTTGTTCATTAGCTAGGTAGAAATAATACTCTTTGGTCTCTTTTGGATACCCCATGAAATAACACTTGTCAGACCTAGGTCCAAGTTTGTCCGTAATTAAATGTTTAACATAAGTCGGACACCCCCAAACCTAAGGTGTGAGAGTACTGGCTTACGTCCTATCTATATCTCATAAGGCATTTTGGTTACAGACTTACTCGGAACCCTATTTAGAAGGTAACAAGCCGATTCGAGCGCATATCCCCAGAGAGAGATCGACAGACCAGCAAATCCCATCATGGATTGAACTATGTCCAACAAGGTTCGATTCCTCCTTTCAAACACACCATTATGCTATGGTGTTCTAGAAGGAGTCCACTGAGAGAGAATTCCATTCTCTCCAAGATATGTCAGAAACTCATTGGAAAGGTATTCACCTCCTCGATCAAATCAAAGAGTTTTAATATACTTCCCAATTTATTTTTCTACCTCATTTCAGAATAGTTTGAACATTTCAAATGACTCCGACTTATGCTTCATTAAGTAGACATACCCATACCTCGATAGGTCATCTGTGAAGGTTATGAAGTAAAAATATCCACCTCTTGCACTTGAGCTCTTGGGTCCACATACATTAGAATGTACCAGACCCAAGAGTTCACTGGCTCGCTCACCTTTTCCAGTAAAAGGTGACTTGATCATCTTCCCAAAAAGACAGGACTCACAGGTTGGAAGTGATTCACAATCACCAACTTCAAAAATTTCTTCTTGAGCCAACCTGTTTATCCTGTTCTTATTGATATGACCTAGCCTACAGTGCCAAAGGTAGACTTCTAACATATCGTCCATTCTAGGGCGTTTATCGAAGGTTTGAACCACATTAACAGGCTGTGATAGTAAGTAAATTCTATTATTTAGTTGTCCAACAAATATTGTAACACTATTCAAAATGATATTGCAAACATTTTTTTATTAAAAATTCATAACTGTACATGGCCAAAAGGCCTACAGAAATAATATTTAATAAAAAACTTGGATAATAGTGACATTCACTCAGAATTACATTACGAGAGTTGATTACAAGGTTCATGATTCCTAAAGCTAGAACTGAAACTTTGCTTCCATCTCCAACATTCAGGAACCTCTCGCCTTCATCAAATCTCCTACTGACCTGCAGACCCTGCATCGAATTACAGATATAATAAGGGCTTTCAGTATCCAATACCCAGGCAGTAGTATCACAAATGAAAAAGTTGCAAGGTATTATCATATAATTACCTTGCTTCTTCTTCAGCCTGTTCGGATCCAGGGAGGCAATGTATAGAGGATAGTTCCTCTTCTAGTGCCCCTGCTTCTTGCAAAAGAAGCACTCCACCTGGCTCTGGTCGGGCTTACGCTTCTTGGTCTGACCCTGTGCAGATGTCCCAGCATGCGACTGCACCTTCTTATATTTCTTCTTCTTGTTCTTCTTCCCTTTCTTAAAGGGTCGATGACTAGAAGAAGACCCTCCCACAACATTCACCGACTCCTTATGGAGCTGGTGGTCCTTCTCAAAGTTCTGCAACAACCCTAACAAGCCGTGGTAGTTCACTGCAGGCTTTGTCATCCGAAAATGAGTAAGAAAGGGGAGGAAGGACTTGGGCAAAGAATTAAGGATCACATCCTTACCGAGCTGCTCGTGCAAGGAAAAGCCCAGTTTACTTAGGCGCTCAATCATTTCGATCATGTACAGTACATGATCAGTGACTGAGACCCCATCCCTCATCCGAGCATTGAAAATGGCATAACTAGTTTTGTGCCTTTCAACATCGTCAGGCGTGCCAAAGGAGTCATTCAACATTTGAAGCATTTCCTGCGGCTGGGCATTCTCGAACCTATGGCTAAACTCATCATTCATTGTCGCCAGCATTATGCACCGAATGGTGGTGCGGTCGTTGAGCCACTTCTGGTAAGTATCTCAGACCGTCCCTCTAGCATTCGGGGCTGGCTCCTCAGGTGCTGGATCTATTACTACATAAAGGATCCGCTCATGCTCAAAGATGATTTTTAATTTTCGATACCAGCTATCAAATTAGGTCCCATGAGCTTGTCATTATCTAATAATGACTGGAGCGACAGGGTAGTGGCCATAGCTGCATAAAGAAAAACCAGACCTTTATTAGTACATAAATTATTAATACTAAAGACTTGGACTTTAGTCTAAAGTTTCTTCCAGTATTTTTACGAACTGGTAGCCTCAACCTCTAATTCAAAAAATTACTTTAATTTCTTAGTGGGTACTAGAATCCACACAGACTACACACGAGCCCAACTTTGGTTGGTCAACCCATATGCATCTATAGATAGGTTCATAACCAGTTATTTCTCTAAACAACTTCTAGTAATTTATTTTGCCCTAGAACCTAATCAGTAGGCTTTGGCCTCCACTGAAAAGATCTAGTTAGGTCCAACCATTAATATGACTTGATTTGGTGAATTTGACCAATAAATGATTAGGCCCGACTTTGGCCAGCCAATCTGACCACCATCAGAAAGACTCAACCAAATGATCATATTATGAATGATAATTCAATTAGTCAATAAGCACCAGACCTTTGGGCCTCCAATGATTATTAAACTGATGGACTCATTATCACTCACTTAATGGGAGGCTATGACTTAGTTATCACTATAACTTAATCATTTTAGGGACCTAATAATTTTTGAGGATTTTTATGAAAGGATAGAAGAGAAGAAATTAACCAGCCAATTTCAATCCTCCCACTGACTTCACCAAGTCAGATTAAAAAAGATTTAATTAAAGCCGGCATTAGGAGCACCTAAATCAGTCACACTGATTTACCTAATGACATGGGTGAGCCCTAATCACCATGTGATCTAATCAAAACCTAACTCACCAGGTTGGCCAAGCAAGTGAGATCAGTGGAAGGGATATGCCATTAACTCATCAGAGATCGAATCAATACGAGTAGCTCCCATTTAAAAACCACTAGTCAGACTACCGAACTTACCTTAGACACCAATCGGTTCATTAGTTTTAATTTGATCAACTTAGTAAATAGGGTTTCACTGTGTAGCCATGAATTAAGTCCATCTTGGTCTAGTTAAAGACATGGACCCATTCAACTACAACCATTGGAGTTGAGTCTAGAGTGTCCTTGACCTAATCTAATTCAACTTTTGATTAGATTTGACCAATTACTCTAATTTAGTCTATTTCTTTAAGCTAACCTTAGGTCTAACCCAATTATGGACCTAATCCATCTAACCCATTAACCCACAAGTTTATGCAATTATCTTAGGTCTTAATTCATAATTCTAGACCAACTAGACAATACTTAATTCTTTTAATTAAGTATTTGGGCTGATGGGTCAGGGTTTGGTATTTCAAAAATAATTTTTAAATTTGAAAAGTTTTATTTTTTGTTCACCAAATGTGTTGACTCATTTCACAAATGGATCAGCACATTTCATAAATAGTAATCATATTGCTAATTACATAATAAAAAATAACTCAATCAAAATAAATCATGAATATTCCTTTAGATCTAATCTAACACATTCACATTTAATGATAAATTTTATAATTGAACCTTTACAATTAAGTCATTTCACTGCTTCGTCTGCATGGGATATAATCGTATCGGCACCCTTACCGCCGTAGGAGAACCCCATCGAATGGGAGGAGAGGACCTTTAAACCCTACTTTTCTCTTATGACCGGACGACCATGGCAACCAACCCAATTAGACTACTTGCTACTTGGATCAAGTATATCTAAATATACCAATTTCAAAATTTAAAATTCAAATTTCAAATTTCAAACAAATTTCAAATTTCAAATTTTAAAATTTTGAAATTCAAATTTTGAATTTTAAATTTTGAATTTCAATTTTAAAATTTTAAATAAATTTCAAATTTCAAATTTTAAATTTTAAATTTTTAAATTTTAAATTTTGAATTTCAAATTTCAAAATTTAAATTTTAAATTTTGAATTTTAAATTTTAAATTCAAATTTTAAATTTAAACTTTTAGATTACTACTTAATCTACACATGCAAATGTATATCATATTTTAGAACCTGCTCTGATACCATTTGAAGTGAATTTCAGTGCAGAGATAAAATGATAATTTTAAAATTTTTTTAAAATTATAATTTTATAGTAAAAATTATTAATTAATCTAATTAATTAATATATATTAATCCTACACAAGGATCTAAATATGATATATATAGCATGCATTTAAATTTAAAATTTTGAATTCTCTACAGTAAATATTTTATTGTTATGTGTTCAGAACACATTATCTTCGTGCAAGTAGTCGATCGCTATAGTTTGATCACCGTCAAAAAGGTCTGATCATCGTAATATAGCCACACAGTATGTCTGGCCTCTGTGGATCATCCACACGAAGCTCTCGATTTGATCAGCTCCTCACGAATGCTAGTTCGTTGTAGAACTCTTTCGATGGCTGATGCTGATCGAACTCCTTCGATCTTAATCTGTCGACTCCTCAAATGCTTCAGATCATCAGCAAATATTTTTGAGAGGTTGATGAAGCTCTCTCTAAAATTTGGTGGGCTCACGATACCGTAGCTCACCTTCTCACTTCCCGAACCCTAGGTAGAAACTCTAGGGTACTCACAGAAGAAACTTACGCCCACTCTCTCTTTTCTTTTCTCTTCTTTTCTTTTCTTTTCTCACATAGAAGTCTCTTCTCACACCACCTTATTTTTTCTCTGGGATCAGATATGCGCACGCCCTATCTTCTCTTCTTTTTAAAATGATGCAAGACCGCATCTTTTCAGCATTTTCACCATGTGAGAGGATAAAGATAAATGGTTGCTCACTTGAATTCAAATAGAATTTGAATTCAAATGCCAACCAACCAATTTTATCCACTCTTGGCATGAGAAGGGAAGGACGTGGGCTTCTTTGTGCATGGAGAGTTTACACGAGAAACCTTTTCTCGTGTGGAGGAAGTGGCACACAAAAGAAAGGGATGGCGCAGAGATTTGTTAACCATTCAAATTCAAACATTCTTTGAATTTGAATAGCCAACCAACCTTATCATTATCCATTCAAAATGGTGCACAAAGAAGGGGCATGGGAAGGCTTCTACGTGGAAAAAAATTTATGAGAACTCATTTCTCATGAATTCAAATGGGTGCAAGTGAGTGAGGTGGCACAGGGAGATAAATCAAAGGTGGTTCAAACCTAATTGAACCAACCTTATTAAAATAGGTTAGGCATAATTAGACTAAATTAAACCCAATACAATTAGGCTTAATTAGGCTCAATAAAATCCTAATCAAATCAGGAATTGACTAAGCCCAACCCCTGATCAGATCAGGGACCAAACCACCTTGGCGATTAGGTCAACACTTAACCTAATCAGATCAAACCCAACTGAATCCAATTCAATTGGACATGATCCAAAATTAATTACTCAATCAAATTGAGTTAATTAGTGATCAAATCACTATTAAATCTCTCATAAATATTGAATCCAAATTCGATGGGCAATCGGGCATCAAAGTCCATCGATATGAAACATTGATCAAAGAGTCTCAAACCAGTGGGACTCTTGACCCCGATACCCAAAATGTGTAGAACTTGTGATTAGAGAATCCTGATTCTCGATCACAGAGTCCCAGACATGTAGGACTCTTGGTCGAAGAGTCTCAGTTCAGTGGGACTCTTTACCAGCCATCAGATCAGATAGGAACCTCTAATGTGTGTGACCCCACAGGTTCGAACCTAAGCCGGTAGCACAGGAACCAATTCCTGTACTAATCGAAGTGACCATCTAGCAATGGTACCCGACATTCGGATAGGTTGAATAGTCATAATCACAACACTCAGAACCTACACGAATATGGTTACTGTATAATTCATCCCTTTTGACCCCTGTGTATAGGATGACTCAGGGTTAAACTGTCAACCCTGATCAGATCATCTGAATCGTGCTCAACTCAAACAGTCCTGTGACTCCTCACTAGGACTACCCTGGCCAAGATTTTACTAAATTAAAATACGACTGTACACAGCTCCTGAACTGGAGTGATCAATCCCATCTTGACACACGCACCGACAAGTCAAGTACTTGAATACACCCAGCAGCCTTCCGTCACTGAATTAGAAATTCAGATAGTCCAGTGCCTAAGTGCAGTGAGTTGCTTGCAAGTCACCATGGTGGTCTCAGGTCGAAGGGATATTTATACCCATATCCCATCGGAGCAAATTTTGACAGCAGAAATAGCTCCGAAGTTGGTCATGTTCAGTGCAGATGTACCCTTATATCTCACCTGTATGCCATACCAGTGTCTCCACACTCCTTAGTTAAGAGGACAACTAACCCATATGGCACACAACGACCTATACTTGATAAACATTGTTATCTTGGTAACAACATATCATTTGGTCGCAAACAGGTTTAAAGACTAAATGATAAATCCTCCTTTGTCGAGTCTAAATAGTCCTAAAGACTTCACCACAACACAGGAGTTCATTAGAAGATGAAATAATTTATGATGAAAAATATCAAATTAATTTTTATTTATTTATAATTCATATACTAATACAAGAAAGAGCACAACCGTCCATAGGCTGACGATTGACTTTGAGATACTATTCTCAATAATACCCAGATAGTAGTGTCATAAATAGAAAAATTACAATAAGTTATCATATAAGTACCTTATATAGCAACTGATTGCTTGTTTTTCTTTTTTGACCTGTTTGGGTCAACGAAAGCTATATATGTAGAATAGTTTCTCTTTCAATGATCCAGCTTCTTGCAAAAGAAACATTCTATCTGGCTTTTGTCAACTTTCGACTTCTTGCTCTGCTTCGACTTTGGATCGACGGTATGACTCTTTTGCATCTTTTTCTTCTTTTATCTCTTAGAGGAACGATGATCTGTTGATGAACCTCTCACTTCATGCATCAGCTCCTTCTAGAGCAGATGATCTTTTTCGAATATCTACAGCAATTTTAACAAATCATGATAGTTCACTATAGACTTAGTCACTCCATAATGACCTAAGAAGGGTAGGTAGGATTTCGATAGCAAGTTCAGGATAGCATCCTTGCCTAACTGTTCATGTAACAGAAAGTCAAATTTGGTTAAGTGTTCAATCTGCTTGATCATGTACAATACATAATCAATGACTGACGCCCCCTCTCGTATACGGGTATTGAACATAGTACAAGAGGTTTTATGTCTCTCGACATCCTTAGGGGTGCCAAAGGACTCATTCAACAATTGAAATATCTCCTCTGGTTGCACATCTTTGAACTTATGGCTAAGCTTGTCATTCATGGCTACCCTCATGATATAATGCACAGTCATGCGATCATCAAGTCACTTCAAATAATTATCTCTCATCACATGGGGTACATTCGTAGTAGGTTCTTCGGATGCTAGATCTGTAAGCATGTACAGGATCTTCTTGTGCTCTAGGATGATCTTTAACTTTCGATACCAGCTATCGAAGTTTGGTCCAGTAAGCTTATCACTGTCTAACAGCGAGTGGAGCGATAGTATGTTGGCCATTACTAAAAAAAAAAATCAAATGCTTATTAGTATATGAATAATTTTAATCCTAAAGATATAGACTTTAGTCTAAAGGTTCTTCCACTATTTTATATGAATTGATAGTCTCTATCTCTAATTCGAGTAATTATATTAATTCTTTAGTAGGTACTAAAATTTTCACAGACTACATTCAGGCCCAAGTGTGGCTCGACCAATCTTAGTGCATCCATGGATAGGTCTTAATCAATTATTTCTCCAAACAATTTCTAGTAGTTAGGTTTTGCCCCAAGTATTACTTCAGTAGGCGTGTGGCACCTCTATTAAAAATTCTGGTTAGGTCCAACCATTAACATGACTATACCAAGTACATCCAATAAATGAATGCCAAGTCTGAGTGTGGCTCAACCAACCTAACCATTGATCTGAAAGACATAATAAGGTGGTCATATGATGAATGATAATTTTCATACCCAATAGACACCAAGCATGTGGTGCCTCCAATACCTATTTAGATTATTGGATCCATTATCATGCACCTTAATGAGAGGCTATGAACTAGTTATCACCACAACTGTATCATTTTAAGGACCTAATAATTTAGAAGATTTGATTTAATGATTTGAGAACAAGAGAAAAAATTGACCTGCAAGTTATAAATCCTCCCATTGACTTCACCAAGCCATGAAGAGAACTAGATACAAGCTGGTCTAGAGACATCTAAATTAGTTACACTGATTTATCTTAATGGTATGGATCAACTCAAATCAATTAGTGATCTGATCAAAAGATAATCTATCAAATTGGCCAGATAAGTGAGATCGGTGGGAGAATCTGCATCGACTTGCCTTAAATACCATCGAAATAGTTAGATAAGTGGACTGTCAATTAAAAATCATCGATCAAATTACTATACTTACCTTAGACACTAATTGATCGATTAGTTTCGATTCGATCAACCAAAAGACTCGAGCTAAACCACTGAGCCATAATCAGGTCTATTTGGTATGGTCAAAAATATAGACTTGATTAAGTTACAACTATTGAGGTTGATCTTAGAGAAATTCTAACCTAATCTAACTCAACTTGTGATTAGATTTAGTCAATTTCTCTAATTAGTCCATATTTGTATCTAACCCTAGATCTAACCTAGTTAGAAGACTTGATTCTATTGGAGCACGATCCCGGCTCCTCCCACAGACCTTGGGTGCAGCGGAACTAGCAACGAACAGATCTAAAAACTTCTGGACTCGATCTAAGGCCCTTGACGAAATCAGCCTGGTTGCTGTCTTCTTCATCAACCTTTCATTCCAGATGAAGAACGCCTCTGAAATCACCTCTAAAAAATCCAAGATCTGATATCCAACCAGATCAGACCTGGATCGAGGTCTTTCAATTCATAGATCTTGAATCGAGATGTTCTAGATGGGGAAGAAAGTAGATGGAGACAGACCTTGCAGATCTGTCCTGCTGCAGCCTTTTCTGTAGATCTGTTGATGGAGATCTCACCCATGCCTCAAATGACCTCAGATCAACTCCAGATCTGAGAGGAACTTTTATCAACCTCTTCTCAAGAGATTTCAAATCCTGGACCTGATGTTTGGGTGGCTGCAAGAGAGGGAGAAGAGAGAGAGTCGGTGGCTGCAAGGGGGAAGGGGCTAGCGCCTCCTTGCTTTTCTTTCCTTTTATGGACCTGGCGGCAAGAAACCCTAGGGTTTCTTGCTTCTGGGGCATGGAGGATGGCTGGAGAGAGAGGAAGAAGAGAGAGAGAGACTTGGGAGAAAGAGTTCTGTATTTTCTTGTGTTGGGTGGATGTCTGGCCAAGACACCACCTCTCAAGATCTTTCCAGTACAACGTGATGCAGCAGGAAGAAAGAAGAAACAAAATAAAAAAGAAAAACAATCAAAATACATGGACCAGCCACAAAAGGGCTCGCCTCCACAGGGCATGCAAACTTCACTATGAAAAAAAAAATTTACAAGAGGAGACCTCACCCTCAACCCTTGTACACCCAATTCTCTCTCATCTGAAGTTTCTCTCACAAAAGCTCTCTCTCTCTTAGAGACCCCCCTGAACCCCTGAAGAGCCTGGCGATCGCTGTCCAGGAGCCTCCTGCTCCTTCTCTCACAATGCTCTCGCCTCTCTCTCTCTTCTCGATTCATACGACGGCGAGAAAACCCGAGCACACCTTCTCTGTTTCACGCACAGCCCTTTTAAAGGGTTAAACCAAGTTTAAAATTTGATTAGAGAGGGATTAGGAGTCCTAAACAAAGCCAAAAAACCCCGGACCGTCGGATCAAGATCGGGATCTCTCTGGGCCATCCGATCGTGCTTCGATCCACGAAATAGTGCCGTGGACCGTGAGAAATGCGTGAGAAACGCCCACGTGGTCCACAGACCGCACCGTGGACCACCCGGTCCACGATGGACCGGGGCAAGGGGCCAGCAGGCCTGGGTCGTGCGTCCCGCACGGGCCTGGGCCTGGGTCGTGCGTCCCGCGCGGGCCTGGGTCGCGCATCCCGCGCGGGCCTGGGTCCCGCATCCTGCGTGGGCCTGAGACGCGCGTCCCGTGCGCCGCCGCCTGCAGCCGTGCCGCTGCCGCCCGACACCGATCGCCGGCAGTCCTCCGCCACCTCGATTCTCATGCCGACTTCAAAAGCTCGTATCTCCTCCATCCGAGCTCCGATTCAGGTGATCTTGGTCTTGTTGGACTCCATTTTTCACCGCGAACCTTGTTGTGGGCTCAATGTGGGCTGAATCTTGAGGTGTCAAATCCTAACAATCTCCACCTCGACTCGATATTCGGCCTCCTCCAAACTCCCAGAGCTTCTGGATCTCCTCGCCCCCATGCCCTGGGGCAATCACCTGCTGATCATGGATGGGCAAACATGGGAGTCGAGCCAGGCTGCTTGATCCCATCTCCGTCGTATGCTGTACTCCTCCTGACCTGAGACCTGCTCGGGGCATCATCCTGCGGCAATAGGAATCTCACCTTGCGACGTCGCCTCTCGTCCTCCCGAGTCTCCTGTCTCGTGCCCGATCCACCTCCTGAAGCTTCACCTCGCTCTGGGCTCCACCTGGCTCCCGAAGCTCCACCTCGCACTGGGCTCCCTGCCAGGTAATAATGTCCTCTGCTCCCCTTCTTCCCTTCCAGCACAATCCTATCACCGTGTAGCACCCTCAAGATTCCTCCACCAGCTACCATCCTGTAGCCTCTCGAATCCAGTCTGCTAAGTGAGATAAGATTCTGCCTGAAATTGGGTATGTATCGGACCTCCCCCAATCTCCTCACTGCACCGTCATGTGTCCTCCAGCTGACCGTCCCAATGCCTCTGATCGCATAGCTCGATCCATCCGGCAGATATATAGTGCTCTCACTGTTCTCCATGGAGTCAAACTGCTCCTCTCTGCAACACACATGATAGGGGCATGCAGAATCTAATATCCACTGCTGGGAAGAAGTAGATACCTCGTCAGATATCTCCAAGACATCTCCATCTGAATCGCTGTCGGCCGTCGCTACAGCAGCCATTGTCCGATTTTTAAGTTGAGGACAATCTCTGGCTAGATGCCCCAACTCTTCACACCAGTAACATCTGATTTTGCTCAAGTCCCTCCTGGACTTAGACCGCCCTCATTGCGATCTCCTGTCGCACCGTCTACCACCTCTTGCACCTCCAGAAGCCACCAAAGCTGAGCTATCACCACCTGAGCTCGAAGCTGGGTTCTCCCTCCTGAGAACCTCGTTCTGGAGTATCGCCGCGGTGACCTCGTCCATCTTGATAGTGCTCTTCCCCACTAAAAGAGCAGTCACCAAGGACTCGTATGAAGGGGGAAGCGACGCCAGCAAAACCAGTGCCCTGGTCTTCTCCTCAACATTCTCGCCAACGCTGAGAAGGTCGGTGAGGATCTTCTGGAAGTGGCTCAAATGCTCCTGCACGCTCTGTCCCTCAGTCATCCGCAATTGGTAAAACTGCCTCCAGAGGAAAAGAGTATTGGTGAGAGACTTCGCCATGTACAACTCCTCGAGCTTCGACCACAGCACCATCGAGAAAGTCTCGCTCAGCACATGGATCACCACCTCATCCGCCAGGTACATGCAGATGGTACTCACCGCCTGCATCTGTAGCCGTTTCCAATCCCGCACCTCCATGATGGTCGGCTTCTCATCGCACAAGAGAGCATCGATCAACCCCTGTTGGATGAGCACGTCCTTCACCCTTGCCTGCCACAAGGAGAAATTGCTCTTACCATCGAACTTGTTGATCTCCATCTTGATTGTTCCTGTTTTCTCCATTTTCAGTCTTGCTCACCACCACTGCAATCTGCATCCTTGTACCGCCTTGCTCTGATACCACTTGTTGGGTGGATGTCTGGCCAGGACACCACCTCTCAAGATCTTTCCAGTACGATGCGATGCAGCAGGAAGAAAGAAGAAACAAAATAAAAAAGAAAAATAATAAAAATACGTGGATCAGCCACAAAAGGGCTCGCCTCCACGGGGCATGCAAACTTCACTATGAAAAAGAAATTTTACAAGAGGAGACCTCACCCTCAACCCTTGTACACCCAATTCTCTCTCATTTGAAGTTTCCCTCACAAAAGCTCTCTCTCTCTTAGAGACCCCCTGAACCCCTGAAGAGCCTGGCGACCGCTGTCCAGGAGCCTCCTACTCCTTCTCTCGCAATGCTCTCGCCTCTCTCTCTTCTCGGTTCGTACGGCGACGAGAAAACTCGAGCACACCTTCTCTGTTTCACGCACAGCCCTTTTAAAGGGTTAAACCAAGTTTAAAATTTGATTAGAGAGGGATTAGGAGTCCTAAACAAAGCCAAAAAACCCCCGGACCGTCGGATCAAGATTGGGATCTCTCTGGACCATCCGATCATGCTCCGGTCCACAGAATAGTGCCGTGGACCATGAGAAATGCGTGGGAAACGCCCATGCGGTCCACAGACCGTGCCGTGGACCACCCGGTCCACGGTGGATCGGGGCAAGGGGCCAGCAGGCTTGGGTCGCGCGTCCCGCGCGGGCCTGGGCCTGGGTCGCGCGTCCCACGCGGGCCTGGGTCGCACGTCTCACACGGGCCTGGGTCCTGCGTCCCACATGGGCCTGGGATGCGCGTCCCGTGCGCCGCCGCCTGCGACCGCGCCGCTGCCGCCCGCCGGCGGTCCTCCGCCACCTCGATTCTCATGCCGACTTCAAAAGCTCGTATCTCCTCCATCCGAGCTCCGATTCAGGTGATCTTGGTCTCGTTGGACTCTATTTTTCGCCGCGAACCTTGCTGTGGGCTCAATGTGGGCTGAATCTTGAGGTGTCAAATCCTAACATCTTGGCTTCATCAAACCTGTACAAGTACATGTATATATAAACACAGGGTCAAGTGACCCAAACCCAAAACTCCCTTGACCAACTCTATGGGAGATTAGGTTAACCGAAGCCCATGTATACCCATGACTCGATCTAATCTCACCTATCCTAGGCCCAGACCTGGCCCATAAAGAGTTGGTCCCTTGAGGCCCACATAGCCTAGACCTCAAGAACCCGAAAGGCCCACAGTCTTTCAACCTAGGGCCCAACTAGCCCTAGAGCCTCCATGAATCTCTCATGAATGATGGACCTTGGCCTTAGCTTTGGTCCCCTGGGCCTTGGGTACACCACCTGGATCACAACAATCTCCACTTTGGTGTCCCAAGGGCTCAACCAGCTCCACTCTGTCCATCAGCCGAATCAGCTCAACACATCTCTGAAAGCTGTCCCATGGAAGTACCTTCGTAAGTGCATCAGTTGGGTTCTCCTTGGTGTGTACCTTTACCAGCTCCACCTCACCATCCTCCACAAGCTCCCTGATCTGATGATACCGAATGTCGATGTGCTTTGTCCTTGCATGATAGACTGAGTTCTGTGCTAATAGAAGTGCACTCTAGTTGTCACAGTGCACTCTAATGGCCTCCTGAGTAAGGCCCGTCTCTGTCAACAAACCCTTCAGCCAAATTGCCTCCTTAGCTATTTTTGTCAGCCCGATGTACTCCACCTCTGTAGTGGATAGGGCCGTGATAGGCTGCAGACACGATCTTCAAGAAATAGGACCTCCATACAGGCTAAAGATGAAGCCTGTCGTAGACCTCCGGGTATCCATATCTCCACCGAAGTCTGCATCTACATAACCACCAATCAGCCCCTGAGCCTCCCTGGACATGTCAGAGTATCCCACTGCATCTCCTCACTATCCGTAGCAGATGCCAACTCCAACTGAACCCGCCAGGTATCTGAATATCCACTTTAGAGCTCTCCAGTGCTCCCTGCCAGGCTGTGCCATGAATCTGCTAACCTGACTCACTGCATGAGCGATGTCTGGCTTACAACAGACCATCGCATACATTAGGCTCCCAACTCCTGAAGCATAAGGGACCTTCTCCATCTCCTGAGCCTCCACCTCAGTCTGTGGCGCCATGGTCTTCGAGAGTCTGAAGTGACCGGCAAGTGGCAGCTCCACCAGCTTTGCTCCCTTCATCCTGAACCTCTCTAAGACCTTCTGTATGTAGCCCCCCTGAGATACATGCAGCACCCTCCGGGCTCAGTCTCTGAAAATCTCCATGCCTAGGATCTTCTTGCAGGGCTCAAATCCTTCATCTCAAACTCTCGAGATAAGGATGCCTTCAGATCCTACACAACCTTCTTACTCTTGCATGCTATAAGCATGTCATCCACATACAAGAGTAGGAACAACCTAGAACCATCCTCAAGAGACTGAACATAAACACAAGGATCAAACTCACACCTGAAAAGTCCAATGCTGCGCACATAGGAGTCAAACTGCTTGTACCATTGCCTCGGCGACTGCTTCAGCCCGTACGCGACTTCTGCAACAAACAAACTTTTCCCTCTGATCCTGGATTCCTGAAATCGGGTGGCTGCTCCATGTAAATCCTCTCCTCCAAATGCCCATGGAGGAATGCCATCTTGACATCCATCTGCTCCAGCTCTAAATCCTGAGCTGCTATAATGCTCAGCAACACTCTGATAAAAGTATGTCTGACGATGGGAGAGAAGACCTCACTGAAGTTGATGCTTTCTTTCTGGAAGTATCCCTTGGCCACTAACCTTGCCTTGAATCTGATACCTCCCTGCTCTGAAGGCCCTTCCTTGCGACTGTAGACCCATTTGCAGCCAATGGGCCTCTTCCCCTATGGCAACTGCACCAATCACCACGTCTGGTTCTGGTGGAGAGACTGCATCTCCTCGGACATCGCCTGGATCCATCGCTCTCTGTCCTGGCTCTCAATAGCCTCCTGATATGTATATGGGTCTCCATTCACTATCACCAGGGCATATGACAGCATCTCCTCGAAGCCATATCGATTCGATTGCCTGATGGTCCTCTTGGGCTTGTGTAGGGCAACACCGATATCAGTCCTCGATCCAGCTCGCTCCTGCTGGACCTCTCCGCCTCGATCATCCATCTGAGTCCTCTCCACCTGTGGAGACACCTTAGGTAGGTGCTCCACCTAAATGTCATGTCCTCCAGTAGTCCTGCAAGAGGCAAAATCAAAGAGGTAAGCTGTCCAGCAGCGCCCTGCTGGACCTCCTCCTGCTCCTGCTACTCCTCCATGCCTGCTCGCCTCTGTAGGATTGACTCCTCATCAAAAGTCACATCCCAACTAATGATGACCTTCTTTTCCAAGGGATCCCACAGCCTGTATCCCTTGACTCCTCGTGGATAGCCTAGAAACACTGTCTTGCGTGATCTGGCATCTAGCTTGCTCCGCTCACCAGCTTCAATGTGCACATAGGCCGTGCACCCAAATACCCGTAGATGGCCCAGCCCAACTATCCTTTGTTGCCCAGCTATGCAACCCAAAAGGGGGGGTGAATTGGGTTTCTAAAAATTTTAAGCTTAACTAATGACTTATGAGAAATGTTTGACAAAGCTAAATAGATAGAGTGAGTAGAATTAATTCAAGGCTAATAGCAAGAGCAAGAATGTAAGAAAATAATGAAGAGATAAAGAAGAGCAATTAGACACACACCAAACAAAAGGATTTATAGTGGTTCGGTGCCAACCTTGCACCTACATCCACTCCCTAAGCTCCTACTTGAGAATTTCAATCCACTAATCTTGTATTCAACCCGAATACAAACGTCGGAAACTCCGACTCTAGCTATTTCAAGCTAGTCCACTTATTTTTCGGGTACAAGCCAACCCAATACACT
The DNA here is from genome assembly GCF_000442705.2 of Elaeis guineensis. Lineage (NCBI taxonomy): Eukaryota > Viridiplantae > Streptophyta > Magnoliopsida > Arecales > Arecaceae > Elaeis > Elaeis guineensis. The sequence goes on from NC_025996.2 coordinate 71,670,161, forward strand.
CTGATTCTAGGTTCGGATCAACCTTCCCTTGTTTTGGAATCCCTCCAAAACAAAACCAATCACTCAAACTGAGTATAACAATTTATAGCACAAATAAGTACAAAGAAAGCTCCTTCAATGAGCGAATATAACTTTAAATACACTTTACTTAAGAGAAGAAGACCCTTTTTGGATTTCCTCAAGGTGGATGGAGACTTGAATATGCACTTGAGGAGTTGGTGAGCTTGGATTAAAGGCTTCTTGAAAGCTTTGAATGAGCTCTTGCTTAGGGCTGAAAAGTTTGCTTGAAATCTCTTTTTCAAAATCTCTCTCTTTGAATGCTCTCCTTGATTCCCACCTTTTTGTTCCTTTTATAGCTTTAAGAAATAGAGAAAATCATTCTAGACTAGAAAAAGAGCCATTAGACTGCATTAAATGAGCATTAAAAGTATTTAAAATGGGTTAAAAACTAGTCGTTGTAGAAAAATCCCGTCACAGGGGTCGACTCATGAGTCGACTCATGCCTGGGGGTCGACTCATGGGTCGACCTCTGTGGAAAATCATCACAGAAGTGAACGGGATCCATGGTTCTGTAAAACTGGCAAAAAGACCCGCAGAGGTCGACTCATGAGTCGACTCATGCCTTGGGGGTCGACTCATGGGTCGACTCACAGGTTTTACCAAGTCTGTGCCGGCCAGGAAAATCAGCGTGCCAGTCATCTCATCTGCCATGAGTCGACTCATGGGTCGACTCATGATTTTCAATCATGCATATCTTTCAAAATACAAGTCTAAAATCAATAAAATTTTCACCATTGGATCATAAATCTTTTGTTCTATCATTTGATACTATCAAATCAGGGTTTTGGTAAAATTATAATTTTGCCCTTGACGAGCAATAAATCTTTTTCAAGTGAAAATCATTGGTACCCCTTCAACTGCTTTGTAATCATCAAAATCAATCTAAGAAGCAACAATCTCTCCCTTTTTGATGATGACAAAATACTTGAACAAAAGCATTTATATATGAATCAATGATCATGAATTTCAAAGGAATGAAATGCATTATAGGCAGTTTGAAGATAAATAGGAGATTTACTACCAACTTATAAGTGCATTTGCTTGAAAAGAAGATTGATTCTTTTGGCATGTGATACATGTGCCCATTTGCATAAATAATTTGCCCATTGCTTAATGATTTGAAAATTTGCTCATTTGATTATGTGATTTTTGGTATCAGAGTAGAAAATTTATTTTTGTTATCAGGGCAAAGCAGAATTTACATTAGGATTTGAAAATTGCGTGTTTGAAAATATCTCATTTGCTCATTTGCTTGTTTTTTAAATTTCTTAGCATCTTGAAAATTTGCTCATTCCCATTTGATTATTTAGTTTTAGTATCAGAGCAAGTTGTATCTTGAAAATTTGCTCATTCTCATTTGATTATTTAGTTTTAGTATCAGAGCAAGTTTAACAATTAAGTGTATCAATGCATGTCTAAGAATTAATTGTAAAGTATATCAGAGCATGTCAAATTTTAAGTGTATCAGAGCATGTCTAATTTTAAAGCATATCAGAGCATGTCTAAGAAGTAATTTTAAAGGTTGCTCAATTGCTTTGTGCTTAGCACTTCATTCATTTTGTTAGCAATCGTGTTTTTGATATTTTAATTTCTCCCAATTCACTGATTTTATTTTTAAGTCTTTCTTTTGATACTTTTGCTTAGCAATTGATTTGATACTTTTGCTTAGCAATTCACTCATTGTATTTTTAAGTCATTTAATAATCTTGCTTTTGATATTTTTCTTTAATTTCTCTCCCTTTTTGACATCATCAAACATTGTTAATTCCCCCTCCTTTTTTTGAATACATTTTCTCTTTAGTGTTTCTTCAAACTTCTTGTGCTAATCATTAATGTTTACTCCCCCTGAATACAGTAATCATAAAACAAAATATGCCATTGAGTACCATAGATATGAATTAGCAACAAAGAGAAGATATATAGTCAAAAGATGATTGATACCATTACAAAGAGTAGATATATAATCAAAAGATGATTAAAACCATAGTTGTTTCAATACATATTTCATAATATAAAAGTCAACCAGTTAATATCATTACATGGCCCAAAAGATAGATCCTAGAAAGAACAACAGACATGACTAATAATAAGGATCTAGAAGAACACATGACTCTATGGATCAAAATCAGATGTATCAGAGATGGGGTGGGGAGATGATGGATCATGACCAAGAGCTCGTCCTCTACCCCGTCTGCCTCTGCCACGAGTGGAGGTGCTGGCACGAGTAGATGGGCGAGATGATCCTGAAGGCTGAGAACGTTTAGAGGTCAAAGACTGGACTGCAAGAGAGAGCCTGATGGAATCAAGAACGTTCAGAGCTCTCGAAACAGACTGAAGCAGTGCAGTGAACTGTGTAGAAGCACGCTCACTAGAGCCTCTGATCTCTCTCCTTAAGAACTCATAACCACCCTCCAATACACCTCTGAGCCTGCCAGCCTCCACAGTAAGGTCTGTGACCTCAATAGTGCACTCCTGTGGCTGAGGATGGGCCAGAGCTAAGACTTGCCCCTGCAAGTCAAGTACTCTCCCAGTCAGTCTCAAAATGCAATCCTCGAGCTGCTGAATCCGAACAGACTGATCTGAGATCAACTGAAATACAATGGAGATATGGGGGATCAAGGTCTGATCAGATGTATCTAATGATGTGGATCCCGGTGCAAATGTAGAAGTGCTCCACTGACGAGAAAGCAAGGAAGCCACATGCTAAGAAATCTGCTCAATCTGATCATCAGCCAATCTGTACTCTGAGGGAGGTACTCTACTGTCTGGCTGCTGAACTGGTGTGTGCCTCCTGGTGGACTCTGAAGGGCCAGCCTCTGGATCTGAAACAAACTGGATGTCTGGAGATGCTGCCCTGAAGTCATGGAGAGGTGATGAGGGACCTTCTTCCTCAGCTCTATCCTCAACTCTGTCCTCAGCTCTCTCCTCAGCTCTTTCTTCTGTACCCTTGATCCAACCACCATCAATTCTAGTGAATCCCATGCGGTGCAGAGTGTGTTGGTTGATGGTGTCTGTGTGAGAGAGCTTAGCAGATGCCTCCCCCTCAAAACTGACTCCAAACCTCCTGAAAACCAGTGTGAGGGCCATACCAAAAGGCAGATGTGCCTTGGATCTATTCAGTGTTTCTCTCATGGCCTTAATCATTAAAGCAGGGAGGTTTAAGGGGGTTTGAGTGATCACATGAAATATTATACAAATGTCTCAGCCAGAAAGGAGGTCATGCCTACCATTCCTCGGGAAGAAAAGCTTTGTCACTAATTGATATAAAATTCTCATTTCAATTGACAAGATTTTGGCTTCTAATTTATTTAGACTTCCCGAGTAGGTTCCTCCTAAAATTACATTGATCCCCTCTTCCTTCACTGGGAGTTCCATGTATGAATATCCCTCACAGGGCAAATGTAGAATCTCTCCCAAAATAATAGGATCTAAGCAGATATCAATTCCTTAACAGTAGAAGTTACTGTTCCATTGCCATAGTGCAGATTTAGATAAAACTCTCTAACCAAGTCTACATATGTAACTTCCTTGAGAGAACAGTAAAATCCCCAACCTTGGTTTTTGATCTTTGTCCCAAAGGAGAAACCTTCTTTTTCAAAGAATCTAAAATCCACATTCTTGCCGGTTTCTACCTTTCTGTCAGAGAGAGGGATTTTGCTAGGGCTAAGGGGAGACTGAGAGGGACCTAGTGTAGATGCTGAAGCCAGAATGGGAGCAGAGGAGGTCTGAGAAGCTTGTCTTTTTCTGCGGATGCCTTCTTCCAGTGCACGGACTGATTTTCTTCTTTGAGGGAGTTTCATCTTTGGTGCCATTCTCACCACAAGAGCAGGCAGGGAGACTCGGAAGATCAAATGGGTGAGGAGAAGGAGGGTTACTAGAGGATGGAAAGGGATTTTGGCGGAGAGAAATGATGATTTTGAGAAGAATGGTGGAAGCTAGGGCACGCTCCAACCGCTTCAATCAAGGGAGAAAGATGCAAGAAGCTCCTTTCCCAAGGGGTGATTTGAGGTGGAGATGTGAAGGGAGAATGATCTTGGGCTAAATCCTTGGTTTTGAAGATGAGGACGATGAGTTTTGAAGGAAGAAAGACGAAGAAGAAGAAGGGGTCGGCTCATGAACGGGCTTTAAGTTAAAAAGAAAAGAACCCGTGGGAAGTTGGCAAAGAATTTCAAGTATGCCATTGGGTCGACCCTAGGGGGTCGACTCATGAATCACAAAATTTCAGAAAAAATATGAATAAATTTTGAAAAAATTTAAAATTTTGGGAGAAGAAATTTTGCTCAATGACAAGTTGTGAGAATGATAATCTTGAGCTTTTAGGTCCAAGAGAGATGATGAAAATTGAGCTCAAAAAAATTTTGACATTGATTTCTTGGAATTTGAGAAATATTTAGGCAAAAGGATCAAGAATTTTTAGATTTCTCCTAATTTCACAGAATCTATCCTCACTAAGGGCCTTTGTAAAGATATCAGCTAATTAATTTTTAGTGCAAATATATTCAAGAGTTATATCTTTGTTTTGAACATGTTCTCTTATAAAATGATGTCTTATTTCAATATGTTTAGACCTTGAATGTTGAGTTGGATTTTTAGTTAGATTTATGGTACTAGTGTTGTCACATCTTATGGGTGTTTCATTAAGTTTGATACCAAAGTCTTCGAGTTGTTGCTTAATTCACAAGATTTGAGCACAACAACTTCCGACTGCAATATATTCGACCTCAGCCGTAGACAGTGCTACCGAATTTTATTTCTTGCTAAACCAGGAGATTAGGTTAACTCCAAGAAATTGGCAAGTTCCACTAGTGCTCTTTCTGTCTAATCTACATCCAGCAAAATCAGCATCTGAATATCCTAATAAATCAATTAGTGAGTCTTTAGAGTACCATAATCCTAGAGTTTGAGTACCATTTAAATATCTAAAGATTCTTTTAACAGCATTCAAGTGAGACTCTTTAGGATTAGATTGAAATCTAGCATACAAACAAACACTAAACATGATATCAGGCCTACTTGCAGTTAAATATAATAGAGAGCCAATCATACCTCTATAATATTTTAAGTCTACACATTTACCTTCATCATCCTTGTCAAGCTTACATGAGGGGCTCATGGGTGTGCCAATTGGTTTGGATTCTCCATTCCAAATCTTTTGAGTAATTCTTTGGTGTACTTGCTTTGGGTGATGGAGATTTCCTCTTTTGTTTGTTTGATTTGGAGTTCGAGGAAGAAAGTAAGTTCTCCCATCATGCTCATCTCGAACTCTCCCTGCATGAGCTTAGCAAAGTCTTGACAAAGAGATTCATTAGTAGACCCAAAAATTATGTCATCAACATAAATTTGTATAACTAACATATCATTTTGATTTCTTTTAATAAAGAGGGTTGTGTCTACATTACCTCTTGAAAAACTATTATTTAGTAAGAATTTGCTTAGCCTATCATACCAAGCCCTAGGTGCTTGTTTTAATCCATATAGAGCTTTATTTAATTTAAAAACATGATTAGAAAAAGCATGATTTTTAAATCCTGGGGGTTGTTCTATATAGACTTCTTCAGCAATATATCCATTCAAAAATATACTTTTGACATCCATTTGAAATAATTTGAATTTCATAAAGCAAGCATATGCAAGTAGAAGTCTTATGGCCTCTAATCTAGCAACAGGTGCAAAGGTCTCATCAAAATCAATTCCTTCTTCTTGATTATAACCTTTAGCAACCAATCTTGCTTTATTTCTTATTACATTTTCATGTTCATCTAATTTGTTCCTAAAGACCCATTTTGTGCCAATTATTGAATAATTTTTAGATCTTGATACTAAAGTCCATACATTATTTCTTTCAAATTGATTAAGTTCCTCTTGCATTGCATTGATCCAATTATAATCATTTTTAGCTTCTTCAATAGTTTTTGGTTCAAGATGAGATACAAAAGTACAGTGATTAAATACATCTCTAAGTGAAGAACGAGTTTTTACCCCATGCATAGGATCACCAATAATTAGCTCTTTAGGGTAATTGTGAACATACCTCCATTCTTTGGGTAGGTCAGTTGTACCTTGAGGTTGTTCTTGATGTTCTTCACTTTCCTCATCCTGTTTGTCTTCATGTTCCTCATCCTCTTGAATTGTTGAATCTTTCAGAGTGATTTTCTTCATTCCTTCTATAAGAGGATCTGCATCATCAACACCTTCATTCTTCCTTGAAGGAAGATCGTTAGATTCATCAAAGACAACATGTATGGACTCCTCTACTACTAAAGTTCTTTTGTTAAAAACTCTAAAAGCTTTACTAGTGGAGGAGTAACCAAGAAAGATTGCTTCATCCAATTTTGCATCAAATTTTTCAAGTCTTTCTTTACCATTATTTAACACAAAATATCGGCAACCAAAAATATGAAAATAAGCAATATTAGGTTTTCTTTCTTTCCAAAGCTCATAGGGGGTTTTCTTTAAAATTTGTCTAATCAAAGAATGATTTAAAATGTAACATGCTGTGTTGATTGCTTCCGCCCAAAAATATCTTGGAAGGTTGCTTTCACAAAGCATAGTACGGGCCATTTCTTCTAAGATTTTGTTTTTCCTTTCTACTACCCCATTTTGTTGGGGTGTCCTAGGAGCAGAGAAGTTATGGCCAATTCCCTTTTCATCACAAAAGTTTTCAAAGTCTTGATTTTAAATTCAGTTCCATGATTGCTTTGAATATTTTGAATTGAAAATCTTTTCTCATTAGTGACTTTTCGATAAAATTTAGTGAAAACATGAAAAATTTCATCTTTGTGTACTAAAAAGAAAATCCAAGTAAAACGAGAGTAATCATCTATAATTACAAAACCATATCGTTTTCCTCCTAGACTAGTGGTTCTAGTAGGTCCAAATAAGTCCATATGCAAAAGCTCTAAAGGTCTAGAGGTTGAAACAATATTTTTGGATTTAAATGAAACTCTTGTTTGTTTACCTAGTTGACATGCATCACAAATTCTATCCTTTTCAAAATTTAATTTTGGCAAACCAAGAACTAATTCTTTCTTAATTAATTTTGAAAGAGAATGCATGCTAATGTGTGCAAGTCTGCGATGCCAAAGCCAACTAGTCTCATTAACTTTAGCATTCAAGGATACTAGGTATTGCATGTTTATTTTGGCTAAGTCATTTAAATCTACCATATAAACATTACCATGTCTATGTCCAATAAATTTAATGTCATCATTAATAGGACTAGTTACAATGCAAACAGACGATTCAAAAATAACTTTATATCCTTTATCACAAAATTGACTAATGCTTAGTAAATTATGCTTTAAACCATCAACTAACAAAATATTTTCAATGTATTTGGAGGGAGTGATACCAATGTTACCTATACCGATGATCTTTCCTTTGCCATTATCTCCAAAGGTGACCATCCCTCCATCCTTAGCATCAAGAGTGATGAATTGGGATTCATCACCAGTCATGTGTCTCGAGCATCCACTGTCAAGATACCATTTCCTGTTTCCTCCTTGGGATGCTAGACACACCTGCAAGCAAAAGTCAAGTTTTTGTTTTAGGTACCCAAGCTTTCTTGGGTCCTTTTTGGTTAGTCATAATGGTTCCTTTTGGAACCCATATTTTCTTTATAGTTGAGTTTGCAGACTTGTTAGAGAAGCAAGTGTATGACTTATGTCCTACTCTATCACATTTGAAGCAAGTAATATTAGAAGACTTGTTACTTAAAGAGTTTACATAAATATTTTTCAGATATTTTTGTTTCTTCAAGGGGTTATAGCCAAGTCCAGCCTTATCATACATGACTTTTTGATTATCAAGAATCATATTGAGTTTATTTGAACTCAAGGTGAACTTTTCTACTATTGGTTTTAGCTTGGCAATTTCATTCTTTAAGCTTTGATTTTCTTGAAGCAGGGTGGATTTCTCAATTGAAATATTTTCAGTTTGTTTCAATAAAGATTGATTTTTCAATTTTAACTCTTTGTTCTTCATTCCTAGTTTCTTTAATTCATCAACTAAATCATAGAAAGCTTCATGTAATTCTTCAAATGTAAAGTCACTAGGAGTTTCAGAAATTATCTCATTTTCGTGTGCCATAAGGCACAGGTTGGCTTGTTCGGTTGAGTTTTCCTCATCGGAGCTTGAGTCATCACTCGCACTCCAAGTGGCCATCATGGCCTTCTTCTTGTACTTCTTGGGACCTTTCTTCAGTTGTGGGCATTCGGATTTGAAGTGTCCCGGCTTCTTGCATTCGTAGCAGATAAGGGGTTGGTCTTTCTCTTTTTTTTTGCTCTGTTCCCCTTTTGTGAATGGCCTCTTCCTCATCCCCTATTTTTTTTTACTCAAAATTTTTTGAATCTTTGGGTAATGAGTGCCATCTCTTCATCCTGTTCTTCATCTTCAGTGTCATCAGTTTTTTCATCTGGTGGAGCTGTGGATTTGAGGGCAATAGTTCTTTTCTTTTTGACTTCTTCCTCTTGATGTTGCTTCATGCTCAGCTCATGAGTCATCAATGATCCAAGAAGCTCTTCCAAGGGTAGAATGTTCAAGTCTTTAGCTTCTTGGATGGCAGTCACTTTGGCTTCCCAAGTTCTTGGTAGAGACCTGAGAATCTTTCTTACAAGCTCACTTTAGTATAGGACTTACCAAGACTCTTTAAACCATTAATAATATCAGTAAAGTGAGTAAACATTTCGATTATGGACTCATCATGCTCCATTTTAAACAATTCATATTTATGCACAAGCATGTTGATTTTAGACTCCTTTACTTGATTGGTTCCCTCATGGGTTACTTCTAACCTATCCCATATTTCTTTAGCAGATGAGCAAGTAGAAATGTGATTAAATTCGTTTGCATCAAGAGCACAATAAAGAACATTCATTGCTTTAGCATTTAATTGGGCCATCTTCTTATCAACCTCATCCCATTCTTTCTCGAGTTTGGTTGATTCCTCACCATCTATAATTTTAGTGGGTGTGTGAGGATCGTTCACTATGATACTCCACATATCATAGTCGAGTGCTTGAATAAATATTTTCATCCGAGCTTTCCAATAGGTGTAATTAGACCCATTGAAAAGTGGAGGTCGGTTGGTGGATTGCCCCTCGGCTAGAGAAGTGCCGACATGAGTTGCCATAGATCTTTTGCTCTTTGATTGTTTAGATCAAAGAAGGGCTAGAGCACCGGGCTCTGATACCACTTGTTGCCCAGCTATGCAACCCAAGAGGGGGGGTGAATTGAGTTTCTAAAAATTTTAAGCTTAACTAATGACTTATGAGAAATGTTTGACAAAACTAAATAGATAGAGTGAGTAGAATTAATTCAAGACTAATAGCAAGAGCAAGAATGCAAGAAAATAATGAAGAGATAAAGAACAGCAATTAGACACACACCAAACAAAAGGATTTATAGTGGTTCGGTGCCAACCTTGCACCTACATCCACTCCCCAAGCTCCTACTTGAAAATTTTAATCCACTAATCTTGTATTCAACCCGAATACAAATATCGAAAACTCCGACTCTAGCTATTCCAAGCTAGTCCACTTATTTTTCGGATACAAGCCAACCCAATACACTCCGATTCTAGGTTCAGATCAACCTTCCCTTATTTTGGAACCCCTCCAAAACAAAATCAATTACTCAAACTGAGTATAACAATTTATAGCACAAATAAGTACAAAGAAAGCTCCTTCAATGAGCGAATATAACTTTAAATATACTTTACTTAAGAGAAGAAGACCCTTTTTGGATTTCCTCAAGGTGGATGGAGACTTGAATGTGCACTTGAGGAGTTGGTGAGCTTGGATTAAAGGCTTCTTGAAAGCTTTGAATGAGCTCTTGCTTAGGGCTGAAAAGTTTGCTTGAAATCTCTTTTTCAAAATCTCTCTCTTTGAATGCTCTCCTTGATTCCCACCATTTTGTTCCTTTTATAGCTTTAAGAAATAGAGAAAATCATTCTAGACTGGAAAAAGAGCCGTTAGACTGCATTAAATGAGCATTAAAAGCATTTAAAATGGGTTAAAAACTAGCCGTTGTGAAAAAATCTCATCACAGGGGTCGACTCATGAGTCGACTCATGCCTGGGGGTCGACTCATGGGTCGACCTCTGTGAAAAATCGTCACAGAAGTGAACGGGATCCATGGTTCTGTAAAACTGGCAAAAAGACCCACAGAGGTCGACTCCTGAGTCGACTCATGCCTTGGGGGTCGACTCATGGGTCGACTCACAGGTTTTACCAAATCTGTGCCGGCTAGGAAAATCAGCGTGCCAGTCATCTCATTTGCCATGAGTCGACTTATGGGTCGACTCATGATTTTTAATCATGCATATCTTTCAAAATACAAGTCCAAAATCAATAAAATTTTCACCATTGGATCACAAATCTTTTGTTCTATCATTTGATACTATCAAATCAGGATTTTGATAAAATTATAATTTTGCCCCTGACGAGCAATAAGTCTTTTTCAAGTAAAAATCATTGGTACCCCTTCAACTACTTTGTAATCATCAAAATCAATCTAAGGAGCAACATCCTCCCAGACCATACCTCCTCTGGAAGCCTGCCATCCAACCTGGTGTGAGGTGATCGATTGACCAAGTAACCTACTGCGTCTACTGTGTCAACCCAGAACTCCTTTGGAAGCCCTGCCTGCAGCCTCGTGCATCGTGCCTTTTCCAGAAGTGTTCTGTTCATCCTCTCGGCCACCCCATTCTGCTGTGGAGTCTCCTTAACTGAGAAGTGTCTCCTGATCCCACACTCCTCACAGTAGTCCTAGAACTCTCTGCTGGTGTACTCCCCGCCATTGTCTGATCTCAGACACTTCACGCTCCTCCCCTGCTCCTTCTCCACCTCAGCTCTCCAGATTTTGAACTTGGTGAAGACCTCAGACTTCTCTCTCATGAAGTAAATCCAGAGTTTCCTTGAGAAATCATCAATCAGGGTCATGAAGTATCTGACCCCATTCCTAGCTAAAACTGGAGATGGCCCCCACACATCCATGTGTACTAACTCCAGAGGGGCTGCACTACGGGCTGTACTGATATTGAACTGAACTCTCCTCTACTTTCTCATCTGGCAAGGCTCACAGATCTCCCCTATAGCACCATCCTCCAGATCAGAGATGAGTCCTCTCCTGCTCAACTCCCTCAGCCCCTTGTCACCCATGTGGCCTAGGCGGTAGTGCCACATCCTGTAAGCCCCCTGCTGGTCCTGTGCTGCAGCTGCTGCATCAGACTCTTCGGTCACCACAGATCTCTCCATGCGATAGAGGTTATTATCCAACCTCCTGCCTCTCATCACCACCATAGCTCCATTGGAGATGTTCAGTACTCCGCTTCTAGCCCTACTGCTGAAGCTGTATCCACTGCGCTCCAAGTAGCCTAGTGACACCAGATTCTTTTCCAGCTCCGAGATGTGCTTTACATTTGTCAATATCCTCACAATCCCATCAAACATCCTCACCCTAACTGTCCCTATCCCAGCCACCTTGCAAGGATGATTGTCGCCTAGAGTCACTGATCTCTCATCTGTCTTGGTGTATGTCACAAACCAAGACCTGTGTGGTGTGTAGTGATGTGAGCACGCAGAGTCTAGTGTCCACTCCTCTGTGTAATGCCTGTGACCATCTGATACCACAAGTAGATCATCCTCCACTTGCTGTCCAGCAACTGCACTCACTGATTCTAAGCCACTTCTTTCTCCCTTCTTGCTCTTTCATAGTGGACATTCTCGCTTGAAGTGCCCGAACTCGTTGCACTTGAAGAATTTCATCTCTTTCTTTTCCTTCCTGGACTTGGACCACCCCCTGGACTTGCTTCTGCGTCTACCTCTACCTGTCCTCTCCCCTACTGCCAAACCCTCCTGGGGAGCCCGATCTCTGGTTAACTTTTTTCTTTGCTCATTAGACCTCAGCATCGAGACCATGTCCTCATATTTCAGAGTCTCCTTGCCGTAGAGCAGTGTAGTCACCAAAGAGTCATATGATCCTGGCAGCGAATACAAAAGTAATAGAGACTTGTCCTCCTCATCCAGCTTCACCCTGATATTCATCAACTCCGTGCACAACTGGTCAAACCTCTGAATGTGGCCAATCACATTAGATCCCTCCTGCATCTGAAGACTGTACAACCTCTTCTTCAGCATTAGCTTGTTGCACATATTCTTCCCCATATATATGGTGTGCAACTTCGACCAAAGGCCCTTCGGGGTCTTTTCTTCCAGCACTGAATACAACGCCGCATCCGCCAAACATCCTCTAATCATCGAGCATGCTTTCTTCTCCAACGATGCCCACTGTCTATCTGTCATTTCCTCAGGCTTCTCATCCAAAGCTTGATCCAGATCTGCTTGCACCAGAAGATCCTCCACCCAGATTTTCCACATGAAAAAATTTTTCTTGCCATCAAACTTCTTGAGATTGACCTTCATATTGCTGCCCATGACTGGATCCAAGCCAAACAAGCAATATAAAATCAAGAAGTGTAGAATATACCTTGATGGTACCTTGCTGAAAATTTTTAGTACTTGGGATCTTCAACTTCTCGTGCTTGGAACCGCTTCCTCACCACTGTGGCTCTGATACCAACTATTGGAGCACGATCCTGACTCCTCCCATGGATCTTGGGTGCAACAGAACCAGCAACGAACAAATCTGGAGACTTCTGGACTCGATCGAAGGCCCTTGACAAAATTAGCCTGGTTGCTATGTTCTTCATCAGCCTTTCATTCCAGATGAAGGATGCCTCTAAGATCACCTCTAAAAATCTAAGATCTAGTATCCAACTAGATCAAGCCTGGGCCGAGGTCTTCCAATTTGTAGATCTCAAATTGGGGTATTCTAGATGGAGAAGAAGGTAGATGGAGACAGACCTTGCAGATCTGTCCTGCTGCAGCCTTTCCTGTAGATCTGTTGATGGAGATCTCACCCGCACCTCAAACGACCTCAGATCAACTCTAGATCTGAGAGGGACTTGTATCAACCTCTTCTCAAGAGATTTTAGGTTCTGGACCTGATGTTTGGGTGGCTGCAAGAGAGGAAGAAGAGAGAGAGTCGGCAGCTGCAAGGGGGAAGGGGCTAGCGCCTCCTTGCTTTTCTTTCCTTTTATGGACCTGGCGGCAAGAAACCCTAGGGTTTCTTGCTCCTGAGGCATGGAGGATGGCTGGAGAGAGAGGGAGAAGAGAGAGAGAGACTTGGGAGAAAGAGTTCTGTATTTTTTGGCTTCATCAAACCTATACAAGTACATGTATATATAAACACAGGGTCAAGTGACCCAAACCCAAAACTTCCTTGACCAACTCTATAGGAGATTAGGTTAACCCAAGCCCATGTACACCCATGACTCGACCTAATCTCATCTATCCTGGGTCCAGACCTGGTCCATAAAGAGTTGATCCCTTGAGGCCCACATAACTAGACCTCAAGAATCCGAAAGGCCCACAGCCTTTCAACCTAGGCCCAACTAGCCCTAGAGCCTCCATGAATCCCTCATGAATGATGGACCTTGGCCTTAGCCTTGGTCCCCTGGGCCTTGGGCACACCACCTAGATCACAACAGATTCATGTTCATGCTAGTCCATTGCCCATTAATTTATGAGGTGTCTTAACATCTTTAATTCTTAATCTAGATCATTTAAACTTAATTTCAAATTAAGTATGGTGAAATATATATTTCAGTATGTAAAACTATTCTATCAGAGTTTATGTGAAGCATACATCATATGTCATGTAATTTTTAGATCTTAAAATCTAATTTTCAGATCTATGTTTAACAATTAAATATGTATCAATTTAATCTAAATTTATATATACATCACATGTAGCATGATCATTTTTAGATCACTATCGATTACATCATATGCAACATGTAATTCAGATCTTAAATTAATTTTTATATCTAAATTTATCTCATTAAAATTATAATAAATTATGAATCATTTTAGATCTAATCTAAACATATTCATGATTAAAATAATTTTAAAATTTTATTCGCTATTCTTCTTCATAAAATATGATCACAGTGGCAACCCTATATGTCATAAGAGATCCTGTCGAATAGGCAAGAAAAAAACTTTAATTCCTACTTCTTCTTATCACCAGATGGCCTGATGATCGCATCAATCCAAGCATGGGCTACTGATGAATACTTAATTTAGGATGCTAGAGGCACTAAATATTGTAATCATTAATATTATTTTATTAAAAATTTAATGCTATCTAGTCTATTTTGTAGGTAATTGAGAGTTTGAATTCATACGATTCAATTTGGACTCAAGTTAGTTCAGATTTGAGTGAACCAAGCAATCAACTCTTATTTCAGTGTGAACACAACTTAAAGATTAAGGGTCAAGAAGTAACCTCTCCAATCAAAGATCTAGATTAAAAGAAATGGAACTAAGTGTGAACACGACTTATTGATCAATGGAGGAGAATCAATATAAGATCCAAGAATCCTTATTCACACTCCCATCTCTCTTTTCATGAAATCCTAGCCTCCTCACTCTATAAATAGAACCCCAAGGCCTCCTCTTTTTCAATCAAGCCAACGCCTAAGTTTTCTTCAAGCTTCTCTCTTTCTCTCTCCCTCTTCCTCTTCTTCATAAGTCTAAGAGAGTACTAACCCTAGCACAACATATTCCTCCATAGATCCTTTTCCACATCCATCAAATCTAGGAGAGGTTCTAATCCTAGTGCCACTACCCTTTCTCTGTTACATATCCACTTCCATAAACCTTTCTTCCTTGGAGTTCCTGTACCAAACCTTCCAGCCATCCTGTCGCTGTTGTACGGAGAAAGATGAAGGATTCAAGGAGACACATCCACCATCGGACGCAGCAAAAAAGATCAACTTGATTTAGTTGTCTTGTATCA
>NC_025996.2:71685182-71917697 GCF_000442705.2 Elaeis guineensis
GGAGAAACTTTCTTTTTCAAAGAATCTAAAATCCACATTCTTGCAGGTTTCTACCTTTCTGTCAGAGAGAGAGATTTTGCTAGGGCTAAGGGGAGACTGAGAGGGACCTGGTGCAGATGCTGGTGCAGACACTGAAGCTGGAATGGGAGCAGAGGAGGTCTGAGAAGCTTGCCTTTTTCTGCGGATGCCTTCTTCCAGCGCACGGACTGATTTCCTTCTTTGAGGGAGTTTCATCTTTGGGGCCATTCTCACCACAAGAGCAGGCAGGGAGACTCGAAAGATCAAATGGGTGATGAGAAGGAAGGTTACTAGAGGATGGAAAGAGATTTTGGCAGAGAGAAATGATGATTTTGAGAAGAACGATGGAAGCTAGGGCACGCTCCAACCGCTTCAATCAAGGGAGAAAGATGCGAGAAGCTCCTTTCCCAAGGGGTGATTTGAGGTGGAGATGAGAAGGGGGAATGATCTTGGGCTAAATCCTTGGTTTTGGAAGAACGAAGATGAGGACGAAGAGTCTTGGAGGGAGGAAGACGAAGAAGAAGAATGAGTCGGCTCATGAACGGGCTTTAAGTTAAAAAGAAAAGAACCCGTGGGAAGTTGGCAAAAATTTCAAGTATGCCATTGGGTCGACCCTAGGGGGTCGACTCATGAATCACAAAAATTCAGAAAAAATATGAATAAATTCCGAAAAAAATTAAAATTTTGGGAGAAGAAATTTTGCTCAATGACAAGTTGTGAGAATGATAATCTTGAGCTTTTAGGTCTAAGAGAGATGATGAAAATTGAGCTCAAGGATATTTTGACATCGATTTCTTGAAATTGGAGAAACATTTAGGCAAAAGGATCAAGATTTCTAGATTTCTTCTAATTTCACAGAATCTATCCTCACTAAAGGCCTTTGTAAAGATATCAGCTAATTAATTTTCAGTGCAAATATATTCAAGAATTATATTTTTGTTTTGAACATGTTCTCTTATAAAATGATGTCTTATTTCAATATGTTTAGACCTTGAATGTTGAATTGGATTTTTAGTTAGATTTATGGCGCTAGTGTTGTCACATCTTATGGGTGTTTCATTAAGTTTGATACCAAATCTTCGAGTTATTGCTTAATCCATAAGATTTGAGCACAACAACTTCCGACTGCAATGTATTCGGCCTCAGCCGTAGACAGTGCTATCGAATTTTGTTTCTTGCTAAACCAGGAGATTAGGTTAACTCCAAAAATTGGCAAGTTCCACTAGTGCTCTTTCTATCTAATCTACATCCAGCAAAATCAGCATCTGAATATCCTAATAAATCAATTAGTGAGTCCTTAGAGTACCATAATCCTAGAGTTTGAGTACCATTTAAATATCTAAGGATTCTTTTAACAGCATTCAAGTGAGACTCTTTGGATTAGATTGATATCTAGCACACAAACAAACACTAAACATGATATCAGGCCTACTTGCAGTTAAATATAATAGAGAGCCAATCATACCTCTATAATATTTTAAGTCTACACATTTACCTTCATCATCCTTGTCAAGCTTACATGAGGGGCTCATGGGTGTGCCAATTGGTTTGGAGTTCTCCATTCCAAATCTTTTAAGTAATTCCTTGGTGTACTTGCTTTGGGTGATGGAGATTCCTTCTTTTGTTTGTTTGATTTGGAGTCCGAGGAAGAAAGTAAGTTCTCCCATCATGCTCATCTCGAACTCCCCTGCATGAGCTTAGCAAAGTCTTGACAAAGAGATTCATTAGTAGATCCAAAAATTATATCATCAACATAAATTTGTATAACTAACATATCATTTTGATTTCTTTTAATAAAGAGGATTGTGTCTACATTACCTCTTGAAAAATCATTATTTAGTAAGAATTTGCTTAGCCTATCATACCAAGCCCTAGGTGCTTGTTTTAATCCATATAGAGCTTTATTTAATTTAAAAATATGATTAGAAAAAGCATGATTTTCAAATCCTGGGGGTTGTTCTACATAGACTTCTTCAGCAATATAACCATTCAAAAATGCACTTTTGACATCCATTTGAAATAATTTGAATTTCATAAAGCAAGCATATGCAAGTAGAAGTCTAATGGCCTCTAATCTAGCAACAGGTGCAAAGGTCTCATCAAAATTAATTCCTTCTTCTTGATTATAACCTTTAGCAACCAATCTTGCTTTATTTCTTATTACATTTCCATGTTCATCTAATTTGTTCCTAAAGACCCATTTTGTGCCAATTATTGAATAATTTTTAGGTCTTGATACTAAAGTCCAAAATTATTTCTTTCAAATTGATTAAGTTCCTCTTGCATTGCATTAATCCAGTTATAATCATTTTCAGCTTCTTCAATAGTTTTTGGTTCAAATGAGATACAAAAGCACAATGATTAAATACATCTCTAAGTGAAGAACGAGTTTTTACCCCATGCATAGGATCACCAATAATTAGCTCCTTAGGGTGATTGTGAACATACCTCCATTCTTTGGGTAGGTCATTTGTACCTTGAGGTTGTTCTTGATGTTCTTCACTTCCTCATTTTGTTTGTCTTCATGTTCCTTATCCTCTTGAATTGTTGAATCTTTCAGAGTGATCTCCTTCATTCCTTCTATAAGAGGATCTGCATCATCAACACTTTCATTCTTCTTGAAGGAAGATCGTTAGATTCATCAAAGACAACATGTATGGACTCCTCTACTACTAAGGTTCTTTTGATAAAAACTCTAAAAGCTTTACTATGGAGGAGTAACCAAGAAAGATTGCTTCATCTGATTTTGCATCAAATTTTTCAAGTCTTTCTTTACCATTATTTAATACAAAACATCGGCAATCAAAAATATGAAAATATGCAATATTAGGTTTTTTTCTTTCCAAAGCTCATAGGGGGTTTTCTTTAAAATTTGTCTAATCAAATCACGATTTAAAATGTAACATGCTGTGTTAATTGCTTCCACCCAAAAATATCTTGGAAGGTTGCTTTCACAAAGCATGGTACGGGTCATTTCTTCTAAGGTTCTGTTTTTCCTTTCTACTACCCCATTTTGTTGGGGTGTCCTAGGAGCAGAGAAGTTATGGCCAATTCCCTTTTCATCACAAAAGTTTTCAAAGTCTTGATTTTCAAATTCAGTTCCATGATCGCTTCGAATATTTTGAATTGAAAGTCCTTTCTCATTAGTGACTTTTCGATAAAATTTAGTGAAAACATGAAAAGTTTCATCTTTGTGTGCTAAAAAGAAAATCCAAGTAAAAGAGAGTAATCATCTATAATTACAAAACCATATCGTTTTCCTCCTAGACTAGTGGTTCTAGTAGGTCCAAATAAGTCCATATGCAAAAGCTCTAAAGGTCTAGAGGTTGAAACAATATTTTTGGATTTAAATGAAACTCTTGTTTGTTTACCTAGTTGACATGCATCACAAATTCTATCCTTTTCAAAATTCAGTTTTGGCAAATCAAGAACTAATTCTTTCTTAATTAATTTTGAAAGAGAATGCATGCTAATGTGTGCAAGTCTGCGATGCCAAAGCCAACTAGTCTCATTAACTTTAGCATTCAAGGATACTAGGCATTGCATTTTATTTTGGCTAAATCATTCAAATCTACCATATAAACATTACCATGTCTATGTCCAATAAATTTAATGCCATCATTAATAGGACTAGTTACGATGCAAACAGATGATTCAAAAACAACCTTATATCCTTTATCACAAAATTGACTAATGCTTAGTAAATTATGCTTTAAACCATCAACTAACAAAATATTTTCAATGTATTTGGAGGGAGTGATACCAATGTTACCTATACCGATGATCTTCCTTTGCCATTGTCTCCAAAGGTGACCATCCCTCCATCCTTAGCATCAAGAGTGATGAATTGGGATTCATCACCAGTCATGTGTCTCGAGCATCCACTGTCAAGATACCATTTCCTGTTTCCTCCTTGGGATGCTAGACACACCTGCAAGCAAAAGTCAAGTTTTTGTTTTAGGTACCCAAGCTTTCTTGGGTCCTTTTTGGTTAGTCATAATGGTTCCTTTTGGAACCCATATTTTCTTTATAGTTGAGTTTGCAAACTTGTTAGAGAAGCAAGTGTATGACTTATGTCCTACTCTACCACATTTGAAGCAAGTAATATTAGAAGACTTGTTACTTAAAGAGTTTACATAAATATTTTTCAGATATTTTTGTTTCTTCAAGGGGTTATAGCCAAGTCCAGCCTTATCATACATGCTTTTTGATTATCAAGAATCATATTGAGTTTATTTGAACTCAAGGTGAACTTTTCTACTATTGGTTTTAGCTTGGCAATTTCATTCTTTAAGCTTTGATTTTCTTGAAGCAGGGTGGATTTCTCAATTGAAATATTTTCAGTTTGTTTCAATAAAGATTGATTTTTCAATTTTAGCTCTTTGTTCTTCATTCCTAGTTTCTTTAATTCATCAACTAAATCATAGAAAGCTTCATGTAATTCTTCAAATGTAAAGTCACTAGGAGTTTCAGAAATTACCTCATTTTCGTGTGCCATAAGGCACAGGTTGGCTTGTTCGGTTGAGTTTTCCTCATCGGAGCTTGAGTCATCACTCGCACTCCAAGTGGCCATCATGGCCTTCTTCTTGTACTTCTTGGGACCTTTCTTCAGCTGAGGGCATTCGGATTTGAAGTGTCCCGGCTTCTTGCATTCGTAGCAGATAAGGGGTTGGTCTTTCTCTTTTTTTTGCTCTGTTC
Organism: Elaeis guineensis; assembly: GCF_000442705.2. Classification (NCBI taxonomy): domain Eukaryota; kingdom Viridiplantae; phylum Streptophyta; class Magnoliopsida; order Arecales; family Arecaceae; genus Elaeis; species Elaeis guineensis. The sequence continues at coordinate 71,689,899 of NC_025996.2, forward strand.
CCCTTTTGTGAATGGCCTCTTCCTCATCCCCTGTTTCCTTTTTCTCAAAATTTTTTGAATCTTCGGGTAATGAGTGCCATCTCTTCATCCTGTTCTTCATCTTCAGTGTCATCAGTTTCTTCATCTGGTGGAGCTGTGGATTTGAGGGCAATGTTCTTTTCTTTTTGACTTCTTCCTCTTGATGTTGCTTCATGCTCAGCTCATGAGTCATCAATGATCCAAGAAGCTCTTCCAAGGGTAGAATGTTCAAGTCTTTAGCTTCTTGGATGGCAGTCACTTTGGCTTCCCAAGTTCTTGGTAGGACCTGAGAATCTTTCTTACAAGCTCACTGTTAGTATAGGACTTACCAAGACTCTTTAAACCATTAATAATATCAGTAAAGCGAGTAAACATTCAGTTATGGACTCATCATGCTCCATTTTAAACAATTCATATTTATGCACAAGCATGTTGATTTTAGACTCCTTTACTTGATTGGTTCCCTCATGGGTTACTTCTAACCTATCCCATATTTCTTTAGCAGATGAGCAAGTAGAAATGTGATTAAATTCGTTGCATCAAGAGCACAATAAAGAACATTCATTGCTTTAGCATTTAATTGGGCCATCTTCTTATCAACCTCATCCCATTCTTTCTCGGTTTGGTTGATTCCTCACCATCTATAATTTTAGTGGGTGTGTGAGGATCGTTCACTATGATACTCCACATATCATAGTCGAGTGCTTGAATAAATATTTTCATCCGAGCTTTCCAATAGGTGTAATTAGACCCATTGAAAAGTGGAGGTCGGTTGGTGGATTGCCCCTCGGCTAGAGAAGTGCCGACATGAGTTGCCATAGATCTTTTGCTCTTTGATTGTTTAGATCAAAGAAGGGCTAGAGCACCGGGCTCTGATACCACTTGTTGCCCAGCTATGCAACCCAAGAGGGGGGGTGAATTGAGTTTCTAAAAATTTTAAGCTTAACTAATGACTTATGAGAAATGTTTGACAAACTAAATAGATAGAGTGAGTAGAATTAATTCAAGACTAATAGCAAGAGCAAGAATGCAAGAAAATAATGAAGAGATAAAGAACAGCAATTAGACACACACCAAACAAAAGGATTTATAGTGGTTCGGTGCCAACCTTGCACCTACATCCACTCCCCAAGCTCCTACTTGAAATTTTAATCCACTAATCTTGTATTCAACCCGAATACAAATATCGAAAACTCCGACTCTAGCTATTCCAAGCTAGTCCACTTATTTTTCGGATACAAGCCAACCCAATACACTCCGATTCTAGGTTCAGATCAACCTTCCCTTATTTTGGAACCCCTCCAAAACAAAATCAATTACTCAAACTGAGTATAACAATTTATAGCACAAATAAGTACAAAGAAAGCTCCTTCAATGAGCGAATATAACTTTAAATATACTTTACTTAAGAGAAGAAGACCCTTTTTGGATTTCCTCAAGGTGGATGGAGACTTGAATGTGCACTTGAGGAGTTGGTGAGCTTGGATTAAAGGCTTCTTGAAAGCTTTGAATGAGCTCTTGCTTAGGGCTGAAAAGTTTGCTTGAAATCTCTTTTTCAAAATCTCTCTCTTTGAATGCTCTCCTTGATTCCCACCATTTTGTTCCTTTTATAGCTTTAAGAAATAGAGAAAATCATTCTAGACTGGAAAAAGAGCCGTTAGACTGCATTAAATGAGCATTAAAAGCATTTAAAATGGGTTAAAAACTAGCCGTTGTGAAAAAATCTCATCACAGGGGTCGACTCATGAGTCGACTCATGCCTGGGGGTCGACTCATGGGTCGACCTCTGTGAAAAATCGTCACAGAAGTGAACGGGATCCATGGTTCTGTAAAACTGGCAAAAAGACCCACAGAGGTCGACTCCTGAGTCGACTCATGCCTTGGGGGTCGACTCATGGGTCGACTCACAGGTTTTACCAAATCTGTGCCGGCTAGGAAAATCAGCGTGCCAGTCATCTCATTTGCCATGAGTCGACTTATGGGTCGACTCATGATTTTTAATCATGCATATCTTTCAAAATACAAGTCCAAAATCAATAAAATTTTCACCATTGGATCACAAATCTTTTGTTCTATCATTTGATACTATCAAATCAGGATTTTGATAAAATTATAATTTTGCCCCTGACGAGCAATAAGTCTTTTTCAAGTAAAAATCATTGGTACCCCTTCAACTACTTTGTAATCATCAAAATCAATCTAAGGAGCAACATCCTCCCAGACCATACCTCCTCTGGAAGCCTGCCATCCAACCTGGTGTGAGGTGATCGATTGACCAAGTAACCTACTGCGTCTACTGTGTCAACCCAGAACTCCTTTGGAAGCCCTGCCTGCAGCCTCGTGCATCGTGCCTTTTCCAGAAGTGTTCTGTTCATCCTCTCGGCCACCCCATTCTGCTGTGGAGTCTCCTTAACTGAGAAGTGTCTCCTGATCCCACACTCCTCACAGTAGTCCTAGAACTCTCTGCTGGTGTACTCCCCGCCATTGTCTGATCTCAGACACTTCACGCTCCTCCCCTGCTCCTTCTCCACCTCAGCTCTCCAGATTTTGAACTTGGTGAAGACCTCAGACTTCTCTCTCATGAAGTAAATCCAGAGTTTCCTTGAGAAATCATCAATCAGGGTCATGAAGTATCTGACCCCATTCCTAGCTAAAACTGGAGATGGCCCCCACACATCCATGTGTACTAACTCCAGAGGGGCTGCACTACGGGCTGTACTGATATTGAACTGAACTCTCCTCTACTTTCTCATCTGGCAAGGCTCACAGATCTCCCCTATAGCACCATCCTCCAGATCAGAGATGAGTCCTCTCCTGCTCAACTCCCTCAGCCCCTTGTCACCCATGTGGCCTAGGCGGTAGTGCCACATCCTGTAAGCCCCCTGCTGGTCCTGTGCTGCAGCTGCTGCATCAGACTCTTCGGTCACCACAGATCTCTCCATGCGATAGAGGTTATTATCCAACCTCCTGCCTCTCATCACCACCATAGCTCCATTGGAGATGTTCAGTACTCCGCTTCTAGCCCTACTGCTGAAGCTGTATCCACTGCGCTCCAAGTAGCCTAGTGACACCAGATTCTTTTCCAGCTCCGAGATGTGCTTTACATTTGTCAATATCCTCACAATCCCATCAAACATCCTCACCCTAACTGTCCCTATCCCAGCCACCTTGCAAGGATGATTGTCGCCTAGAGTCACTGATCTCTCATCTGTCTTGGTGTATGTCACAAACCAAGACCTGTGTGGTGTGTAGTGATGTGAGCACGCAGAGTCTAGTGTCCACTCCTCTGTGTAATGCCTGTGACCATCTGATACCACAAGTAGATCATCCTCCACTTGCTGTCCAGCAACTGCACTCACTGATTCTAAGCCACTTCTTTCTCCCTTCTTGCTCTTTCATAGTGGACATTCTCGCTTGAAGTGCCCGAACTCGTTGCACTTGAAGAATTTCATCTCTTTCTTTTCCTTCCTGGACTTGGACCACCCCCTGGACTTGCTTCTGCGTCTACCTCTACCTGTCCTCTCCCCTACTGCCAAACCCTCCTGGGGAGCCCGATCTCTGGTTAACTTTTTTCTTTGCTCATTAGACCTCAGCATCGAGACCATGTCCTCATATTTCAGAGTCTCCTTGCCGTAGAGCAGTGTAGTCACCAAAGAGTCATATGATCCTGGCAGCGAATACAAAAGTAATAGAGACTTGTCCTCCTCATCCAGCTTCACCCTGATATTCATCAACTCCGTGCACAACTGGTCAAACCTCTGAATGTGGCCAATCACATTAGATCCCTCCTGCATCTGAAGACTGTACAACCTCTTCTTCAGCATTAGCTTGTTGCACATATTCTTCCCCATATATATGGTGTGCAACTTCGACCAAAGGCCCTTCGGGGTCTTTTCTTCCAGCACTGAATACAACGCCGCATCCGCCAAACATCCTCTAATCATCGAGCATGCTTTCTTCTCCAACGATGCCCACTGTCTATCTGTCATTTCCTCAGGCTTCTCATCCAAAGCTTGATCCAGATCTGCTTGCACCAGAAGATCCTCCACCCAGATTTTCCACATGAAAAAATTTTTCTTGCCATCAAACTTCTTGAGATTGACCTTCATATTGCTGCCCATGACTGGATCCAAGCCAAACAAGCAATATAAAATCAAGAAGTGTAGAATATACCTTGATGGTACCTTGCTGAAAATTTTTAGTACTTGGGATCTTCAACTTCTCGTGCTTGGAACCGCTTCCTCACCACTGTGGCTCTGATACCAACTATTGGAGCACGATCCTGACTCCTCCCATGGATCTTGGGTGCAACAGAACCAGCAACGAACAAATCTGGAGACTTCTGGACTCGATCGAAGGCCCTTGACAAAATTAGCCTGGTTGCTATGTTCTTCATCAGCCTTTCATTCCAGATGAAGGATGCCTCTAAGATCACCTCTAAAAATCTAAGATCTAGTATCCAACTAGATCAAGCCTGGGCCGAGGTCTTCCAATTTGTAGATCTCAAATTGGGGTATTCTAGATGGAGAAGAAGGTAGATGGAGACAGACCTTGCAGATCTGTCCTGCTGCAGCCTTTCCTGTAGATCTGTTGATGGAGATCTCACCCGCACCTCAAACGACCTCAGATCAACTCTAGATCTGAGAGGGACTTGTATCAACCTCTTCTCAAGAGATTTTAGGTTCTGGACCTGATGTTTGGGTGGCTGCAAGAGAGGAAGAAGAGAGAGAGTCGGCAGCTGCAAGGGGGAAGGGGCTAGCGCCTCCTTGCTTTTCTTTCCTTTTATGGACCTGGCGGCAAGAAACCCTAGGGTTTCTTGCTCCTGAGGCATGGAGGATGGCTGGAGAGAGAGGGAGAAGAGAGAGAGAGACTTGGGAGAAAGAGTTCTGTATTTTTTTGGCTTCATCAAACCTATACAAGTACATGTATATATAAACACAGGGTCAAGTGACCCAAACCCAAAACTTCCTTGACCAACTCTATAGGAGATTAGGTTAACCCAAGCCCATGTACACCCATGACTCGACCTAATCTCATCTATCCTGGGTCCAGACCTGGTCCATAAAGAGTTGATCCCTTGAGGCCCACATAACCTAGACCTCAAGAATCCGAAAGGCCCACAGCCTTTCAACCTAGGGCCCAACTAGCCCTAGAGCCTCCATGAATCCCTCATGAATGATGGACCTTGGCCTTAGCCTTGGTCCCCTGGGCCTTGGGCACACCACCTAGATCACAACAGATTCATGTTCATGCTAGTCCATTGCCCATTAATTTATGAGGTGTCTTAACATCTTTAATTCTTAAATCTAGATCATTTAAACTTAATTTCAAATTAAGTATGTGAAATATATATTTCAGTATGTAAAACTATTCTATCAGAGTTTTATGTGAAGCATACATCATATGTCATGTAATTTTTAGATCTTAAAATCTAATTTTCAGATCTATGTTTAACAATTAAATATGTATCAATTTAATCTAAATTTTATATATACATCACATGTAGCATGATCATTTTTAGATCACTATCGATTACATCATATGCAACATGTAATTCAGATCTTAAAATTAATTTTTATATCTAAATTTATCTCATTAAAATTATAATAAATTATGAATCATTTTAGATCTAATCTAAACATATTCATGATTAAAATAATTTTAAAATTTTATTCGCTATTCTTCTTCATAAAATATGATCACAGTGGCAACCCTATATGTCATAAGAGATCCTGTCGAATAGGCAAGAAAAAAACTTTAATTCCTACTTCTTCTTATCACCAGATGGCCTGATGATCGCATCAATCCAAGCATTGGGCTACTGATGAATACTTAATTTAGGATGCTAGAGGCACTAAATATTGTAATCATTAATATTATTTTATTAAAAATTTAATGCTATCTAGTCTATTTTGTAGGTAATTGAGAGTTTGAATTCATACGATTCAATTTGGACTCAAGTTAGTTCAGATTTGAGTGAACCAAGCAATCAACTCTTATTTCAGTGTGAACACAACTTAAAGATTAAGGGTCAAGAAGTAACCTCTCCAATCAAAGATCTAGATTAAAAGATAAATGGAACTAAGTGTGAACACGACTTATTGATCAATGGAGGAGAATCAATATGAAGATCCAAGAATCCTTATTCACACTCCCATCTCTCTTTTCATGAAATCCTAGCCTCCTCACTCTATAAATAGAACCCCAAGGCCTCCCTCTTTTTCAATCAAGCCAACGCCTAAGTTTTCTTCAAGCTTCTCTCTTTCTCTCTCCCTCTTCCTCTTCTTCATAAGTCTAAGAGAGGTACTAACCCTAGCACAACATATTCCTCCATAGATCCTTTTTCCACATCCCATCAAATCTAGGAGAGGTTCTAATCCTAGTGCCACTACCCTTTCTCTGTTACATATCCACTTCCATAAACCTTTCTTCCTTGGAGTTCCTGTACCAAACCTTCCAGCCATCCTGTCGCTGTTGTACGGAGAAAGATGAAGGATTCAAGGAGACACATCCACCATCGGACGCAGCAAAAAGATCAACTTGATTTAGTTGTCTTGTATCATAATTTTATTTCTTTTCTTTATGTATACTTCTTTATTAAATTAATGAAAAGTAATTTTATTTTTCATCCTTCTTTCTTAGTTTTTCTTATAATTTATTATTTTTTTTATATTTTTAAAATAATCAACTAAGATCCCTGCGGATATGACCCTGACTCACTCTATCTACATAGTAGTGAGTAGGGTTAATTTTGGTGTGCTACGACATGCATCAAATTTTGGCACCGTTGTCGGGGATTTTGACATGATTGTTTTGAAAAAAAAAATTTTAAAATCAAAAAAAATCTATAAAATAAAAAAAATATATTTTACTACTTTCTAGATTTTTATTTCTTACTTTAGATTACTTGATTGCTTTTTATATATTCTTTTTCAAAATTTCTGCCTCATATTACTCTTCATATATAGTAGATTTACTATTTCATATTTAGATTTCTTTATTTGCATGCATAGAAATATCTTTTACTTCCTATAACCTAGCAATTTACTACTTTCTATACATTAAAATAATTTATTATTTTATATAATTAGTAATTTTCTACTTCATAAGTAGATTAGATTCTTAGCCTTTTATTTGGATTATGTAGTTACCTTTTATTCTTAAGTGTGAGATTATCTTATTTGCATAGTTAAGTAGTTACCTTATTTATTATTGCCTATTATTTCTAGTGATTTACTACTTTTTATAGCTTAGAATAATTTATTATCCTAAAAGTAGATTTAATTTATTGCTTTATTTATAGAATACCTACTTGTCTTTTAATCTTAGTATGATTTACTTTTCATTTAGTTAGATTCACTTGATCTTCTAATATCTAATAAACCTAATTTAAAAACTTACTTTTTATTTCTTCTTGCTAAAAGATAACATAATATAAAAGGAATACAACGATAATACATAATACTTGACTAATATAAATAAATCAATTAAATTTTAAAATCCACTTAACATATTTGGACATCTTTTTCTTTTGCATTGCATATTTTTATAAAAAAAAAAATCTTAAGGGCAAAATCCTAATCAACATAAGGTGAAGATTTCATCACCCTTCTTTAGCCCACAAATCACCACCTTGCAATTACATTGACCTAAACTTCTAATTTAAAATCGATTAGACGTTGACCCTTAAGAATCTTCGAGCTCAGTAGGACAAGGAACCCTAAAAGTTAGACCGGATTCAGGTTAGTCAGTTTAACTGGTGTCTAGAAAAATGGTTTAGAAATTACTTCATAAAGAAAGGTGGTTCTTAATTAGTTCCATTCGCTAACCTGGCCAACACAGTTGGTGTCTAAGAAAAGCAATGCGGAGACCCCCACCAACCTTACACTTACCTGGCCAGTTGAGCGGCTAGTCTGCTACTTGGAGTGCTTGAAGGTGACCTTGGCAGTTAGGAGCTGTCTAGATCTAGGATAACCCATAGATAGGATTGATTGAACCACTTGATTGTTGATTAAAAATATCAAATCTAATTAATTCTTCTCTATCTTCTTAGCATTAGAACTCCTTAGGTTCTTTTTTTAAGAATTCTTTTTCCTCCTCCTACTCTCCTCTTCTCTTTCAAAAAAAAAAAACTTGTTGAAATTAAAATTCGATGAGATTTTTGGGTGCATGCTAGAACGTCAATCATTACAACCTGATTTACACCCATTAGACCTAGAGCTAGAAAAAATGATTTGAATAAACCAAATTAAAACCATGGATCCAAAATAAGAGACTGACCTACCATGATAATTGAGAGAGTATTTTACTCCCTCATCTTACATTTACTCGTCATGTATCCAACCTCCTCCTATGGAGGCGACACAATACAAAATCAAATCCAGCATTATTCAAATGCTTCCATCATTCTATGGACTGATGAATGAGGATCCGTATAAACACTTGGACAAATTTCTTAAGATATGCTCCACAATAAAAATTCAAAACTTCTCTGATGATGCCCTCAGGTTGAAACTGTTCCCTTTTTCACTTAAGGACAAAGCCAAGCATTGGTTAAACTCACTAGATTCTATAATCATTTCAACTTGGGACCATCTTCAGAGAGAATTCCTCAAGAAATACTTTTCAATTGGAAAAATGAATCAAACTAGAAAAGCCATCACTAGTTTTTTCCAATTGGATGGTGAACTTTTTCATGAGACATGAGAAAGGCTATGAGATCTTATTTGTAAATGTCCCCACCATACTGTCCCCAAATGGCAACTTGTTCAGTATTTCTACGATAGTCTATCGGAGAAACACCGATAAATGATCGATGCATCATGTGGTAGGACATTCATGCTAAAGAGTGAGGACGAGGCTTGGCAGCTCTTTGAAACACTTAGTGAGAACTCCCTACATCACATGTCTGCCACCTCTAGAGAACAACCCATGTCTCAGCAGAAAAGAGGTAGAATCTATCAGATTGGAAATGTTATGGATATCCACAGTAAGATAGATGAGTTGTCCCAAAAATTAGACCATCTTCTGAATATCGGACACTCTTCGATTCTACCTAATCCAGTGCAAGATGTTTGTGCATTGTGTGCAAGCTTGACTCATTTTGTTAGTGAATGTCCAATCGCACCTCAATTTTCTGAATTTGTGCATGAGCAGGTTGTTAGCCTATTTTGCAAGTGTACGAAATCGCTCAAGTAATATAATGATAAATAAGAGATCATTCCCATGAAGATTGAGTTTAATTACAAAAAATGAATACTAATTGTACTAATATCTAAATGATCGAAACTGAATGACAGTGAAAAATAAAATTAACTCTAAAGAACTCAATGAAAGCTGAATCAAAATTCGATTGATAAAGCACTAGGGTATATCTGATTTTACTTAGACCAATTATCAATTCCAGCTATTCCAATTAATAATCCAAATTTAATTATTAATGCAAGGATAAATAATCCTAAATTATTTAATAATCTCTCCTGAGTCTTATTAAATATAATAATTAAAATCTATAATCTATCTTCCAATAGTAAAATAGATTTCAATTAGTTCAACAAGCACAGTGATTATTTCCAAGATCCCACAGGTCAAATCTTCTGCTCCCGCTCCAATTATTATTCCTATGATGTTTGTTATTAACTCCAATTTATAATCTTCTTTCCCAGTACCAATTATAAATCAAAATCAATTAAGTATCAAAGATAATAATACTTAAAAGTATTAAGTGCAAATAACAAACAATTGCATTAACAAAGAAAATTAATACAAGATTCTGGAATTAAAATTAAATCCAAGCTACATCAGGTACCCAAGCTAGAAATTTAGCTTTTCATCATATCAAAATCAAACTCAAGTTTACTTGAATAAAACTCTAAAATCATCCTAACAATGAGTTCTAGAAAATAAATTCAAAGTAAACAAGAGAAAGAATTAAAAACTCTGAAGGAATTGCAGAGCCGAATGAATCCTCTCTTCAAATCTTCCAGATACTCCAAACTCTCCTTGCTTGATTTCTAGCTTTCAAAGATGATTCTCCTCCTCTCTCCTACTGATATTTTAGGATCCTTAAATAGGGCTAGGGATAGGGTTAAGGTGGTATTTTTTTCATGATTTTATTCTATATATCATTCTTTTTATTTGGTATAGAATCTCTCCTCCTTTGGATAGGCTTTAAGCAACCACCAGCCATCTACTCCTTATGCTGCCCAAATTTTCTGATTTTATTATGATTTCCATAGTAAAAGAAGAAAAGGAGGCATGGTTAATTAGAGAAGAAAAATTTTTTCTTTTCTGGGTCCACAAAATCTGCAAAACAAAGTAAGGTTTCGGCTGCCCAAATCAAGTTATCCAAGAATTGGTTCCAATTCTTTCTCAGTTTGCTCCTCATGCAGAATTAGTTTGAACTCTGATTTTCTTTCATTTAATTCTTTCCAAGATAGCTCTTTGCCACCCAAAATTGGTTGCCATATCAGATCTTTGTGCCAAGAAACACTAAGAAGAATCTGGATATATCGGGTGTTTCTTGTTGTGTCCAACATTGTTACCAACTTCAACCTACTGTAGCCACCTCATCTGGAATCCAAATTCAATTTTGTAAATTATGTTCCTTTCTTGCTTCTCTCAAAATTCTGTAGGATCTAATCTTGCTCAATTTGGAGTCCTGTAGCTTGCCTTTTAGGGGTCCTCACACCAAAATATCCAGAATTTAGATTGGTTGACTAGATGGGAGAGATTAACTGCTTGATTTATTTTCTGCACCTCTAGTTTTTTTTCTGGCTGATGATGCCAAAAAGGATAAGGTGTGGGGTCCATTGATATCTTGATTTGATTATTCTACTTTGAGATGGACTCTGATTTTGATGCAAGACCTGATGACTCCGGATGACAAATCTTGCTGAATCGGACTCAACCAATTTCACTTAATTTGACCTTTAAAACATGGTTAAGCCCAATTAGGTGTGACCTGGCTCAATTACCTGCAATTGATATAAAACATATCAGGTTCTTATATTTATTTAGTTAATTATTATACCAATTTCATCAAAATCATTAAAAACTAATAATAATAATTACTATAAAAATGCAATACATCACAGGTCCAACAAGCTCAAGCCCAACAAGCTCGTGGATTAGAAAATGATCCATATTCGAATACTTATAACCCCAACTGGAGAAACCACCCAAATTTTTTTTGGAGATCACAGCCAGTGGTTGGCCCTGCTATACCTAGACCAAATTATCAGGACCCAACATATAGGCATGCATCATACCACCAGTTTCAAAATACTCCTCAACCATCTATCACTGGTTATAGCTCAGCTTTTGAGGATAAGATTCTAAAAGTGCTAGAATGATTAGAAGTCAACACCCAGATCCTTAACTCCCACATGCAATCCATTGCTAAGCTAAAGATTCAAATAGATCAACTAGCAACCGCAGTCAGTAGGAGAGAAAGAGAAAAATTACCTAGCCAATTCAATAGCAATCCGAGAGGACAATTCATAGTTGAGAGCTCCAATACTCCAGATACCTTTTCTGAACATGCCAAATCAATCATAACTCTCAAAAGTGGGAAGATCATTGAACACATGAGTAAAATCAATGAGATTGACCCTAGATCTCTGACTAAGCCCAAATCACCTAAGAGCAAGGAGGACACAAAAGTAGAAAAGGGACCAACTGCATCGAAATCACTTTACTTGCCTAAAGCCCCATTTTTGAGTGCCCTAAAAGCTCCCACTCTTATGGATAAGAAAGGATGAAGACTTGATAAGATGTTGGAATTATTTAAGCAAGTCCAAATTAATCCTCCCCTTCTAGATGCAATCAAATAGGTCCCAGCTTACGCAAAATTTTTGAAGGAATTATGCACCCAAAAATGTAAATCTCGATCACAACTCTCGAAGAAAGTATGCCTCACCGAATAAGCTAGCTCTGTATTCCAACACGCTACCCCTCTAAAGCTTAAAGATCCAGGTACCCCTACCATTTCTTGCATTATAGGAGGCCTTCACATCGAACAAGCTCTCCTAGATCTAGGGGAAAGTGTGAACCTTTTACCTAGTTTGATTTATGAATTTTTTAGATTCGAAGAATTGAAACCCACATCGATCACTCTACAGTTAGCTGATAGATCAATTAAGACACCACGTGGGATGATTGAGGATATTTTGGTCAAGATAGATGAGTTCTATTTTTCAGTTAATTTTTTAGTCCTTGACATGAAACTGAGTGGCAATCCAAGGCAAATTTTTATTATCTTAGATAGACCTTTCCTAGCTACGGCAAATGCGTGCATCAATTATAGGACATGAGTCATGAACGTATCATTTGGGAATAAGAAATTGAGATTAAATGTGTTTAGTGCATCCCAGAGACCATCAATGGATAGTTGCTTCGAGATAGATACATTCGAAGATATTATAGAGGAAGCAACATCAATGATTTTTGCACATGATTTTCAAGACATCCATTTGACGTATTTTGGAGTGGACGACTATGATATGGAGGGAGGTAGTGAAGAAGTAAATATTTTAGTTGATACATCAAGTGATGAAACTACTCCCTATTGGACAATCAAGTATGAGCCATTGCCTGCATTAGCCAATACACCCACAGCCCCATCATTAGAATCATCACCTGCACTAGAATTAAAGCCACTTCCAGCAACACTCAAGTATGCATTCCTAGGACCTAATGACACCCTTTCGGTGATCATTGCATCAGACCTGACCCCAAATCAAGAAGCACAATTGGTTAGTGTTCTGAAGGAAAATAAAGAGGCAATCAGCTGGTCCATTACCGATCTAAAAAGAATTGACCCCTCCATCTGTATGCACCATATTCATTGCAAGACAGATGCCAAACCCCATTGAAACATGCAGAGGAGATTGAACCTAAATATGCAGGAAGTAGTGAAGAAAGAGGTGGTAAAATGATTAGACGCTGGAATTATCTACCCCATATCTGAAAATAAATCGGTCAGCCCTACTCAAGTAGTATCTAAAAGAGTAGGTATTACTGTGGTGAAGAATGAAGAAGGTGAATTACTTCCCACTCGCACACCATCTGGTTGGTGAGTGTGCATTGACTATAGAAAACTCAATGCCATTACTAGAAATGATCATTTTCCATTATCCTTCATCGATCAAATCCTAGAACAGCTAGCAGGTCAACATTTTTTTTATTTCCTAGATGGTTATTTGGGGTACAATCAGATACCTGTATTTTAGGATGACCAAGAGAAGACCACCTTCACTTTCTCCTACGGCACTTTCACTTTTCGACGTATGCCGTTCAGACTCTGCAATGCACCCGCTACATTTCAACAGTGTATTTTGGCCATTTTTTTGGATATGGTTGATAAATATCTCGAAATATTTATGAATGATTTTTTTGTATTTGAAATCACTTTTGAAGATTATTTTCATAACCTTTCCAAAGTCCTTAAGTGCTGCATGGAGACAAATTTAGTTTTAAGTTAGAAAAAGAGCTATTTCATGATTCGAAAAAGAATCATATTGGGACATATTATTTTCGAAAGGGAGATTAAGGTAGATAAAGTGAAAATTGAGGTCATCTCAAAACTACCACCCCTCACTTCGATTCGACAAATACGATCTTTCTTAGGTCACTCTGGATTTTACAGATGCTTCATTAAAAATTTTAGCAAAATATCGAGACCCTTATGCAATCTGCTGGCCAAGGATACACCACTTATCTTTAATGAAGAATGTCTACAAGCCTTCTACATGTTATGGACAGCCCTGACAACAGCATCCATAATAAAACCTCCTGATTGATCTTTTCCATTTGAAATCATGTGTGATGCTTCTGATTTTGCAATAGGGGCCATCTTAGGTCAAAGAATCAATAAGGAGCCACATGTGATCTATTATGCTAGCAAAACTCTATCCGATGCTCAATTGAACTACACTACGACAGAAAAAGAGCTACTAACGATGGTATTTGCCCTTGATAAATTTCATTCATATCTGTTAGGGTCTAAGGTTCTAGTGTATTCTGATCATGCGACTTTGAAACATCTGTTCTCAAAGAAAGATCTTAAATCATGATTGATCAGATGGATCCTTCTGCTTCAAGAATTTGATCTAAAAATTTGAGACAAGAAGGGTTCTGAAAATGTGGTTGCTAATCACACTTCTAGAATCTTAGTTGATCAAACGATTGGTACAGATGAAGTCAAGGAAAAATTTTTTGATGAATAACTTTTTGCAACATCCTCTGACCAAATCCCATGGTTTGCCCATATCATTAACTACTTGGCACAGGGCAAGTTTCTCTCCATTGGACAAAACAGGAGAAGGATCGATTCTTCTCACAGGTCAAACATTATTATTGGGAGGAACCTGAATTGTTCAAACATTGCCCTGACCCAGTGATTCAATGCTATGTCCCTGAGGGTGAGTATCAAAGTATACTTACCTTTTGTCACTCTCATGCATCAGGGGATATTTCAGTGGAAAGAAAATGACCGCAAAAGTATTACAAAGTGGGTTTTACTGGCCGACATTATTTAAGGATGCATATAAATTTTGTCTTGAGTGCTTGCACTGTCAGTAAATGGGAAATATTTCTAGAAAAAATATGATGCCCCTATCTTCCATCTTAGTCGTGGAAGTTTTTGATGTTTGGAGAATTGATTTTATGGGCCCCTTTCCTCCATCTTATGGATATGAATATATTTTGGTTGCGGTAGATTACGTATCTAAATGGGTTGAGGCTATGGCAACCAGAACCAATGATCATAAGGTGGTAATCAAATTCATCTAACAGAATATCTTAAGTCGATTTGGTTGCCCAAGAGCCATTATTAGTGATGAAGGTACACACTTCACAAATAGATATTTTAAAAATTTAATGAAGAAATATGGAATCACTCATAAAGTTGCCACACCATATCATCCTCAAACTAGTGGCCAAGTGGAAGTCTCCAATAGGGAGATCAAACAAATTTTTGAGAAGACAGTTAGGCCTGATCGAAAAGATTGGTCTGAATGATTAGACGATGCATTATGGGCCTACCGTACTACATACAGGACCCCGATAGGAATGTCTCCTTACTGACTCATTTTTGGAAAAGCCTGCCATCTGTTGGTAGAGCTAGAACACTACGCATTTTGGGCCATAAAGTAATTTTATTTCGACATGAAAAATGCGAGTAGTAATAGGAGACTACAATTGAATGAATTAGAAGAGCTACGCAATGAAGCATATGAGAGTTCACGAATTTATAAGGCTCAAACTAAGGCTTATCATGATAAATACATTTCATAAAAAATATTTGAATCTAATCAAAAAGTGTGGCTTTATAATTCGAGGTTGCGACTATTCCCTGAAAAACTCCGTTCACGTTGGGATGGACCATATGTCGTAACTCAGGTGTTCCCTCATGGAGCAATTGAAATCAAAGATCCTAAATAGGGAAACACCTTCAAAGTAAATGGCCAATGATTGAAACATTAAATGGATGAAATTAGAAATGGCGAGCAAGTTAACTCAATTGAATTACAGGATCTAGTTTACAATTGAACTTTGGCTTGATCTAGCTGAAGATCTTAAACTTAGCGCTTGTTAAGAGGCAACCCAATATTTTATTTTTTAGCTATCCAATTTTTTTTTATTTTATAAAAATTTTTGAAAAGGATAATTAGCCAAGTTGGGGGGAGCACCACGATTAATAAAGTCAAGAACACACTAGCCCAGTAATGAACGACATCTTAATCAACATTACACACATCGAACTCAGGTGGTGTCCTTCTTTGTTACACTCTATTTTTGCTTTGTTATGATTCTCTTCTTCCATTGGAGATAATAAAAATTAAGTTAGGGGGAAGAATAACTAAATAAGTCCTCGAGTATGGCCAGAAATAATTAGTTTTGTGCATCTAAATTTTATCTCAATTTGAAGTTAATTAGGCACTCTAATCAATAAATGATTAACAATCTAGATAATTTTAGAGATATCGAGGAAAAAATTAGTAAAGACATCCAATTAATGGAAGAATTTAGATCAGACTAAATTTTGAAGTGATTCTAGAACCCTTTTCCCACCATCTCAATGAAAAATCTGCTTTATGGGGGTATGGGTGGAAAGGTCGAGATATGCAAAAAAAAAATTATTATTTAAAAAAAAGAAAGAGAGATAAAATAAAAAAAAAGATTTTTAACATTTTTCACTAAGTAACTGGGTCCCTTCGCCTAAGTAAGCATTGTTGTTCGCATCAAAAGGTGAGAATGTGAAGAAACCTCTTGTATAGTTAGTTTTAACTCATAGCCTTTTTGACTTGAGTTAGTAAGCCTAAGGGGTGCCTTATACCTAATGCCCTAAATCCAACTGGTTTGGGAGTCATTGGCCTAAAGCTTGCTATAAGAGTCAATTAGAAAGCTTAAGGAATTAGGATATTGCACTAATTATACATGTAAATATTTCTTCAAAAAAAAAAAAGAGACTAAATTGTAAGAAGACAATAAACCCTGCTCACATCAAGTTTGAGGACTTAAAGAGTGAAGTAAAAAGTCGGTGAAAGAAGATCTCTAAAAATTTTATGGCTAATACTCAACCATTAATTGGGTCAAATTGATAATCTAATGAAATATCTCTTTAATGATCTAGCCAGATATCAACTATAGCTAGGAATGTCTAGGATAACTTTCAATTCAAGGACAATTTGGTGTACAATGTTAATGTATCTATTTTACTTGAGGATGAGTAAAGTTCAAATTGGAGGGTGTGATGAATACTTAATTTAAGATACTAGAGGCACTAAATATTGTAATCATTAATGTTATTTTATTAAAAATTTAATGCTATCTAGTCTATTTTGCATGTAATTGGGAGTTTGGGTTCATATGATTCAATTTGGACTCAAATTGGTTCAGATTTGAGTGAACCAAGCAATCAACTCTTATTTCAGTGTGAACGTAATTTAAAGATCAAGGGTCAAGAAGCAACTTCTTTAACTAAAAGTCCAGATTAAAAGATAAATGAAACTAAGTGTGAACATGACTTATTGATCGATGGAGAAGAATCAATATGAAGATCCAAGGGTCCTTATTCACACTCCCATCTCTCTTTTCATGAAATCCTAGCCTCCTCAATCTATAAATAGAACCTCAGGGCCTCTCTCTTTTTCAATCAAGCAAATGCCTAAGTTCTCTTCAAGCTTCTCTCTTTCTCTCCTCTCTTCTTCTTCTTCATAAGTCTAGGGGAGGTACTAACCCTAGCACAATATATTCCTCCACAGATCTCTTTTTTACATCCCATCAAATCTAAGAGAGGTTCTAATCCTAGTGTCACTATCCTTTTTCTATTACATATCCGCTTCCATCAACCTTTCTTTCTTAAAGTTTCTGTACCAAGCCTTCCAGCCATCCTGTCACTATCCACACAGAAGAAGATGAAGGATTCAAGGAGACATATCCACCATCAGATGCAGTAAGAAGATCAACTTGATTTAGTAATCTTGTATCATAATTTTATTTTTTTTTTATGTATGCTTCTTAATTTGATTAATAAAAAATAATTTTATTTTTCATGCTTCTTTCTTAGTTTTTTTTTATAATTTATTATTTTTTTTTGTATTTTCAAAATAATTAACTAAGATTTCTACAGATATGATTCCGACTCATCCTATCTACATAGTAATAAGTAGGGTTAATTTTGGTGTGCTATGACACGCATCAGCTACTAAGATCAAAAATCTAATTTCTAAAATCAATTGCATCTACATATGCAATGAGCAAAATTCAGACGTGCGCTTATATGAACATGATCATATCATATGTATTATGCATCTAATTTAATTAGATCAATGTATCATATACATTATTTTAGATCTAAAACTAAAATTTTTGCAGCATATAAAATATTTAATTTAGATTTAGAATCATATAGAAAATAATCAAATACACATATGAATGCATAGAAAATAAAATTTTGGTTAGACCTGATTTATTGTTGTGTAGAATTTTATTTAAAATCAGATCTAAAAATCTATCAAAACATATTCAATTCAGATCTGAAATAAGTCTTAGTTCTAACCTAAAATGACTTCACAAAAAAATCTATTAAAATTAATTTAAAATAGAACATAAAATAGATTGTTATTCCAATAAAAATCAATAATATAAAAATTTTATTGTAACAAATTTATAACAAACCATCATCAACCATTGATTTGATTCTTGAAATCTGATCAAAACCAGATCAAAAAAATTTTAGATAATAGGTTTAAATTAAATTTAATATCTAACATAAAAATATGATTACATACAAGGTGTAAACATATTAGAAAAAATTATCTACGTATCTATGTATCAACCTCGCTCTGATACTAGTTGAAGGAAAAAATCCAATTCAGGATCGGATCGCCAAAGAGCATTTGAAAATTTTTTTTATTTTAAAAGTTAACATAACATTTATCTTTACCTGAAACATAGCAGAATAGGGATCAAAATCCCCAAGGACTGCTTGAATCTGATGCCTCACGAGATCTAAAAGTTCATGTCCTCTCTTCATGTGCACGCCAAGCCCCGCAAAAAAGGGGGATGATCTTCTTTGTGTCTCTCTTTCATAAGGAAACCAGAGAAGGTTGAGATCAGATCTTAACTCAAGGAACACCAAGATGGAAGTCCTCCATGCTAAGAAAAGAAGCACCAAAGAACCCCCATGCTCCAAGTAGATAGCGTCCGCCCTCCCCTTTCTTATCCCATGGTGTCTTTATTTTTGTCACACAAAACTTTTTCTTAACCACCGATTAGTTAGGTCCCCTTCTTAAATAGATGAAATGCCATAATCTAATATGAAGATCCATCTAATTTGGAGTCTTAACCTTATCCAAATTTGAAGCTGAGTGGAGAAAGGAGAGCATTAATCACCATGTGAACTCCCTTCATGCGCGCACAAAAGTAAGAGGTGGAAGAAATTAGCGCCCCCTCCTCTCTAGTCAGCCACTTTATGAGAGAGAGTCCCAGGTATTTGGGACTCTATGGATCTCATCTAATTTGGGTTCAAATTTGACTCAATTCGAACCTGATTTGAACTGGTTCAAACCAAACTCGAAGAGCCTGTCAATCCCAATCTGATTAGGATTCTGATCCAAGTTTAACTAGAATTTTTAACCCAATTAGTCTTAATTAAATTAGATCTAATCTAAAATTAATTAGAATATAATTCAATCTCTCATAAATTTTTTGGATCATAGATTAGATCATGTTCATCTCCAAAATCAAACCTGCACCTCATGTCCATTGCTAGCTAAACATAGTCAACTATTTAATTCCATATGACCCTTAACTTAATTCTCAATTAAGCTAATCTATTTGTTCAATCAAGTCTAGTACTTCAAAATTTAATACATAGACTTAGGTCAATTCTTTCTTAGTTGCTTGACTTTGTGTGTGACTCCATAAGTTTGAATACTATGTCGGTAGTACAGAAGTCATTTCCTGTACTAATTGAAGTTACCATCTAGCAATGATTTTTGACATCCAGATAAGTCAAATTTTTATAAGATAATATTTAAGAATATATGTATATGGTTACCAAATAATTCATTCCTCAGATCCTGAATGCTCAAGATGACTTAGAGTTTCACTATCAACCCTAGATGAATCATCTACATTGTATTTCAACCTTTCAAATCTATCACATAGATTATCCAGACCTAAATTTTACTAAATTAAAATACAGTGATGCATTAACTCTAGTAATCTAGAGGAATCAATCGCATCTTGTTTCACATACAGACTTCATAAATACTTGACTGTATCCAGTAGTCTTCCGTCACTGTATTAAAAATGTAGATAGTCTGACATCAAAGCATAGTGAGTTGCTTGCAAGTCACCATGGTGATCTCAGATCTAAGAGATATTTATGTCTATATACTTTATAAGCTACTTTTGACAGCAGAGTACTCCATAGGTGAGTCACTTGTTCAGTAACAATGTACCTCTACATCTCACCTACATGTCATACCAGTGTCTTCACACTTTTTGGTTACGAGGACAACCAACATATATGGCATACAATGACCTACACTTAATAAAAATTATCATTCTTTTAATGATGTATCATTTGATCGTAAACAGATTTAAAAACTATTTGATAAATCCTCTTTTATCGATCTTATTATAATTCTAAAGACTTTATCATAAAATTAAGAGTTCTATAGAAAAGATGTACATATGATGAACTTGTCAAAATAACTTTTTATTTATTGATAAATAATTTATATACAAAAATTTAATTATTTATAATAAATCAATTGGCTTTAGGACATATTTTCTAACACCTAATGGTTAGCATGACTTAAAGTTTCACTATCGACCTTGGATGAGTCATCCATATTGTATCTCAATCTTTTTCAAATCCTATAACAGATCACAAAGATTATCCTGATCAAAGTTTTACTTGATCAAAATATAATAATGTATTAACTCCTATAATCCAGAGGGATCAATCCCATCTTAACTCATACACCGACTTCATAAGTACTTGACCATACCCAGTAGCCTTCCATCACTATTTTAGAAATATAGGTAGTTTGGTACCAAAGCACAGTGAGTTACTTACAAGTCATCATGATGATCTCAACTCAGAGGGATACTTATGCCCATATCCTTCATGAACTATCTTTGACAGTAGAATGCTCCACAGGTGAGTCACTATTCGATGATGATGTACTCCTACATCTCATCTGTATGCCACATCAGTATCTCCACACTCCTTGGTTATGAGAATAACCAACCCATATGGCATACAAGAATCTATACTTGATAAACATTATTGTCTTTGTTAATAATGTATCATTTGATCATAAATAAGTTTAAAAACTATTCAATACATCTTTCTTTATCGATTATATTATAGTTCTAAAGACTTCATTATAACACAAAAGTTCAAAGAAAGATGTACATTTATGATGAACTTACTAAAAATAATTTTATTTATTAATATTTATATATAAATTACAAAGAGCATAATCATCTACAGATAGATAATTGATTTTAGGATATATTTTCTAATAACTTTCACTTAAAATAAAGCCAATCAGAATTGTGTCTTATACCTATCTTCTACTTATGATCATCGAACTTTTTGGTCTTAAGAGCTTTAGTGAAGGGGTCGGTCAGATTTTTTTTTCCATCAATTTTTAACAGCTCGATGTTATCTCAATCTATGATCTCACAGACAAAATGATATCGATGTAGAATATGTTTGGTTCTCTGATGGGAGTTGAGTCCTTGGCTTGAGCGATGGCACCACTGCTATCACAATATAGTAGAACCGGACCTTCAACTGAGAAAATCGCTCCAAGTTCGCAGATGAACTTTCTCAATCAAATAGCTTCCTTTGCAATATGAATGCCATAATATATTTTACTTCGCATACTGAATCAACTATTGTGTGCTGCTTGGAACTCTTTCAGCAGATCGCTCCACCATATAAAATGAAAATGTAGCTAGACACACTCTTACTGTCATCATGATTTGACTGAAAATTAAAATCAACATATCCCATAAGTTTAAAGTTAGTATCTTCATAGATTAACTATTGATCCTTAGTATTTCTTAAATACCTAAGGATTATTTTTACAACTTTCTAATGGTTCTCATCTAGATCAGATTGATATCTACTCACTATCCCTAGCGAGTAGGCCACATCTGGCCTTGTACATATTATAACGTATATGATAGATCCCACTGTTGAGGTATATGGGATTCTACTTATACGCTCTCTCTCTTGAGAAGTTGTCGAACGATCTTTTTTAAAGAGAGTAATTTCTTGGCCTATCGATAGATAGCCCTTTTTGAAATTTTTTATGCTGAATTATTTTAGCATAGTATCAATATATGTGGATTGGGATAATGTAAACAATCTTTTAGATCTATCTCTATAAATCTTCATCTCTAGGATGTAGGATGCTTCTCCCAAATTCTTCATGGAGAACTATAATGATAGCCATAGCTTTTATACTTTGTAAAATAGAGATATCATTTTCTATTAAGAGTATGTCATCTATATACTATATAAGAAAAATGACTACATTTATAGATATAAGGCTCCTCTCTATTCTTAACGATATATATTTTCATCATCTTATCAAAATGCATATTTCAACTCTGAGAAGCTTGCCTCAGTCCATAAATGTACCTATTTAGCTTGCATATTTTAGATTCGTCTGTGGATGTGAACCCTTCAGATCGTATCATATACACTTCTTCTTCTAACTCTTCATTAAGAAAAGTAATTTTGACATCCATCTGTCAGATCTCATAATCTATGTGTGCCACTATAACAAGCATAATTCAAATGGACTTGAGCATTGCCATAGGAGAGAATGTCTCGTCATAGTCAATATCATAACGTTGACGATATCTTTTGACAACTAGACAGACTTTATAGGTCTCTATCTTTCTATCCACTCTTCTTTTTCTTTTGAAGATCTATTTGCACCCTATGAGTTTAATCCCTTTGGGTGGATCAATAAGTATCCATACACCATTAATCTCCATAGATTCTATTTTGGATTTAATGGTATTTAGTCATTTTTTAGAGTCGGACCTTTGTATGACATCCATATAGGTAATCGTATCCTCATTATTCTCATCTAATTCGACAAGATCACCATTTTGGATCAAGAAATCATAGTATCTATTTAGTTCATGTGGTACTTTACTGGATCTCCTTAATGGCGCCTCTATAGCAGGCTTTAGATTTGATTTTCCAATCAAATCGATTCTATATTTCTGCTTAAAGATGTCTGATTTTCTACCTCATGAATTTCATCAAGTTCGATCTTAGTGGCATCAGTTTCTTCTCTAAATTTTTTTTTTCAAAAGGAATGCTCTATTACTAATGAACACCTTTTATTCTTCAGCGAGATAGAAATAGTACCCCTTTTATTTCCTTTGGGTACCCTACAAATAAACACTTATCCAACCTGGGTTCAAGCTTATCTGTCTTTAGATATTTGACATAAGCTGGATATCTTCAAACTTTAAAGTGTGAGAGTACTAGCTTATGCTCTATCCATATCTCATATGGAGTTTTATTGATAGACTTGCTTGGAACATAGCAAGCAGTTTCTAGAGCATATCCCCATGAAGAGATTGGTAGAGCGGTAAAGTCCATCATGAATCGAACCATATCTAACAGTATTCGATTCTTCCTTTCTGATATCTCATTATGTTGTGGTGTCCTTGGAGGAGTCTATTGAGAAAGAATCTCATTCTCCTCTAGATATGTCAGAAATTCATTGATAAGGTATTCTTCTTCTCAATTTGATCGAAGAGTTTTAATGCTTTTCTTAGATTATTTTTCTATTTCACTACGGAATCATTTGAACATTTCAAATTATTCAGACTTATGTTTCATGAGATGGATGTACCCATATCTCAATAGGTTGTCAATGAAAGAAATGAAGTAGTTGAATCCACTCCTTTTTACTTGTGCTCATGGGTCCACATACATCGCTATGTACTAGACTTAGAACATCAGTGGCTCGCTCACCTTTTCCTTTAAAAGGTGACTTTGTCATCTTACCAAGAAGATAGGATTCACAGGCTTGTAACAATTCACAATCATCAATATCAAGGATTCTCTCTTTAGTTAACCTGTCTATCTTGTTCTTATTTATATGACCTAGCCGATAATGCCAAAGATAAGCATCACTGATATTATCTACTTTAGGATGTTTGTTAGAAGTGTACATTATAGTAACAGACTGTGATAGAAAGTATATGCTATGTTTCAATTATCCATGCATAATTATAGTACCATTCACAATGATATTACAAAAATTATTCTTTATTAAAAAGTTAAAACCAACTTAGACCAAAAGGCCTACAGAGATGACATTCATCAAAAAGGAAGAACAATAATGATAATCATCTAACATGACAATTCTAGACTCAAAAATAAGCTGAACGGTTTCTAGAGCTAGAACTGGAACAAAGCTTCCATCTCTAACATTCAGGAACCATTCATCATCTCTGAATTTTCTACTGATTTGAAGTTTCTGTAATGAATTGCAAATACTAATTAGACTTTTGATATCCAATACCCAGATAGTTGTATCACATATAAAGAAATTATAAGGAGTTATCATATAAATATCTTGTCTAGCAATAGATTGCTGCTTTCTCTTGTTCGGCCTATTAGGGTCAAGGGTGACTAGATACTTAGGATAATTCCTCTTCTAGTGCTTCAGCTTCTTGTAGAAGAAGCACTCTGCCTGGCTCTTGTCAACCTTTGACTTCTTACTTTGATTGGGCTTAGGAGCCTCAGCATGATTCTTCTGCACCTTTTTCTTTTCTCTCTCACAGGAACGACGAGCTACAGAAGACCCACCTACCACATTCATCAGCTCCTTTTGGAGCTAGTAATCCTTCTCAAAGGTCTGTAGTAACCCTAGCAAACTATGATAGTTTACTGTAGACTTTGTCATTCTATAATACTAAAAAAAGGTAGGTAAGACTTAGGAAGTGAGTTGAGGATAGCATCTTTGCCTAACTATTCATGTAACAAAAAGCCAAGTTTGCTAAGCCACTCGATCTGCTCGATCATATACAATATATGATTAGTGACCGATGCCCCTTCTTGCATATGGACATTGAAGATAGCACAGGAGGTTTTATGTCTTTCGACATCCTCAGGGGTGCCAAAAGACTTATTCAACTTTTGAATGATCTTCTCAGGCTGTGCATTTTTGAATTGATGACTAAGCTCATTATTTATAGCTGCCCTCATGACACAACGCACCATTGTGCAGTCATTGCACCACTTCTGGTAAGTGTCCCTTGCTGCACCATATGCATTAGCTGCAAGCTCCTCAGGTGCAGGATCCGTTATCACGTATAGGATCCTTTCATGCTCAATAACTATCTTCAACTTACGATACCAGCTATCGAAGTTGGATCCAGTGAACTTATCGCTATCCAATAGCGAGCGAAGCGATAAAGTGTTAGCCATTTTTGAAAAAAAAATCCAAAATCATATTAGTATATGAATTATTTAATTCTAAAGACTTGAACTTTAATTTAAAGGTTCTTCCATTATTTTATATGAATTGGTAGCCTCTACCTCCAATTCGAGGAAGGAAAAGTCTATGGTAAGCCCATTCATATATACGAATGGGCAATGATTGGCACACACAGAGGACCCCCCCACACCTATGCGAATGGGTGGTGATTGGAGTGCAAAAAGACCCACCCACACCCCCACCACGGTGATTGGCGTGCATGGATGACCCCCCTCCCTTTTTTTTATTCCCCCACCCCTTTTTTTTATTCCCCCCCACGCCCCCAGCATGTGATCCAATCATCACACGTGGTGATTGGGTGGTTATGTGATATTTATCTAAACTATTCAAATACCTTAGTGTTTATCCATTCCTATTTTCTTAGTATTTTAATGCATACGTGTAAGCACACATGGTGATGTGGCAGACGATGATGGCCCGATTCTATGGTCGGGCTGTCATTGTCTACCATGTCGTCATGCATGCTTACGTGCACACATTAAAATACTAAGAAAATAAGAATGGATAAACTCTATGGGTATTTGAATAGTTTAGATAAACATCACATAACCATCCAATCACCGCATGCGGTGATTGGATCATGCACCGAAGGAGAAGAGAATAAAAAAGGGGGGACTCCGTGCACATCAATCACCACAAAAGGGGTCCTTCATATGTGCCAATCACCACCCATTCGTATAGGTGGGTCCTCCATGTGTGCCAATCACCACCGTTCACATATGCGAACAAGCTTACCATAGACTTTCTCTTCGAGGAATCTGATTCCTTTGCAGGTACTAGAATCTATATAGATTGTACATAGGCCTGAGTGTGGCTCAGCCAATCCATATGCATCTATGGATAGGTTCTTAACCAATTATTTTTTTAAATAATTTTTAGTAATTATTTTATCCCAAGCCTCTCTTCAGTAGATGTGTGGCACCTCCACTAAAAATTTTGATTAAATCCAACCATTAACATGAATATACAAAGTGCATCTAACTAACAGATGATTAGGCCCGGTGTGGCTCGGCCAACCTAACCATCTATCAGAGAGTCACAACTGAATCATCACAACATGAATGATAATTCCAATACTCAAATAAATACTAGACGTGTGATGCCTCAAATGATTATCTAGACTATTGGGCCCATTATCATCCACATTAATGGGAGGCTATGAATCTGTTATGCCCATAATATTTTTATTTTAAGAACTTAATAATTTAAAATTTTAATTAATTAGTTTAAAATCAAAAGAAGAGGTTAACTAGTATTTTGATAATTCTCCTACTGACTTTATCAAGTCATCGAAGAGGACTAGAAACAAGCTAGTTCAAAAATACCTAAATCAGTCACACTGATTAACCTTAATGGTATGGGTCAACTCAAATCAATCAGCGATCTAATCAAAACATAATCTATCAAATTGGTCAGATAAGTGAGATCGATAGGAGGGTAGCCAATGCTTGCCTTAGATACCATATAGTCCAGGTAAGCATGCCTCCGATTAAAAACCACTTATTATACTGTCGAACTTACGTTAAACATTAATTAGTCGATTAGTTTCAATGTGGTCAGCCAAAGAACTTGGGCTCAGCCACTAAGCCATAATCAGGTCCATTTGGTATGGTCAAAATATGGACTTAATCAAGCTACGACTATTAAGGTTGATCTAAAAAAATTTTGACCTAATCTAATTCAACTCTTGATTAGATTTAATCTATTTTTCTATTTAGTCCATATTTGTTTCTAACCCTAGGTCTAACCCTATTAGATAATTTGATTCAAGCTAACCCATAGCTTCTTTGGTTTATAAGATATCTTAAGATCTTCAATTCTCAAATCTAGATCTTTGGATTTTCATATTTTAATTCTCAATTAAGTATATGTAATCATGTATTGAAACAATTTTAACTGTAAAACTATTTTACAAAAGTTTTCATACAAAACTTTATATCATATGTCATTAATTTCAGATTATAAAACTAATTTTTAGATCTAAATAAATCATAAATTTTTTAGATCTAATCTAAACTAATTTATGATGAGAACAATTCTAGAGTTTTTCTTCCTTACTCTTCTTCATGAGATATAATCACATCGGTACCTCTACATATCATAAGAGAACCCATCGATTAGACAAGAGAGAGACTTTAATCCCTGCTTACTCTTATAACTGGATGGCCATGGTGATCAACTCAATTTGAGTACTTTGCTACTAAAAAAAATCTACACTACATACCTCATATGCAAAATATGTGTAGAATAAAATAATTATAGATTCTTATCTAATCTAATTAGATCATGATACTACAATATCAAATTTTTAGATTTGAACCTTAATCATATCATCATATGAATCATTATTTTTAGATCTTAAAAAATTAAGAAATCTATTCAAAAATTAGGTATGATTGCATAAAAAAAATTTTGGTTTGTGATATGATCAAACATATGCAGATATATTGCTCAAATCAGATCTGAAACTCTGGCAAATAGATTCAGATCTATGCCTCATTCAAATATCAATTCTATAATTGAAATATATCTAAAAAAATTTATCAAACATAGATCTAAATTTATGTATAATCAGATTATAAATCAGAACAAAAAATCTACACAAAAATTTTTGTTAACATTGATTTTTAGTAAACTATTTTTAGGGGCTGATTTGATCTGATAATTTGATCAAAACCAGATCAAAAATATATAAAAATATCAGATTGAAACAAGATTTAATCACATCAAATATTTTAATTCAAAACTAGATCAAAAAAATTCAAAAAAAACTAGAAATTCAACAATGCAATCATGATATGAGAATCAAGCTCTAATACCAATTGAAGGAAACATGCGATCTATATCATATGGCCAAAAGAAAAAATTGAATAGATTATAATTAAAAATTTTTTATAATATTTATGAAAATATATCTTGATATGCAGTGGAAAGAAGATCAAGGTTGAAAGAATTTTTGAAACTGGTTGCTTCGTGAGATTCAGATGTCCAAACCCTCTACTTCACTCGCAGGCTAAGCAATGTAAGAGAGAGGGATGAAGATTTCTTCAAAAGAGAAGAAGAAGAAGGCTTTGAGATCTGATCTCAAAGCAAGAAAGGAGTCCACACACCACACCACCAAGAGAGAGGGAGGGCACCCAAAAAAAGGTGACACCCAAGAGAGGGGGACACCCAAGGGGACATGCCTAGATCAATGCTTGATTTTTCTCTCTTCTCCACACTCCTCCTTAAATAGAAAAGAAGTCCTAGATCTAATCAAATACCTTTATGGATTAAAAATAGGATTCTCCTAGCTTGAATCAAATCAAACTCCCTAAACCACAAGAATTCCTAAGGGAAGTAGGAGAGGCACCAACTTGCACCTCTCTCCCTTACGCCACATGCCCAAGGGGAGCAACCAATTTTCAGCACCCTCTCCTCCATCTTGATTGGCCAAATAGGTGAGAGAGTATCAAAGAAATATGACTAAGTATGTCAAACTAATTTGATTCAGATTTGGATTCAATTTGAATCCAATTTGAATCCAATGCGAACCAAATTCAAAAAGGCTGCTAATCTTAATCTATTTAAGATTTAGGTCCAAGTCCAACTTGGATAATTAACCCAATTTAGTCTTAATAAAATCAAGTCTAATTAAATTTAGATCTAATCTAAAGTAATTAGTGATTGAATCCAATCTTTCATAATTTTTTGAATCATAGATTTGATCAAATTCATCCTTGAAATTAAACCTGCGCCTTATGTGTAGTGCTAGTTGGACATAGTCAATGTTTAATTTCGTATGACATATAACTTATTTCTCAATTAAGTTAATCTATATATTCAATCAAGTCTCATACTTCCAAATTAAATACATAAGTATTCGATCAATTCTTTTCTATGTCGTTTAACTTTATGCGTGACTCCATAGGTTGAATACTAAGTTGGTAATATAGAAACTCTTCTTGTACTAATGAAGTGACTATCTAGCAATGATACTCGATGTCCAAATAGATTAAATAATTATAAAGTAATATTCAAGAATCTAGGTATATAGTTACTGCATAATTCATCTCTTTGACCCTAATGCTCAGGATGACCTAGAGTTTCACTGTTAATCCTGAATGAGTCATCCACATTGTATCTCAATCTTTTTTAAATTTTATGACAAATCACAATGATTATCCTGATCAAGATTTTATTGGATTGAAATACAGTGATTCTTAACTCCTGTAATTCGAAAGGATCAATTCCATCTTGACTCACACACCGACTTCACAAGTACTTGAATGTATCCAGTAATCTTCCATCACTATATTAGAAATACAGATAGTCTGACATCAAAGCATGATGAGTTACTTGCAAGTCATCATGGTGATCTCAAGTCAGAGGGATACTTATGCCCATATCCTTTATGAGTTGCCCTTGACAGCAAAGCACTCTGTAGGTGTGTCACTATTTGGTGTGATATACTCCTACATCTCATCTGTATGCCATATCAGTATCTTCATATTTTTTGATTTAAAGGATAACCAACCCATATGGCATACAACGACCTATACTCGATAAACATTATTGTTCTTGTTAATAATATATCATTTGATCATGAATAAGTTTAAAAACTATTTGATAAATTCTCTTTTATCGATTATATTATAGTTTTAAGGATTTATCATAACACAAGAGTTCAAAAAAAGATACACATTTATGATGAACTTATCAAAAATAATTTTTATTCATTAATAATTTATATACAAACTCTAAAGAGTACAATCATCTACAGATAGATAATTGACTTTAGGATATATTTTTCAACATTGATAGGGGTCAGAAAATCTTAAATCTTGAGATGACTTAGACTTGATTTCTTACGATGTCATATCTTATACAGTGTGGTAGGAATAGTTTTAGATGGAATCCTATTCAGTAAGTAAATTGCTGTTAATAGACTATGACCCCAAAGAAAGATAGGAAGGTCTCTGAAGCTCATCATGGATCGAACCATATATAATAAGATTCAATTTTTCCATTCTGAAATCTTATTGAGTTGAAGCATTCTAGATGGAGTCCATTATAAGACTATACCATACTCCTTGAGATAACTTAGAAACTCTATACTAAGGTATTTATTTCCTCGATCTGATTGAAGAACCTTAAAGGACTTTCCAATTTATTTTTCTTCACTTCTGAATTCTTTAAACTTTTCAAAGACTTCAGACTTGTATCTCATAAGGTACATGTATCCATATTATGAATAATCATTGGTAAAGGTTATGAAGTAGGGATAACCTTCTCTAGCTGGCACATCAAATAAGCTGTATACATCATTATGTACCAAAGCAAGTATTTCCATGATCCTTTCCCCATGTCTTACAAAGGAAAATTTGATCAACTTTTTTTAAGGCATGACTCACAGATCAGATATGACTCGAAAGTCAATGGATCCAAAAGTCTGATTTTCTCCAATCCATTAATCCTATCTTCTTCTATATGACCTAGCCTTAAGTGCTACAAGTACTTTTGATTAATTTTATCTCTAGGCCATTTATTTTCTATGGCATTTACATCATACTCGATATAGTTTACAGATATATCCATATGTAGCTGAAAGAGATTGTTAATAAGAAAACCACTTCAATTTTATTATTTTTAAAATAAATATTAAAGTGGTATTTATAAAAACTAATTACATAGTCTTTTTGTATCAAATAACAGATAGAAATTAGATTTCTATTCATAGTAGGTACATAATAATAATCCTTAAGTACTAAACTAATCTCTGATGGTAGTCTCAGAGGGTACATCCCCACAGCAACAGTAGCAACCTTGGCTCCATTTCCAACTTGAAAGATCATCTCGTCTTTCCTCAACCTCCTACTATCCTCAAGACCCTACATAGAAGTGCACAAGTGAGCACTGGATCCAGAGTCAATCATCCAACTGGATGTAGAAGAAATCATTAGATTAATTTCTATAATGAGCATACCCTCAGAAGGTGCACCTTCCTTCTTATTCTTCAAGCTCGCCTGGTAGCTAGGGCAGTTCCACTTCCAATGGCCATCCTTGTTACAGTGGAAATATTTTTCTTCTCGATGGTCTTCTTCTTCAAAACTCCCTTCTTCTTCTTATTTTCAAACTTCTTCTTTTTTGCAGACTTTTTTCTTCTCAGTAGACTTTCTTTTTGAAGAAATCTACTCCACAGCAAGAATAGAGCCCCTTAAACTCTTTAAAGTTTCCTCAATCATCACCAGGATATTCACTAATTCAGTATTAATTGGTGCACTGGATCTTGTTCATATGGTAGTTTACGATAAACTGTGCATATCATTCTGTAAGAGACTGCAAAATGAGGTCAATCTGTAACTCTTTATCCATAGACATGTCGAGCTTTTCAAGCTCCTCGAGGTCCTTGATTATTATCAAACAATGTTCATGGACCGATTGCCCATCATGCATCTTTGCTTTGAAGAGTTGCTTAGATACTTCGTAGCAAACTGTGTGGCTCTGCTCATCATACAACTCTTGTAGGTGAGTCAGAATCTATCTGGCAATCTTCATATCTTCATGTTGATGCTGCAATTTGTTAGACATTGAGGTCAACATGTAGCACTTGACCTTATTATAATCATCCAACCACTTCTCATGAGACGCTCTCTGTTCAATGGTCAGATGAGCTGGCAAGAGGGTGAGATTTTGGTCGAGTACATAGGCTATTTTCTCAGAACTTCAGACGATCTTAAGGTTCCAAAGCCAATTCTTAAAGTTAGGTCCAGTCAGTCTTTTGGCATCTAAGATGTGGGTAAGGGGTTTGAAGCAGACATTTCCTATAAGAGAGACAAGGTTCTAATTAGATTTTGTATTTGACTTAATCAATTTGTTTTAGAAAATTTATTTTAAAAACAAACTTAAACTTTCACTATTTTTTTGAATCATCCACACTCCTTGGGTGGAGTAACGAAACCTCCATGATTTAGGATTTCTAATGGGTATTGTGGTCTCTCTGATTAGCACACCACCTCATCTAATAGTTATTGGTGATGTGTCAGTTGATAGGTGGACAATACTTGTTCAATATTTCTCTAAATATATTGCAGCCAACTTTGGTCTCTAAGTCCTAAAGCCTCACCTAATAGTTATTGGCCTTATTTCTTAGGTAAGTCAAACCCACCGCTCATCCATTGGTATAAAGCCGTCATTAGGTCCCTCACCTAACAGTTATTGGGCCCACCCCATCTTTTTCTAGAGCATCTCATGCTATAGGGTGGTTGCATCTTTCTTGATATATCTGAACCACTATAACCAGTCGAGAATAATCAATACCCGAAAGAACCTGCATATCTATAGTGGTGGAAGGCCTCTAGCCTTAATGTTTTATGAGAAGATTTTAATTTAGATCTCTAAGGTTTTAATTGTTTATTACATCTCATGTAAATCCATAATTAAAATAGATCTACTAATGAGATTCTGACTTGATCTTATCAAGATCAAACTAATGGTGCAATGCAAATGCATTGGACTCAACATTAAACAATACAACATCAAAGTTCTCCAAAATGGTCAGATAAGATAAGAGATGTGGGAGGCTCCCTACTATCTATGGCAACGGTCCTAATTAACCACCATCTATATTCTTATCTTAGACACCAAATTGGTCCACTAATTCGAGATTGAGTTTGCTTCGATTCTCTACTATGAATTGCAATCGCAATCATTTTTAATTTGGGTTCATGATACACCCTATATCAAGGATTGTAGTAATTCGATACAACCACTACTTGTATCAATAAATCATACAAAATTCAATTGCCTTAATTTTAGATCCTTAATTTTTAATTTTAGATCTTAATTAAATCCATTATGAAATCAGATTTAGTTTAGATGTTGAAACTACTTTTCATATCTAAACATCTAATCATGTATCTCATACATAAATTTCAGATCCTAAATAGTTTTGGATCTAGTGTTTTGTGCAAAAGTAAATTCTTTCTTTTCGCAATTCTTCTTCTTGATTCATACAGACACTCATTCCATCATAGTTTTCTATGGCAGGATGGTCTTTACTATGATTCTCGAAGGGTCCTAGGCTACTAAAAATTTAATTTATATCTACACATATCATATATGCATAAATTAAAATAGATTTCATACATCTCATACTTAATCAGGATCTAATCCATCACATGTTTTAAATTATATCTGTTGGGTATAAAATACCCCCCCAGCCGAAGTTCGTGTCAGGAGTGACCCTCCAGGGGTTCTGCCGATGTCCGACCTCCGACGACTTCTTTCCGAACCTCTCCGACAGTCGAGCCTCCACAACATTCTCAAGTTCTGTCGACGGATAAACCCCCATCAGCGTCGATCGGGTTCTGCACGACGGACGGACCCCACCCAAGTTTCTACCTAGAAGACTTCATCCGGACTCCTACGGGAGCCGGACTTCATCCCCGACTTCAACTGCAGGAAGACTTCATCCGGACTCCTATGGGAGCCGGACTTCACCCCCAACTTCAACTGCAGGAAGACTTCATCCGGACTCCTACAGGAGCCGGACTTTGTCCCTGACTTCAACTGCAAGAAGACTTCATCCGGACTCCTATGGGAGCCGGACCTCGTCCCCGACTGCAACTGCAGGAAGACTTCATCCAGACTCCTACGAGAGCCGGACTTCATTCCCGACTTCAACTGCAGGAAGACTTCATCCGGACTCCTACGGGAGCCGGACTTTATCCCCAACTTCAACTGCAGGAAGACTTCATCCAGACTCCTACAGGAGCCGAACTTCATCCCCGACATCAACTGCAGGCAGACTTCATTCGGACTCCTATGGGAGCCGGACTTTGTTTCCAACTTCAACTGCAGGAAGACTTCATCCGGACTCCTATGGGAGCCGGACTTCATCTCCGACTTCAACTGCAGGAAGACTTCATCCGGACTCCTACAGGAGTCGGACTTCATCCCCGACTTCAACTGCAGGTAGACTTCATCCGGACTCCTACGGGAGCCGGACTTCGTCTCCGACTTCAACTGTAGGAAGACTTCATCCAGACTCCTATGGGAGCCGGACTTTATCCCCGACTTCAACTACAGGAAGACTTCATCCAGACTCCTATGAGAGCCGGACTTCATCCCCGACTTCAACTGCAGGTAGACTTCATCCGGACTCCTACAGGAGCCGGACTTCATCCCCGACTTCAACTGCAGGAAGACTTCATCCGGACTCCTACGGGAGCCAGACCTCGTCCCCGACTTTAACTGCAGGAAGACTTCATTTAGACTCCTACGGGAGCCGGACTTCATCCCCGACTTCAACTGCAGGTAGACTTCATCCGGATTCCTACAAGGGCCGAACTCCAAGCTTCTACTGCAAGCGACCCACTCCAAGCTTCTGCTACAAATGATCTACTTCAAATTTCTATCACGAGCGGTCCATGTCGGATTCATTGTGGATGAATTTCTTTCAGATTTCTATTGCAGACAGGCCTCGACTGAGATTCCTCGACAAACGATCTCCATCCGGGCTTCTACGGAGATCGGACTCCAACCGAAGTTCGGCCGACGGGTCTAAACCCCCCGGTAGGCCATAGTAACGGCCAAGACTCTGCTCCACTTCCTGCAATAAATTTCGTGCGGCTCCATCACTCCCTGGCAGGCCATAGTAACGACACGACTCTGCTCCACTTCCTGCGACGGATTCCGCACGGCTCCATCACTCCCTGGCAGACCACAATAATGGCCACGACTCTGCTCCACTTTCTGCGATGGATACCGTGCGGCTCCTCCACTCTCTGGCAAGTCACGACAACGGACGCCACTTCACTCCCCGCAACAGACTCCACATGGCAGGTCACGGTGATGGCCACGATTCCACTCCACTACTCTTCATAACAAACTTCTCCTGGCCCCGAACGGCCCACTGCCAGACGGTTACAAACATCGCTATCAGTCTATCACACCCTCCGCCTATAAAAGGGGGACCCAGATACATTATTCTCTAAGCTCTCATCTTCTATCTCAAAACTCTACTAAGGTTTTTGTTCGAGCACTCCATTCTTGTTGAGGCAGAGAATTGACTTGAGCGTCAGAGGGTCTTGCCAGAGCAACCCCAACTCTGGTTTAGACTTCTTTTGCAGGTCTCGATGGCGACCACGACTCCCTCGACTCCAGCTTCTCCGACACGGGCGAATTTTTGCACCAACAGGATTGACGCTAGAGGAAGGGCCGTGTCTTCGCAGTACCCTTGTTCTTAAAGGAGTACTCAACGGGACCGCCTCTGGTTATCTTTTCAAACATCCTCTCCTCCTTCCCCCACTAGATCTTCGCCCGATGCCTCCCCGCAAAGCATCCACACGGCGATCCACGGCCTCCGTGGTCAGATCTCAGGCTCCGGCCTCACCTCCAGTTTTCCAGCCTCCTCCTCCTCCGACAATGGTGGTTGGTGCAGAGCAATTCGACCTACTGGTTCAGTAGGTCAGAGGCCTCACTGAAGCTGTGCAGGCCATGCAGCAACAGCAACAGCCGCAGACGTCAGTGCGACTAGAGAGAATGTCGTCGGAACTCCAAAATTCAGTGGTAGGGCGGGCCACTTGGGCCAGCCACCCCATCTTTCCTGGAAAGATGAATCCGAGGGTGGAGAGCCCTCAGTCGAATCACGATTCTACTCCCGAAAGATCTCTACCTCCATTCTGCTAGAAGACCCTCGAGACCCGCAGTCGAGAGGATTTCCTGGATCAAAGGCTCCGGGAGATGAACCGATGGATCGAGAAACTCTGCCATACACCCTCCGCTTATGGTGAGGATATTTGTACTGACCCTCCCTTTTCTCAAATGATCATACAGGAATCGATCCCGCCAAACTTCAAGCTCCCTCAATTTGAAAGCTACGACGGGACTTTGGACCCAGTTGACCACCTAGAGGCCTTCCGGACAATGATGCTGCTTCATGGTGCACCCGATGCCATCCTATGTCGAGCTTTCCCATCCACCTTGAAGGGAGTGGCTAGAAACTGGTACTCGATGCTAAAGTCGGGTACCATCTTTTCCTTTGATCAAATGAGCCACCAGTTTATGACTCATTTTGTTAGCAGCCGGCATCCTCGGAAGGATTCGGAGTCCCTCATCAACATCAAGCAGAGGGAGGGGGAGTCCATCCGGGCTTACATCAATCATTTCAATGTCACCACGTTGGAGATCCAAAACTTGGACCAATCGATCGCGATGGCCGCTCTGAAAGGTGGCCTTCAGAAGAACGACCTTTTATTCTCCCTGGAAAAGAAGTACCCCAGAGATTTTGCTGATCTGTTGGCTCGGGCCGAAGGGTACGCTCGAGCAGAAGAAGCCTTCAAAATGAAGGATGAGGAGACCGTGAGAGAGCGGCAGGCGGAAGACTCGAGTAAGCCCACAATTGAAAAAGAGCCGAGAGAAGCTCGATCGCATTCTCGAACTCCTCCCAGGCACAAGCATGCCCAGACTCCTCCTCGAGCACGCAGGCAGGGAAGCCCGGAGTGCAGGGTTCGGCGGGGCTCTCCCCCAAGAAGATTCCACAGCTATGTCCCCCTCAACACATCGAAAATCCAGGTGCTGATGGAAGTCAGAGAGCAGCTTCCTAGGCCAGAAAGGATGTGCACGCACCTTGAGAAGTACAATCCTAATAAGTTCTGCCTCTACCATCATGACCATGGCCATGACATGGAGGAATGGATTCAGCTTCGAGATGAGATCGAGGAGCTCATCCGACGAGGTCAGCTTGACAGGTTCATTCGACGCCAGCCTGAGGGTAGAGAGGATCGACCAAGGGCCCTACCGCAGCCTGAGCCATCGAGGAGAGAAGAGCAGCTTGGAGATCGGCCTCCAATTGGGATCATCAACTCCATTTCTGGAGGACCTTGACAGAAAGCAGACCTTCTACGGCCCTGGGATTTGAAAAACTTATAAATGTATTACGAACGATCCCGCTTTAAATCAAGATTCCTTTCAGGTCTGCATATCTTTCCCTTTTTGGCATGGACTTGTAACGACAGGGGATGACCCCTTCGGACAATGAAAACAAACCCTAATGTGGGCAAAGTTGAAGGCCCAGTTATTTGTAGATCGGATGGGGGGAGAGGCCATACAGTGCCCATATGCGCCCCCACAGCCATGTTAGGGACAGGAGGAGAACCTCGCCCTAACATGAGCAAGATCGAAGGTCTGATTATTTGTAGACCGGATGGGGGGAGAGGCCATACAATGCCCATATGCACCCCCACAGTCATGTTAGGGACAGGAGGAGAACCTCGCCCTAACATGAGCAAGGTCGAAGGCCCGATTATTTGTAGACCGGATGGGGGGAGAGGCCATACAGTGCCCACATGTGCCCCCACAGCCATGTTAGGGACAAGAGAAGAACCTCACCCTAACATGAGCAAGGTCGAAGGCCCGGTTGTTAGTAGATCGGATGGGGGGAGAGGCCATACAGTGCCCATATGTGCCCCCGCAGCCCCGTTAGGAAAAGAAGGAGAACCTCATCCTAACCTGAGCTGAAACCGATCATATCAGAAGAACCTCGTCCTGACACCAATTAAGGTCTGGTCATTCAAAATCGGATAAGAAAAAGGAAACCTTCCCAGCGACCCCTCTGCGCTCCTGCGACCCCACTAAGAGCAGGGGGAAAACCCTCACTCGAGAAAAGGAAAAAAGGGAAGGAGTTAAGAAGGAAAGCGACGAACTACATCGGTGACAAATGGAAAACAAATTACATTAAAAATGTAGGGGACCTCATCTCAGCGAGGATGGAGGTTCTCATCAAAAACCCTCGATCTTCAAAAGAGCTCTCAACGCAGGCCAAGGATAAGATGGCTTCCTCAGAACGATGAGAAGCTTAGATCTCCGAGCTCGAACTCTGAAAGGAGGCATCAAACTCGAGTGGTCCCGGACAAATCAGCGGCCATAAACAGAAGGATGGGTCAATGCGACGGTGATCAGGTACCTCTGAATGGCATCGATATCGAATGAGGCTAAAGTCGAAGGAAGCTCAGCAAAGGATAATTCAACACATGAGTAAAAGAAGTAATGAAAAATTCTCTTTTCCTGTCATTAATTAAGTATACATTACAGAGCCCTTGAGGCTGAAGAAGAAAGATGACAAAAAAAGCAAGCCGACGCGGCAACGACCAAGAACCTCCAGACGACATCGACATCAAAAAGAAAAAAAAAAAGAAAAAGAAACAACAATGCCAACAAACAAACAAGCGGCAAAAGAAGACACATAGAAGGATGAAAGACAAAAAGAGCCCTAAGGGGGTCCGGCTTCCTCCGACTTCGAACTTTCGGCTTCGACCCTCATCAGGGAGTGCCTTAAGCTCTCGACTTCTTCTTCCAATTCCTTCTCTCTCATTAGCATCTCCATATATCTTCGATGAAGTCGTTGGCTTTCGTTCTCCGCCTCTCGATGCCTTTTTCTCAGGACTTCGAATTTCGCCTATGCATCCTTGACTGTCTGCTGCTCGTATACCAGCTGGATCTTCAATTGCTGCAGTTCGGCCTTCCCCTCCCCAAGGGCGACAGATAGCTCTTCTACGATTCTTCTCAGGATTGAAGTTCATCGGGATCCCGAACAGGGGCAAACTGAGCTCCTTCAGCTAGCTGCCTTTGAAGGCGGGCAACCTCGTCGGTCGCCATCCTGAGCTTCCCCCTATAGTCATCCACCTGCTTGCACCAGCTGGCCCGATATGCGTTATAGCTCGCCTCGACATCCTGGAGCTGTTGCTGAAGGTCGGAGAACTTCTTCGACCATTCCCGGTTGCAGTCGGCCCGAGTCGAAAGCCGGGACGAGCTTCCTTCCAACTGGCTAATCCTCTCCTGTGCAGCCGATAGCTCCACTCTGAGAGAGCTGATCTTGGTAGCTTGGGCCCAAGATCGATCGCTGGTGCACTTCTTATGTTCCTCGAGCTCCTTCTTGAAGTTCGCTTTCCTCCGACTGTACACCAAGATCCCCTTCATGTGGAGGTTCCGAAAGTGGGTGGCCTCCACGGTGGCCTCAGAATGACTCTCCCTCAACATGCGAAGTTTGCCATCCATCTCCTTCGACCTTTTTGCTAAATGATGAACTTTCTTCTTCAGACGTTGGATCGTGGACTTCAGCGAAATTTCCTGTGGCAAGGGAAGCGCTTCGGCAGGACACTGCCATCGGGAGACAAAAGCATCAAGGCGCGTCTCATTGCAAAAAAAAAAAAAAGAAGAGGGAGGAAGAGTGGAGAAGCCCTCCAAAAGGAGAAATCCAATTTTATTGATTGAATGTTTCTTAAAGACAAGAGAGAAAAGAAAAATTGCAATAAAAAAAAAATACAAAGTCAGAGGTCTCAGACCTCTGAAATAGGAGTTGGAGAGCTCGGTGTTCCCAGAAGGGGGGCTGCGGTGGCAGTAGCAGTGGGAGAGGGTCCGGCTTCATCTTCAGATACCTCGTCAAAGAAGTTGA
This sequence comes from Elaeis guineensis, assembly GCF_000442705.2. Lineage (NCBI taxonomy): Eukaryota > Viridiplantae > Streptophyta > Magnoliopsida > Arecales > Arecaceae > Elaeis > Elaeis guineensis. The sequence goes on from NC_025996.2 coordinate 71,729,418, forward strand.
GGTCGAGCTCAAAAAATTTCTTGACCACCTTCTCTTGATAGAGCTCGAATCCTTTGATGAACGCTTCTTGGCCAAACTTGACATTCAGGTCCCTCATCTCCGCAGAGACCTTGAACTCCACCACTAGAACCCTGGCCTCCGAGATCAGGACCGAAATCTACTCCGTCAAATTTGCGACCTCGGCCTCCGCCTTCCTCACCGTCTCCTCCGAGGCCTGCTTTTCTTTCTCAAGGGCCTCTTGGAGGTTGACTACCTCGGCAGCCTTTTCTTTGAGGCGAGCGACTTCGGCCCGGCGACTCTCCTCCGCCTGGATGGCATCCCTCCTCACCCAGTTCATCGCCTCGATGTTGGCAAGGAGCTGGTGCCCTATCTGTAAGGGCGGCTAGGAGGTCAGAACGGAGGTTGAGAAGCAAATTAAATGAAGGTGCGAAGGGAAGGAGGAAAGTGAATCTGTTTACCTCGAGAAAGGATCCTAGGGAGTCCCAAACCCGCTGTTCGGGATCGGCACGATCAATTCTCTGGACGACTTCGGGCAGGATGCAGCCATCAATCAGTCACTTTATCAGGCCCCTATCATTAAAGGGATTCTCCCCCGACTCTCCTTCGAAACCGTGGGACTCTTCGATGTCGGCTTGACGGCTACTCACCCTACGGGCCACTGACTTCCTTCTCCTCCCCCTCTCAACCCTTGGCACCTCCTCGAAGCGGACCCCCGAAGCGGAAACCTCAGCGGGGGAACTCCTTGAAGAGGCCCGAGGAGCCAGAGGTTCGGTGTCTGAAGGAACGTCGACCGCGAGGGCCACCTGGGTAGGCGTGGCCGAGCTCGTCTCCTCCGTTCTGGCTTTCTTTGCCGATCTGGAGGTTGCGATGCCTTTTCTTTTGTGAGCCTTGAGGCCCCTGACAAGCATCCATGCTGCTTCGGCGTCCATTCTTAAAAAAAAAAAAAGAAAAAGAAAAAAAAAAAGAGATCAATGATGGGGTGAAAAAGGAAGAAGTGACACACAAAAAAAAAAAAGAAGAAGAGAAAAGAGAGAAGCAGAGCAGGAGAAAAGAACAGGAAAGGGAAGATAAGATACTCACAGGATCCAGGGGGCTCAGGCTGATGTTGAACAAAAACTGCTCCTTCAGAAGGTTGGGAAGGGAAGGAGCTGAATAACTAAGAAGCTTCCGGACGGCCTGAAGGTCGTCCTCCCCCAGGCTAGGAGCCCGACGGACAGAGTCCCTCAGGGAGCCCCAAGGGGGCAATCCCAGCTTCAAGGTCGGGCAGTGGACGAAGAGGTACTTCCCCTTCCAGTTATGGATTGAAGAGGGAGCACCTTTTAGCAACCCCTTCTTGCCAAACTGGGGAGAGAAATACCACTAGTCTTTTGCCGAGGGGTGGCGCTTGAAGGTGTAAAAATGCCTAAACAAAGAAAGAGATGGCTGAACTTCGACTACGTGGTAAAGGGAGAGAAACCCTATCAGAAACCTAAAGGAATTCGGCGCAACTGAAGCTAAGGAAATGTCTAAAAAATGAAAAAGAGCGACGACGAAGGGCGGAAGCGGAAGATGGAGCCCAGCACGGAAGGCCTCCTAATACAGGCAGAAACGGCCGGGTGGGGGGTGCTAGCCCGGTCGGTGGGATTAGGAAGCTCCAGATCATACTCCGAAGGAACTCCATACTAAACCCTTATCAGTAAAAGTTCATCCGGAGTCAGAGAACAAGGAATGGCGCCCGACGCAAAAATGAGCGAGGCTCAGCCCTAGATGAGGGTTCGTCTATGGTATGAGGGTTCTGGGAGGCTGAGGTGGACGAACTCTTGAAACCACTAGAGGTGGAGGTGCCAGAAGACATTTCAAACAAGGACCCAAAAAATCTCAGAGAAATCAGGCAAAATAAGGGGCGAAAGGTTTGCTGGGGACCAAACCAAGGGAATGCGACAGAAGAAAAATGGAGGAGAAAGGGCACCTAGATGGGAAGAAGAGAAACGAAAGTTTCGGGACTAACCTAAGTCGCTCCGAAGGATGCAGAGGTGCGAGGACAGGGATGACTCGAAGAACGCTTAGGGCCAAGGTGGATGCCAAAGAGGGTCAGAGCTCTCGGAGAGAAGACAGACACCGACAGAACTTTCAGGTGGAATGAGACTCCTGAAGGCGGAAAGGCGGGTTTAAATAGACCCTCGAATCCGGCGCTATAATGATCGTAGATCTCCCCAGGCCGACCCACGCTCGCCACGTGTCCCACTCACCACAGCAGGCGGCTAAAAGTGGCTGACAGCTGACAGAGCCATTACTGCACCGTACCTGGGCCAACGCTCCAGCGAAAATTCCGAAAGGTCCCTTCGGATCGCCCCGATTTGAAAAGACTCCAGCACACGCGTATTAAATGCCAAAATATCTGAGGGCGATCGTGCACAGGATTCAAGGGGGCAACTTCGGCTGTAAAAATTTCTCTGTACTTCATTCGAAACTCGAACTCGAAAGTAGGGGGACTGGTGTTGGGTATAAAATACCCCCCAATTGAAGTTCGTGTCAGGAGTGACCCTCCAGGGGTTCTGCCGATGTCCGACCTCCGGCGACATCTTTTCGAACCTCTCCGACAGCCGAGCCTCCGCAACATTCCCAAGTTCTGCTGACGGATAAACCCCCACCAGCGTCGATCGGGTTCTGCACGACAGACGGACCCCACCCAAGTTTCTACCTAGAAGACTTCATCCGGACTCCTACGGGAGTCGGACTTCGTCCCCAACTTCAACTGCAGGAAGACTTCATTCGGACTCCTACGGGAGCCAGACTTCATCCCCGACTTCAACTGCAGGAAGACTTCATCCGGACTCTTACGGGAGCCGGACTTCATCCCCGACTTCAACTGCAAGAAGACTTCATCCGGACTCCTACGGGAGCCGGACCTCATCCCCAACTTCAACTGTAGGAAGACTTCATCCGGACTCCTACGGGAGCCAGACTTCGTCCCCGACTTCAACTGCAGGAAGACTTCATCCGGACTCCTACAGGAGCCAGACTTCATCCCCGACTTCAACTGCAGGAAGACTTCATCCGGACTCCCACGGGAGCCGGACTTCATCCCCGACTTCAACTGCAGGAAGACTTCATCCAGACTCCTACGGAAGCCGGACTTCATCCCTGACTTCAACTGCAGGAAGACTTCATCCAGACTCCTACGGGAGCCGGACTTCATCCCCGACTTCAACTGCAGGTAGACTTCATCCGGACTCCTACGGGAGCCAGACTTCGTCCCTGACTTCAACTGCAGGAAGACTTCATCCAGACTCCTACGGGAGCCGGACCTCATCCCTGACTTCAACTGCAGGAAGACTTCATCCGGACTCCTACGGGAGCTGGACTTCATCCCTGACTTCAACTGCAGGTAGACTTCATCCGGATTCCTACAAGGGCCGGACTCCGAGCTTCTACTGCAAGCGACCCACTCTGAGCTTCTGCTACAAACGATCTACTTCAAATTTTTATCACGAGCGATCCGTGCCGGATTCATTGTGGATGAATTTCTTTCGGATTTCTATTGCAGACAGGCCTTGATTGAGATTCCTCGACAAATGATCTCCATCTGGGCTTCTATGGAGATCGGACTCCAACCGAACTTCGACCGACAGGTCTGAACCCCCCGGTAGGCCATAGTAACGGCCATGACTCTGCTCCACTTCCTGCAATGAATTTCTCATGGCTCCATCACTCCCTGGTAGGCCATAGTAACGACACGACTCTGCTCCACTTCCTGCGATGGATTCCGCATGGCTCCATCACTCCCTGGCAGACCATAATAATGACCATGACTCTGCTCCACTTCCTGCGATGGATACCGCATGGCTCCTCCACTCTCTGGCAAGTCACGACAAAGGATGTCGCTCCACTCCCCGCAACAGACTCCACGTGGCAGGTCACGGTGATGGCCACGATTCCACTCCACTACTCTTCAAAACAAACTTCTTCTGGCCCCGAACGGCCCACTGCCAGACGGTTACAAACGTCACTATCAGTCTATCGCATCCTCTGCCTATAAAAGGGAGATCCAGATACGTTATTCTCTAAGCTCTCATCTTCTATCTCAAAACTCTGCTAAAATTTTCATTCGAGCACTCCATTCTTGTTGAGGCAGAGAACTGACTTGAGCGTCGGAGGGTCTTGCCGGAGCAACCCCAACTCTGATTTAGACTTCTTTTACTGGTCCCGACGGCGACCGCGACTCCCTCGACTCCAGCTTCTCCGACGTGGGTGGATTTTTGCACCAATAATATCTAATCTAATTATTAAATCTAATTTTTAGATCTAATCATGGAACATAGATCTAACATACATCTTATGTATCACATAAAAATCAGATCATAAAAGATGTATTTCAAATCTATACATCTCATGCAACATGGATCTAACATGATCATTTCATGACATACATCACATGTATCATATAAAATCAGATCCTAATCTTATGCATCACATAAAAATTCAAATCTAAAAATCTTATTATTATATTATCCAATAACGTTCAATGATTGTTCTAGAACAAACTTCAATCGGAACGACCTTGAATTTTAATCAAAAATTTTCAAATCTATAAATCTGATTCTTAGATCTTAATCTAATGCATGTGAAATGACTTAGGCTCTGATACCAGCTAAAGAAAAATCTAAAAAATCTAATCTTCTAGTGTATACTAAAATTTTAAAAAAAAATCTAGCAGCAAAAAAATTTTAGATCTGATTAAAACCTTTTTAATCTATCATGCACGTAATAGATCTAATCTATTGCCACCCTAGGATCTATCACATAAAAGATTAAGATATTGAAAATAAAAATAAGATTTAAAAGAAGAATTAATACCTTTGCATGGATAGTCAAACTCTATAATCCAATTATTGTGGATGCCTGATGAGGTCCTAATAAAGCCATACAATTATCTGACCTCTACAGATATCCACTCAGGACAGATCTAGATTACTCCTCTCAGATCTAAATCCTTCTTCTTAAGAAGATCTCCACATACTCTTGATCTAAACTTTGGATGACGATCAACTCTTGATCGCGGCACGATCTTCCCTAGATCATGTAGCCTTTTTCTTCTCTCTCCGATGTAGATCTGAATAGCTAACAATTGGACCCTCCAAAAGGTGGATGCCCAACACCTTGGGTGTGGAGGCCTTGGGATGTGTGAGAGGAGAGGGAGAGGGATGGTGTGGAGGAAGGGCAGGGGTTCTTTTATGGGGCATTGAGATGAGATTGCTTAGGGCTCATGAAAAATCAATCCTTCAAATAGAACCCTTAAACTAAGAGTCCCTCCTTGTCTCCCAAGGTTTAAAATCAAATTAGCTCTTAGCATATAAGAGGCTTAGGAGTAGAAGGACTCTTGGATCTAAATTTTTCTCATAAAAATTCAAAACAAATTCCATGCAAAATCCATTGGCGCATGCCCCATTGGATCTCATCCAATGGTTGCCATGCGCCCAACTATCAATCCAACATCCAAGACAAGGGGTTCTGATGCACCTCTTGTTGGATGTATGCCCTAGAAGTCAATCTTGACTGATGCATATCATATTACTAGGATATAATTTTATACTTAATAAGTATTTATATTTTCATTCATGTTTTATGTGTCGATGAATCATCCAAGAGATTAACAAGATGATAATACATATTCTCAAAAAGTTGAGAATTTGAGATATATGTCATTGATGGTTAATTTCTAAATTGCTCTTGGTCATAGGATCATCATGGAGATGGTGATTGATCCAGATAGACCAGTGCATGGATCACTTTCTTCGGACAAATAAGTCTCAAGTCTGCAATGTAGTGACACTGGAGCGAGAGTACAGATGGTTATTAGAGAACAACTAGCACTGAGTATGACCAACATAAGAAATCACATGGATGTTTGCTTACTCGTTAGTGACTTTTTCGATACTGCAGTAGTACGATTGATCTTTTGATTTGCAGTACTACAACTACTCACAGTGAGACTGCTAGAGTTTGACTACACATAAATATTAACTCAATGAGTCCTTGTAGTAGATGTTGGCGATAGTTAGTCCGCTGTAGGAGTAGAATTCGTATCTAGATAGAATCTATCGACTCTAGCGAAAGAGAGTAGTCCTATGAGATTTAAGAAGTTAAGTCTTTAAGTCTATGACCATAGCAGTGTGATTGATGAAAAAAATTTTCATAAGGATCACACATGGACTCGAGCTAATTGAATCTATCATATGATCGATGATGAAATTTGACAATTTATCCATGACCTGTCATCTGATCAAAACTCACGATAAAGAGTGTATCATACGTTAACTACACCTAGAGGTTCATCATCTTTTATTCTGCTGGATTACCACTACATACTGCTAGATGTCACTGATGGATTGTGAGATCCACGAGCATCATCTCAATGATCGATGATCTTTGATGGGCAGAGTTGGAATGGTTCCAACCTATTGAAAAATATTTTAATGATATCGTGATAGAGATCATAATATATCTCACTATTAGACAGAATAGAACCTATGGGGTCACACACAAAGAGATTTTTGACTTATCAGATGGTTGAATTATGATTATGAATCATGATAAAATTTAATTATCAATTTGATTGATGATTAATCTAATACAAAAGTTATAATTAAGTAACTCGCTAAAGAGTTAATGAGTTATAGGAGGATTAATTAGCAATAGAATTACTTATTGACTCAATTTGATTGAGCAATGGGGCTTGCATCAAGTCTAATTGAATTAGATTCAATTTGACTTAACATGATTTTGATTTGATCAAGCATAATTAGGTTATGAGATAACCAAATTGCATGAGAGAATAATTTTTTATTTGATTAGAATTTGGATTTGACTTAATTCTTAATCAGATTAGGATCTAATTAAAAATTATTTGGGTTCTTATTTAGATTAAAAAAAAAATTTTATTGGTGCACTAAATTTTAATTAGATTAGGATTAAATTGAGTTTAACTCAAGCATCAAGAGAGAGTCCAAAAAGACTATGACTCCTCCTCTAATGGGGTGACATCTAATTTTTAATTAGATTAGATTTTAATCTAAATAGTTTGAGTTCCTAATCAGATTAAGATTTCAATCTATTTGGATCTAGTCAGTTTTTGATACGATTAGAATTAGTTAGAGTTTTATTTGATTTAGATCAGCCACCTAAAGAGAAGTCCCATGTGGTTTGGCTTCTCCCTTTCCATGCGCCATAAATTAGCCCCATGCCCCACTTTTATTTGTGCCTATTTTTCCCTCTTTACATGAGGTTTTTAGCATGTAAGAAGTTCATGTTAAACTCCTTTTTCCCATGAGATATCTTGGCAAAAAAGGGAAGGGTGAGCGATATCAAAAATCAAGAGTCCAAGGGAGTTGGACTCTTACCTAAAAACCTATCCACTTCCTATTTAAACATGGGATCAATATGGGGTGGCACCAACTTGATAGAGATCAGTTTAAGATGCCACAATTAGAGGAGGCATGCATGGAAAAATCTTAGGGGAGGGTTCGGCATGAATGGTCATGGCGTGAGGTAAGATTGGCTTCTATCCCTTCTTTCTTACCAACAACCAAAGGTTGGTTGTTAGGGCCTCTTCTCTCTCTTTTTGTTCTAATTTTAGACATGGGTTTTTCTCTCCTCCTTATCCAAGAGTTGGATATATGTTCTTAAATCTCTAGTTTAGAGATTTGATGTATGAATTTTAGAAAAAAAAGAGAAGAAAGTATTCTTCTCATGATCTCTAACGTAGTGAAGGAAAAATCATCTTTTTCTTTGTAGGATCTTCCAGATTTCATCAAATCTGAGGTAAAATAATTTAAAAAATTTTATCCTATATTTATTTTAGATATAAATCTTTAGATCTAATTTTATTATCTGATATTAATTTTAAAATAAATCTAAAAGCATGAGGAAATATGAAATACCTCAAGGGTAATCTAATTACCCTGTAGATGATCGCAGCAAGCTTGAGGTTCTGATTTGGCCACGCAATCATCTAGCCTCTACCAGTATCCACTTAGGCAGGACCTAGATCATCTTCTCCTCATAAATCTCTACTCTAAAAATTAAAATAAAATCTGATTAGGAAGATCTTCAAAAGTCTTCCTGAAGTTGGAGCAGCAGCTTGTCGAAGAACTCCTGCAGCCTTCCTGTTCAAGGCGTCACCACACCTTGATCTTGCATCAGATGGATGCCCAACTCCTTGGGCATGAAGAGGGGAGGGAGGACTTCAGATGGAATGTGGAGAAGAGGAAAGGGGCAGCAGCTTTGATGGGTTTGGTGCAATCACTTAAACCCTAAGCGCAGACAGGGTTTATATAGACCCTATTGCACTGCGCAGTGCCACATCATTGACGAATCAAAAAATTCTAATAAATCTAAAAAAATTTTGATTGGTGGAGTGATATCATTTGATCACATCAAATAAGAACCCAAGCCTCTCTCCAAGAGTTGGCACCAACATTAGATAAGCACAATCATGTTGGCTCCAAAGAGTCCATGTTGATCAAATCAACTTCCATCCTTATCCACTTGGGGCGCCCTCTTCATCCAATTGGGCTCATGCCATAATTTGATTATGGTGCCTAATTTGATGCTGATTTGGCATGTGGACACTCAACAAAAATCTTCCAATGAGCTCTTACTAAGTGGCCTTCAATTTAAGACCCATATGTCAATTTTTGACTGATGTCCTAAAATGAAATTGGCAGGTGACAGGAATTAGCAGGTGCTTATCTTAAATTCATCTCATAAATTAAGACAAACTTTTTTTGAGCTAGACAAGCTTTATTTAGACTGAGAAAAATTTTTTCAAGGTTCTCTAGGTGGGTCAAATCATATTTGGCTCAGTCGAGATAGAAAAGATTACACGAGGAGAAAGTTAGGCTCAATCGTATGCTAGCACGATTTTCTGAAACCTAATTGGATCTAATCCAAATCAATTGGGCTAGCCCAATTGATGACATCCAGATCCTAACTCTTGTTAGTATGACCCAGTTAGGTTCAATTCTGTATGGTAATGAGATATGTCGTGATCTCATCATCGACATCATCAAAACTCTTTTCGATGGACCAGAACTCTTCTGATTCAGACAATTAGAATGATCGATCATCAAGATCATTCTAATTGCTCTCAAAATCCACCAGTGATATCTAGCAGTATATGGTGGCAATCCATCAGAATTGAAGATGAACCTCTCAGTACAACTATCTATGTGATTGAGTTCCTCTATCATGAGTCCCAACTGAATTAGGGTTAAGGTGAACTCATCAAACCCAACATCAGTCATATGAATCAATCGATCGATCCGAGTCCGATGTGAAACCCCAATGAAAAACTTTTTTCTATTATTTCACTCTGCCATGGCCATGGGCTTAAGGACTCGATCTTTCGATCATCATAGGACTATTCCTCTCATCTACCGAGGTTGATAGATCCCATCTTGGTGCGATCTAGTTCCTACAATGAATATGCTACAGCCAACATACACCTCAGAATTTCGAATGGCTAGAAGACTGAGTTATGGTATAGTCAAACTATAACACACTCAAGGTGAACTGTCGATGCACCTCAAGTCAAAGAACTAGACACACAACTGCAGCATCGAGCTAGTCATCGATGAGAAGGTAGACTTTCTTATGACTGCTTGATATGGTCACGCTCAGACTCTCATTCTCAACGAATACTTGTACTCTCACTTCGGTGTCTCCATACCGTAGACTCAAGATACATCTACTCTAAGGAAGCGATCATACACCAATCTTCTGGATCGATCACCATCCTCGTGATGATCCTATGGTCAGGAACTGTTTATGAGTTAGTTATGTAAATTCATGCCTTAAATTTTTAACTCTTGAAAATATGAATTGACATTCCTACTAACTCAAAAGATGTATCATAGACACAATGTACGCAATGTGATAGAAGAATAATCTATTTATTAATTTATAGTCAAAATTATAAATTTATCCCTAGATTTGTACAGGAATGTGTCAGCCAATCTGGCATCTAGGGAACACACATCTAACAAACTCCCACTTGATCTAATGCCAATTGGCTACATATCTAAGTCCCATCTTCTCAAGGTGGGCTTCGATCTTTTACTGGCCTAATGGCTTTGTCAGCGGGTTTGCCACATTGTCTGTAGAATCGACTCTCTTAACCTTGACATAATCTTTTTCGAGATAATCATGGATCAGATGGAATCGTCGCTTGATATGCTTGGACTTCTGATGAGACATTGACTCCTTAGCTAGGGCTATGGTGCCATTATTATTGCAGTAAAGAGGGATGGCATCCGATGACATCACTCCAAGCTCCACGGTAAACTTCTTATACCAGAATACCTCCTTCACAGCTTTCGATGCAGTAATATACTCTGCCTCCATGGTGGAATCAGCAATCACCATCTGCTTGAAATTCTTTCAGCTAACTGCACCAACATTGCAAATGAACAGACTCCCAGATGTCGACTTTCGATCATCTATATCAGACATAAAGTCTGAGTCTGTATATCCTTGAATCTGGAGTTCTCCATTTCCAAAGACTAGAAACATATCCTTAGTCCTTCTCAAGTACTTAAGGATACATTTCACAGAAGTCCAGTGCTCTTCGCCTGGATGCGACTGATATCTGCTTGTGACACTCACAGCATGGGCTATATCAGGTCGTGTACATAGCATGGCATACATGAGGCTCCCTATTGCCGAAGCATAAGGGATTTTGCTCATGCATTCAATCTCCTCAGGTGTGCTAGGGCACATCTTCTTAGAGAGATGAATGCCATATCTAAAAGGTACTAAACCTCTTTTGGAGTTTTCCATGCTAAACCTTTTAAGCACCTCCTCTGTGTACATCTTTTATGAAAGTCTCAGCAACCTATTTGGTCTATTTCTATAGACCTTAATACCCAGTATAAAGGATGCCTCTCCTAGATCTTTCATAAAGAACTCCTTAGACAACCATACTTTGACTGAGCTCAACATCAGAATGTCATTCTCAATTAGGAGGATGTCATTGAAGGAAAAACCGTCTTTTTCTTTTGTAGGATCTTCTAGATTTCATCAAATCTGGGATGGAATAATTTAAAAATTTTATCCTACACTATTTTAGATCTAATGTCTGTTAGATCTAATTTTATTATCTGATATTTAAAATCTAAAATTAAATCTAAAAGTATGAGAAGTATAGACATACCTCAAGGGTAATCTGATTACCCTATAGATGATCTCAGCACAGTCCGAGGTACTGATGTAGCCATGCAAGTGCCTGGCCTCTATCGGTATCCACTCGGGTAGGACCTGAAATATCTTCTCCTCATGAATCTATGCTCCAAAAATCAAATCTCTATCTAATTTGGAAGTGCTTCAGAACTTCTTCTAAAGTTGGAGCAGCAGCCTGTCGAAGATGTCCTATAGCCTTCCTGTTCCAGGCGTCACCACGCCTTGGACCTTTGCCAGATGATGTCCAACTCCTTGGATGTGAAGAGGGGAGATAGGAGAGTAGGGAGGACATGGAGAAGAAGGGAGGGGGTGGCAGCTTTGATGGTTTTTCATAAAAACTTAAAACCCTAGGCACAGACAGGGTTTATATAGACCCTGCTGCGTTGCGCAGTGCCACATCATTCGACCAATCAAAAAATTCTAATTAATTTTGAAAAAAATTTTATTGGTGGAGTGATGTCATTTGATCACATCAGATAAGAACTCCCACCCTCTCTCCTATGTTGGCACCAACTTTGGATAAGCACAAGCAAGGGTTGGCGCCAAAGAGTCCATGTTAATCAGGACTCTTTCATCATTATACATTTGGGGCCCCACTTTAATCCAATTGGACTCACGCCATAATCTGATTATGGCACCCAATTCAATGTGATTTTGGTATATGGACACTCTATAAAAATCCTCCAATGAGCTCTCTTCAGTTTAAGACCCATATGTCAACATTTAATAGATGTCCTAAAATGAAATTGGCAAGTAACAGGAATTACCAGGTGCTTGTCTTAAATTCATCTCATGAATTAAGACAAGCCTTTTCTAAGCTGGACAAGCTTTATTTAGACTAAGAGAAATCTTTTTATGGTTCTCTGGGTGAGTCAAATCATATTTGACTTAATAGAGACAGAAAAAATTACACGAGGAGAAAGTTAGACTCAATCGAGTGCTAGCATGATTTCCTTGAACCTAATTGGATCTAATCCAAATTAATTGGGTTAGCCCAATTGATGAAATCCAGACCCTAACCCTTGTTTGTGTGACCCAGTTAGGTTCAATTCTGTATGGTAATGAGATATGTCATGATCTCATCATCGACATCATCGAAACTCCTTTCGATGGACCAGAACTCTTCTGATTCAGACAATTAGAATGATCAATCATCAATATCATTCTAATTGCTCTCAAAATCCATCAGTGACATCTAGTAGTATATGGTGGTAACCCATCAAAATTGAAGACGAATCTCTCGGTGCAGCTACTGTGTGATTGAGTTCCCCTATCATGAGTCCTGACTGAATTAGGGTTAAGGAGAACTCGTCAAACCCAACATCAGTTATATGAATCAATCGATCGATCTGAGTCCAATGTGAAACCTCAATGGAAACTTTTTTTCCATTATTTCACTCTGCCATAGCCATGGGCTTAAAGACTCGATCTTTCAATCATCATAGGACTACTTCTCTCATCTACCGAGGTTGATAGATCCCATCTTGGTGCGATCTAGTTCCTACAATGAATATGCTACAGCCAACATACCCTCAGAGTTCCAGATGGCTAGGAGACCGAGTTATGGTGTAGTCAAATTATAACACACTCAAGGTGAACTGTCGATGCACTTCAGGTCAAAGAACTAGACACACAACTGCAGCATCGAGCTAGTCATCGATGAGAAGGTAGACTTCCTTATGACTGCTAGATATGGTCACGCTCAGTACTCTCATTTTCAACGAATATCTATACTCTCGCTTCGGTGTCTCCACACCGTAGACTCAAGACATATCTACCCTAAGGAAGCGATCGTACACCAACCTTTCAGATCGATCACCATCCTCATGATGATCCTATGGTCAGGAGCTGTTTATGAGTTAGTTATGTAAATTCATGCATTAAATTTTCAACTCTTGAAAATATGAATTGACATTCCTACTAACTCAAAGGATGTATCATAGACACAATGTACACAATGTGATAGAAGAATAACCCATTTATTGATTTATAGTCAAAATTATAAATTTGCCCTTAAATTTGTATCGGAATGTGTCAGTCAATCTGGCATCTAGGGCACACATTTAACAGTCATCTACGTATTATGAGGAAGACAACTGCACTCTCATTGATCTTTTTGAACACACATGGTTCTTCGTTCTTGATGAAACCAAATATTTTGATCACATCATTGAAACGAGTATTCCAGCTCTGAGATGCTTGCTTAAGTTCATAAATAGACCTTTGCAGCTTGCAGACCTTGTGATCATCATCACTGTATGTGAAACCAAGTGGTTGTTCTATATAGATATCTTCCTCAAGATGTCCATTTAAGAACATCATTTTCACGTCCATCTGTCATATTTCATAATCGAAATAGGCTGCAACAGCAAGTAATGTGCGTATAGATTTTAGCATGGCTAGGATGAAAAGGTATCCTGATAGTCAATACCTTCGCGCTGACTATAACCTTTCGCTACGAGCCTAGCCTTGAATGTCTCTACATTCTCATCTGCACCTATCTTTCTCTTGATGATTCATTTACATCTAATAGGTACAATATCTTCAGGTGGATCTACCAAGGTCTAACTTGGTTTGAGTGTATCGAGTCAATTTTTGATCTCATTGCTCTAACCATTTTTCGGAGTTGATATCTGATATTGCCTCGTCATAGGTCTTGGGGTCATCACCATGAGCCCCATTTTTCATGAGGAACATTTTCTCTACATCCTCTTGTATAGTACCTAAGTATCTTTCAGGAGGATGAAAAATCCTAGTCGATCTACGAGGTGGAAGAGATTGTGTTAGGACTAGTTCTAATTGATTGGGTTCCTCAAGTTCTTTAGCTTGTTGCTCTTGGGAGATATTCTTCTTGAGCTTAATTATTCTTTCGATGCCACCATCTTGAATAAACTATTTTTCAAGAAAAATAGTCTTTCGACTCACAATCACATTGTGGTCTTTTGGAATATAGAAATAGTATCCTAATGACTCTTTAGGATATCCTATGAATCGAGCTCTAAAAGATCTGAACTCTAACTTGTCTGTCTGCTATCTCTTGACATGAGCAAGACAACTCCAAATTCTGAGATGACTCAGACTTGGCTTCTTACCATGCCATATCTCATACGGTGTGGTAGGAACGGTTTTAGAGGGAACCCTATTCAATACATATATTGCTGTCATGAGATAATATTCTCAAAGAAACTCAGGGAGGTCCGTGAAGCTCATCATAGAACGGACCATATCTAATAGGGTCCGATTTTTTTATTCTGAAATTTCATTGAGTTGTGACATTTCAGGTGGAGTCTATTGAGAGACTATGCCACTATCCTTAAGATAGTCTAAGAACTTCCGACTAAGGTATTCACCTCCTCGATTTGATCAAAAAATCTTAATGGGCTTTCCTGTTTATTTTTTTACTTCATGTCTGAATTCTTTGAACCTTTCAAAGGCTTCAAACTTGTGTTTCATTAGAAACACATATCCGTACCTAGACATATCATCGATAAAGGTGATGAAGTAGACATAGTTGCCTCTAGCTGGCACATCAAATGGGCCGCACACATCCATATGTACTAGGGCAAGTAGGTCTGTGGCCCTTTCCCCATGTCCCACAAAAAAGAGCTTGGTCATTTTACCTTGAAGGCATGATTCACAAATTGGATATGACTCGAAAGTCAACGAACTCAACAGTCCGGATTTCTCCAATTTGTTAACCCTATCTTCCGCTATATGACCTAGCCTTAGATGCCACAGATACCTATCATTTAGACTATCTTTAGACCTTTTAATTTCTATGGCATTCATATTTGCTCAATATTAAATACAGATACATCAATATGTAGCTGATAGAGACCGTTAATAAAAAAACCATCTGTAACTTTATTATTTTCATAAAATATGTTACAATGGTCCTTATGAAAGCTAATCACATAGCCTTTTTGTGCTAAACATGAAACAGAAATCAAATTCCTGCTTGCTGTAGGCACATAATAACAATCTCTAAGAACTAAATCTAATCCTAACGGTAATCGCAGAGGGTAGGTTCCCATGGCCATAGCAGCAACTCTTGCTCCGTTTCCAATGTGTAGGATCATCTCTCCATCCCTCAGCCTCTTGCTCTCCTCAAAACCCTGCATAGAAGTGCACAAATGAGCACTAGAAGCAGAGTCAAGCACCCAACTAGATGCAAAAGAAACCGTAAGATTAGATTCTAAAATGAGCATACCTCCAGAAGGACCATCCTTCTTGTTCTTTAGGGTGGCCAGGTACTGAGGACAGTTCCACTTCCAATGGCCGTCTGATTGGCAATTTAAATATTTTCTCTTTTCAACAGCCTTCTTCGGTTCTGTCTTCTTCTTCTTCCCATCTACCTTCTGCTTCTTCATAGATTTTTTCTTCTTTCCAAAAGATTTTCTCTTGGAAGAAATCCACTCCACAGTAAGGATTGAGCCTTTTGAACTCTTCAAAGAAAGCTCAGCCGTAACCAACATGTTCATTAACTCAGCCAAGGTATATTGCATCTTATGCATATGAAAGTTCATGATGAACTGACCATATGCATCGGACAAGGATTGAAGGATCACATCAATCTAAAAATCCTTGTCTAAGATGATACCGAGCTTCTCAAGCTCCTCAAGCTCCTTGATCATTGTCAAACAATGATCTTGGACTAACTACCCATCATACATTTTAGCCTTAAAAAGTCTTTGGCATATTTGATATTTGGCTGTGCGACTTTGTTCACCAAACAACTCTTGTAGGTAAGCCAACATTTGGTGGGTAGTCAAAATATTCTCATGTTGGCGCTGCAAGTCATCAGACATTGCACCCAACATGTAGTACATTGCTTTGTTATCATCATCTATCCACTTTTTTAGAGATGCTCTCTGTTCAGCAGTCAGACGTGCTAGCATGGCAGGTGGGTCCTGGTCCAAGACATGGGTCAATTTTTTAGAACCCAGAATAATTCTATAGTTCCTTAACCAGTCTGTTGCCCAGCTATGCAACCCAAGAGGGGGGGGTGAATTGGGTTTTAAAAAATTTTAAGCTTAACTAATAACTTATGAAAAGTGTTTGTCAAAAGCTAAATGAATGAGGAGAAAGACTTTAGTTCAAGATTAATTACCTAAAGCAAGAATGCAAGGAAATAATGAAGAGTTAAAGAGAAGCAATAATGCACACCACAAACACAAAGATTTATAGTGGTTCGGTGCCAACCTTGCACCTACATCCACTCCCCAAGCTCCTACTTGGGAATTCCAATCCACTATACTTATATTCAACTCGAATACAAATGTCGAAAACTCCGACACTAGCTATTCCAAGCTAGTCCACTTGTTTTCCGGGTACAAGTCAACCCAATACACTCTGATTTCAGGTTCGGATCAACCTTCCCTTATTTTGGAATCCCTGCAAAACAAAAACAATAACTCACAAAGAGTAAAACAATTTAGAGCATAAATAAGTACAAGAATAGCTCCTTAAATGAGAGAATATAACTTTAAATATACTTTACTCAAGTGAAGAAGCCCCTTTGTGGATTTCCTCAAAGTAGATGAAGAATTGAATGAACGCTTGAGGAGTTGGTGAGCTTTGATTGAAGGCTTCTTGAAGGCTTTAAATGAGCTCTTGATTAGGGTTGAAAAGTTGACTTGAGAAACCCTCTCTTTTGAATGCTCTTGAATGCTCTCTTGAATGCTCTAAAAATCTCTTTCTTTCTCTTCTTAATGTCTTGCTTTTCTCTTTCAAATCTCTTGCTTGTTTTCCACCTTTTGAAACCTTTTATAGCTTTAAGAAATAGAGGAAAATATTCTAGGCAGAAAAAGAGCCGTTAGGGCACATTAAATGAGCATTAAAAGCAACTAAAACGGGTTAAAAACTAGCCGTTGCGGAGAAATTCCATCGCAGGGGTCGACTCATGAGTCGACTCATGCCTCAGGGGTCGACTCATGAGTCGACCTCTATTGCAACAACCAGAAAATGGATTTCTGGAAATTTTGACCCATAACTGCAGAAGTCGACTCATGAGTCGACTCATGCCTTGTGGGTCGACTCATGAGTCGACTCACAGGTCGTGCCAAGCCAAAAATACAGCATGCCAACAGAAATTTCAGCGTGCCAAGCTGCTCATTGTGCCATGAGCTGACTCATGAGTCGACTCATGGAATTCAAACATGCATAACTTCAAAAATATAAGTCCAAAAATAATGAAATTTTCACCAATAGATCATAAATCTTTTGTTCTATCAATTGATACTATTAAATCAGGGTTTTGGTAAAATTATGATTTTGCCCCTGAAGAGGACAAAGATTTTTTCAAATAAAAAATATTGGTGCCCCTTCAATCTGCTTTATAATCATCAAAATCAATCTAGGAGCAACAATCTCCCCCTTTTTGATGATGACAAAACACTTGAACAAAAGCATTTATGTGAATCATGAATTTCAAAAGGATGCATTATAGGTGCATATGCTTGAAAAGAAAAATGATTCTTTTGGCATGTGATACAAATGATTATATACAAAAATAGTTTGCCCATTTGCTTAAAGATTTGAAAATTTGCTCATTGGATTATGTGATTTTGGTGTTAGAGCAGAAAATTTATTTTTGTGATCAGAGCAAGCTGTATCTTGAAAATTTGCTCATTCTCATTTGATTTTAGTTTTAGTATCAGAGCAAAAATAATTAGGTGTGCCAATGCATGTCTAAGAATTAATTTGTAAAGTGTATCAGAGCATTTTAAATTTAAGATGTATCAGAGCAAGTTAAATTTTAAAGCATATCAGAGCATATTTAAAGAAAAAATTGTAAAGGTTGCTCATTTGCATTGTACTTAGTTTAAAGGTTGCTCATAATTCATAATTTTGCTTTTGATAGGTTTCTTTTTCTTTAATTTCTCATAATTTGTAGTTTTGCTTTTTCTTTTGCTTTTAATTTTCTCCCCCTTTTTGACATCATCAAACATGATTAACTCTCCCTCATTTTTTGAAACATTCTTTAATTTTCCCCCCTTTTTAGAGTTTATCATTGATGTTTGCTCCCCCTTAATACAGCAATTATTAACAGCAATCATCAACAAAGGGAAGATATTTCAACAAAGAGAATATATATAACCAAAAGATAATTGACATCATTACGAGGAGTAGATATATAAGTAAAAGATGATTAAAACCATAATTGTTTCAATACAAATTCCATAATATAAAAGTCAACTAGCTAATGTCAATACATGGCCCCAAAATACAGATCCTAGACAGAACAAGACACTGACACCTAGGATCTAGTAAAGATCATGACTAGAAGGATCGGAGTCATCAGATATGAAATGAAAAGCTGATGGATCTCGATCAGAAGTGCGTCCTCTACCCCGTCTGCCTCTGGCACGAGCAGGAGAGCGAGATGAACTAGGAGGCTGAGAACGCTGTGAGGCCAAGGACTGGACAGAAAGAGTGAGTCTGATGGAATCAAGTACGTTCAGTGCTCTGGAAATAGACTGAAGTAGAACAGTGAACTGAGTGGATGCATGCTCACTCGATCCTCGAATCTCTCTCCTCAGTAACTCATATCCACCCTCCAGTGCACCTCTGAGCCTGCCAGCCTCTGCAGTAAGGTCTGTGACCTCAATAGTGGACTCCTGTGGCTGAGGATGGGCCAAAGCTAGGACTTGCCCCTACAAGTCAAGAACTCTGCCAGTCAGTCTTCAAACGGTGTCCTCAAGCTGCTGAATCCGGATAGACTGATCTGATATCATCTGAAACACAGTGGAGATATGGAGAGTCATGGTCTGATCAGATGAAGTGGCCCCTGGTGCAAATGTAGTACTGCTCCACTGACTAGATAGCAAAGAAGCCACACGCTGTGATATCTGCTCGATCTAATCATCAGCCAGTCTGAACTCTGATGGAGGTGCTCTGCTCTCTGGCTGATGTACTGGTGTGGGCATCCTGGTGAACTCTGAAGGGCCAGCCTCTGGATCTGGAATGAACTGGATATCTGGTGATGCTGCCCTGAAGTCATGGATAGGAGATGATGGACCTTCTTCTTCAGCTCTGTCTTCAGCTCTGTCCTCAGCTCTCTCCTCAGCTCTCTCCTCAGAACCCTTGATCCAACCACCATCAGGCTTTGTAAAACCCATTCGGTGCAGGGTGTGTTGGTTGAAGGTGTCTACATGAGAGAGCTTAGTAGATGCCTCCCCCTCACAGCTAACTCCAAACCTTCTAAAAACTCGAGTAAGGGCCATACCAAAAGGCAAGTGTGCCTTGGATCTGTTCAAAGTCTCTCTCATGGCCTCTATCATTAGTGCAGGGAGGTTCAGGGGGGTTTGAGTGATAACATGAAACATAATACAAATATCTCTGCTGGAAAGTAGATCATGCCTACCACTCCTAGGGAAGAAGAGCTTCATCACCAACTGATGTAGGATCCTCATCTCAATAGACAAAATCTTTACTTCCAATTTATTTAAACTCCCTGAGTAGGCTCCCCCAAGAATAACATTGATCCCCTCTTCCTTTACTGGGAGTTCCATATAAGAGTAACCCTCACTTGGCAAATGTAGTATTTCTCCCAATATACTAGGATCCAAACAAATATCAACACCCTTGACTGTTGAAGTCACTGACCCATTCCCATAATGCAAATTCTGATAAAATTCTCTGACTAGGTCTACATAAGTGACTTCCTTAAGGGAGCAGTAGAAACCCCATCCTTGGTTTTTAATTTTAGTTCCAAAAGTAAAACCCTCTTTTTCAAAGAACCGAAAATCCACATTCTTTCCAGTTTCAACTTTCCTATCAGATAGAGGATTCTTACTGGGGCTAAGGGATGATTGAGAAGGACCTTGAGCTGACACAGAAGCCGGAGTGGGAGCAGTGGAGGACTGAGCAGCTTGCCTTTTCCTTCGGACATTTTCTTCTAGCTCACGGACCGACTTTCTTCTTTGTGGAAGCTTCATCTTCGGAGCCATATTCACCACAGTAGCAGGCAGAGAGACTTGGAGGATCAAGTGGATGAGTGGAAGAAGGATTACAAAAGAATGGAGAGGGATTTTGGTGGAGAGAAGAGGCAGATTAGAGAAGAACGGAGGAGTGCTAGGGCACGCTCCAACCATTTCAAACAAAGGGAGAAAGCACAAAAATCCCTTTTCCCAGGTGGCGATTTATGGTGGAGAGGAGAAGGTAGAAGAACCTTGAGCTAGATCCTCGATTTTGGAGAGAATGGAAATGGAGAAGTCGGTTTTTGGAAGGAGGAAGACGAAAGGATGAGTCGGCTCACGAACAGGATCCCAAATAAAAAGAAGGAGCCCGTGGGAAGTTGGAAAAAATTACAAGTTTGCCATGGGGTCGACTCAAGGGGGTCGACTCATGAAGCTCAGAAATTCAGAAAAAAATATGAATAAATTCTAAAAAAATTTGAAATTTTGGGAGAAAGAATTTTGCTCAAAGATAAGTTTTGAGAATGATAAACTTGAGCTTTTGGGACCAAGATAGATGTTAGAAATTGAGCTCTATGAATTTTTGACATCAATTCTTTGGAAATTGAGAAATATTTAGACATATGGATCAAGAATTTCTAGATTTCTCCTAATTTCACAGAATCTGTCCTCACTAAGGGCCTTCGTAAAGATATCAGCTAATTAATTTTTAGTGCAAACATATTCAAGAATTATATTTTTGTTTTGAACATGTTCTCTTATAAAGTGATGTCTTATTTCAATATGTTTGGATCTTGAATGTTGAATTAGATTTTTAGATAGATTTATGGCACTTGTGTTGTCACATCTTATTGGTGTTTCATTAAGTTTGATTCTAAAGTCTTCGAATTGTTGCTTAATCCATAAGATTTGAGCACAACAACTTCCGGCTGTAATGTATTCGGCCTCAGCCATAGACAATGCTACCGAATTTTATTTCTTGCTAAACCAGGAGATTAGGTTAACTCCAAGAAATTGACAAGTTTCACTTGTGCTTTTTCTATCTAATTTACATCCAGCAAAATCAGTATCTGAATATCCTAATAAATCAATTTGTGAATCCTTAGAGTACCATAACCCTAGAGTTTGAGTACCATTCAAGTATCTAAGGATTCTTTTAACAGCATTCAAATGAGATTCTTTAGGATTAGATTGATATCTAGCACATAAACAAACACTAAACATGATATCAGGCCTACTTACAGTTAAATATAATAATGATCCAATCATACCTTTATAGTATTTTAAGTCTACACATTTACCTTCATCATCCTTATCAAGCTTACATGAGGGGCTCATGGGTGTGCCAATAGGTTTGGAGTTCTCCATTCTAAATCTTTTGAGTAGTTCCTTGGTGTACTTGCTTTGGGTGATGGAGATTCCCTCTTTTGTTTGTTTGATTTGGAGTCCGAGGAAGAAGGTAAGTTCTCCCATCATGCTCATCTCGAACTCCCCCTGCATGAGCTTAGCAAAGTCTTGACAAAGAGATTCATTAGTAGACCCAAAAATTATATCATCAATATAAATTTGTATTACTAACATATCATTTTGATTTCTTTTAATAAGGAGGGTTGTATCTACATTACCTCTTGAAAAATTATTGTTTAGTAAGAATTTGCTTAGCCTATCATACCAAGCCCTAGGTGCTTGTTTTAATCCTTATAAAGCTTTATTTAATTTAAAAATATGATCAGGAAAAGCATGATTTTCAAATCCCGGGGGTTGTTCTACATAGACTTCTTCAACAATATATCTATTTAAAAATGCACTTTTGACATCCATTTGAAATAATTTGAATTTCATAAAGCAAGCATACGCAAGTAGAAGTCTAATGGCTTCTAATCTAGCAACAGGTGCAAAGGTTTCATCAAAATCAATTCCTTCTTCTTGATTATATCCTTTAGCAACCAGTCTTGCTTTATTTCTAATTACATTACCATGCTCATCTAATTTGTTTCTAAAGACCCATTTTGTGCCAATTATTTAATAATTTTTAGGTCTTGATACTAAGGTCCAAACATTATTTCTTTCAAATTGATTAAGTTTCTCTTGCATTGCATTAATCCAATTATGATCATTTTCAGCTTCTTCAATAGTTTTTGGTTCAAGTTGAGATACAAAAGCACAATGATTAAATACATCTCTAAGTGAAGAACGAGTTTTCACCCCATGCATAGGATCACCAATAATTAACTCCTTAGGGTGGTTGTGAACATACCTCCATTCCTTGGGTAGGTCATTTATACCTTGAGGTTGTTCTTGAATTTCTTCACCTCTCTCATCTTGTTTGTCTTCTTGATTCTCGTCCTCTGGAGTTGTTGAATCTTTCAAAGTGATCTCCTTCATACCTTCTATTAGTGGATCTGCATCATCAACACCCTCATTCTTCCTTGAAGGAAGATCGTTAGATTCATCAAAAACAACATGTATGGACTCCTTAACTACTAAAGTTCTTTTGTTAAAAACTCTAAAAGCTTTACTAGTGGAGGAGTAACCCAGAAAGATTGCTTCATCTGATTTTGCATCAAATTTATCAAGTCTTTCTTTACCATTATTTAATACAAAACATCGGCAACCAAAAATATGAAAATATGCAATATTTGGTTTTCTTCCTTTCCAAAGTTCATAGGGGGTTTTCTTTAAAATTTGTCTAATCAAAGCACGATTTAAAATGTAACATGCTGTGTTAATTGCTTCCGTCCAAAAATATCTTGGAAGGTTGCTTTCACAAAGCATGGTACGGGCCATTTCTTCTAAAGTTCTGTTTTTCCTTTCAACTACCCCATTTTGTTGGGGTGTCCTAGGAGCAGAGAAGTTATGGCCAATTCCATTTTCATCACAAAAATTTTTAAAGTCTTGATTTTCAAATTCAGTTCCATGATCACTTCTAATATTTTGAATTGAAAATCTTTTTTCATTAGTGACTTTTCGGTGAAATTTAGTGAAAATATGAAATGTTTCATCTTTGTGTGCCAAAAAGAAAACCCAAGTAAAACGAGAGTAATCATCTATAATTACAAAATCATATCGTTTTCCTCATAGACTAGTGGTTCTAGTTGGTCCAAATAAGTCCATATGCAAAAGCTCTAAAGATCTAGAAGTTGAAACAATATTTTTGGATTTAAATGAAACTCTAGTTTGTTTACCTAGTTGGCATGCATCACAAATTCTATCTTTTTCAAAATTCAGTTTAGGCAAGCCAAGAACTAATTCTTTCTTAATTAATTTTGAAAGAGAATGCATGCTAATGTGTGCAAGTCTACGATGCCAAAGCCAACTAGTCTCATTAACTTTAGCATTCAAGGATACTAGGCATTGCATGTCTATTTTGGCTAAATCATTTAAATCTACCATATAAACATTGCCATGTCTATGTCCTATAAATTTAATGCCATCGTTAATAGGACTAGTCACAATGCAAACAGATGATTCAAAAATAACTTTATACCCTTTATCACAAAATTGACTAATGCTAAGTAAGTTATGCTTTAAACCTTTAACTAACAAAATATTTTCAATGTATTTGGAGGGAGTGATACCAATGTTACCTATCCCGATGATCTTTCCTTTGCCATTATCTCCAAAGGTGACCATCCCTCCATCCTTAGCATCAAGTGTGATGAATTGTGATTCATCACCAGTCATGTGTCTCGAGCATCCACTGTCAAGATACCATTTCCTGTTTCCTCCTTGGGATGCTAGACACACCTGCAAGCAAAAGTCAAGTTTTTGTTTTAGGTACCCAAGCTTTCTTGGGTCCTTTTTGGTTAGTCAAAATGGTTCCTTTTGGAACCCATATTTTCTTTATAGTTGTGTTTGCAGATTTGTTAAAGAGGCAAGTGTATGATTTATGTCCTACTTTACCACATTTGAAACAAGTAATATTGGTAGACTTGTTACTTGAATAGTTTACATAAATATTTTTCAGAAATTTTTGTTTCTTCAAGGGGTTATAGCCAAGTCCAACCTTATCATATACGGCTTTTTGATTATCAAGAATCATATTTAGTTTGTTTGAACTTAAGGTGAACTTATCTACTATAGGTTTCAGCTTGTTAATTTCATTCTTTAAGCTTTGATTTTCTTGAAGCAAGGTGGATCTTTCAATTGAAAGGCTTTCAGCTTGTTTCACTAAGGACTGATTTTTCAATTTCAGTTCTTTATTTTTCATCCCTAGTTTTTTTAATTCATCAATTAAATCATAGAATGCTTCATGCAATTCTTCAAATGTAAATTCACTAGGGGTTTCAGAAATTACCTCATTTTCGTGTGCCATAAGGCACAGGTTGACTTGTTCGGTTGAGGTTTCCTCATCGGAGATTGAGTCATCACTCGCACTCCATGTGGCCATCATTGCCTTCTTCTTGAACTTTTTGGGACCTTTCTTCAGTTGTGGACATTCGGATTTGAAATGTCCCGGCTTCTTGCACTCGTAACAGATAAGGGGTTGATCTTTCTCTTTCTCTTTGCTTTGTTCCCCTTTTGTGAATGGCCTCTTTCTCATCCCCTGTTTCTTTTTTCTTAGAAATTTCTTGAATCTCCGGGTGATGAGTGCCATCTCTTCATCCTGTTCTTCATCTTCTGTGTCATCAGTTTCTTCATCAGGAGAAGCTGTGGATTTGAGGGCAATGGTTCTTTTCTTTTTGACTTCATCCTCTTGATGTTGCTTCATGCTTAGCTCATGAGTCATCAAAGATCCAAGAAGCTCTTCTAGAGGTAGAGTGTTCAAGTCCTTCGCTTCTTGGATAGCAGTCACCTTGGCTTCCCAAGTTCTTGGCAATGACCTGAGAATCTTTCTTACAAGCTCACTGTTAGTATAGGACTTGCCAAGACTCTTTAAACTATTAATTATATCAGTAAAGCGAGTAAACATTACAGTTATGGACTCATCATACTCCATTTTAAACAATTCATATTTATGCACAAGCATGTTTATTTTAGACTCTTTTACTTGATTTGTTCCCTCATGGGTTACTTCTAACCTATCCCATATTTCTTTAGCAGATGAACAAGTAGAAATGCGATTAAATTTGTTAGCATCAAGAGCACAATAAAGTACATTCATTGCTTTAGCATTTAATTATGCCAATTTCTTATCAACCTCATCCCATTCTTTCTCGGATTTGGTTGACTCCTCACCATCTATAATTTTAGTGGGTGTGTGAGGATCGTTCACTATGATACTCTACATATCATAGTCGAGTGCTTGTATGAATATCTTCATCCGAGCTTTCCAATAGGTGTAATTAGACCCATTGAAAAGTGGAGGTCGGTTGGTGGATTGCCCCTCGGCTAGAGAAGTACCGACATGGGTTGCCATAGATCTTTGGCTCTTTGATTGTTTAGATCAAAGAAGGGCTAGAGCACCGGGCTCTGATACCACTTGTTGCCCAGCTATGCAACCCAAGAGGGGGGGGTGAATTGGGTTTTAAAAAATTTTAAGCTTAACTAATAACTTATGAAAAGTGTTTGTCAAAAGCTAAATGAATGAGGAGAAAGACTTTAGTTCAAAATTAATTACCTAAAGCAAGAATGCAAGGAAATAATGAAGAGTTAAAGAGAAGCAATAATGCACACCACAAACACAAGAATTTATAATGGTTCGGTGCCAACCTTGCACCTACATCCACTCCCCAAGCTCCTACTTAAGAATTCCAATCCACTATACTTGTATTCAACTCGAATACAAATGTCGGAAACTCCGACACTAGCTATCCCAAGCTAGTCCACTTGTTTTTCGGGTACAAGTCAACCCAATACACTCCGATTTCAGGTTCAGATCAACCTTCCCTTATTTTGGAACCCCTCCAAAACAAAAATAATAACTCACAAAGAGTAAAACAATTTAGAGCACAAATAAGTACAAGAATAGCTCCTTAAATGAGCGAATATAACTTTAAATACACTTTACTCAAGTGAAGAAGCCCCTTTGTGGATTTTCTCAAAGTAGATGAAGAATTGAATGAACGCTTGAGGAGTTGGTGAGCTTTGATTGAAGGCTTCTTGAAGGCTTTAAATGAGCTCTTGATTAGGATTGAAAAGTTGGCTTGAGAAACCCTCTCTTTTGAATGCTCTTGAATGCTCTCTTGAATGCTTTAAAAATCTCTTTCTTTCTCTTCTTAATATCTTGCTTTTCTCTTTCAAATCTCTTGCTTGTTTTCCACCTTTTGAAACCTTTTATAGCTTTAAGAAATAGAGAAAAATATTCTAGGCAGAAAAAGAGCCGTTAGGGCACATTAAATGAGCATTAAAAGCAACTAAAACGGGTTAAAAACTAGCCGTTGCGGAGAAATCCCGTCGTAGGGGTCGACTCATGAGTCGACTCATGCCTCAGGGGTCGACTCATGAGTCGACCTCTGTTGCAACAACCAGAAAATGGGTTTCTGGAAATTTTGGCCCATAACTGCAGAAGTCGACTCATGCCTTGTGGGTCGACTCATGAGTCGACTCACAGGTCGTGCCAAGCCAAAAATCCAGCATGCCAACAGAAATTTCAGCATGCCAAGCTGCTCATTGTGCCATGAGCTGACTCATGAGTCAACTCATGGAATTCAAACATGCATAACTTTAAAAATACAAGTCCAAAAATAATAAAATTTTTACCAATAGATCACAAATCTTTTGTTCTATCAATTGATACTATTAAATCAGGGTTTTGGTAAAATTATAATTTTGCCCCTGAAGAGCACAAAGACTTTTTCAAATAAAAAATATTGGTGCCCCTTCAATCTGCTTTGTAATCATCAAAATCAATCTAGGAGCAACATAGTCTTTGAAATTGGGTCCAGTCAATTTGTGGGTGTCTAGTATTTTGGTCAGGGGGTTGGACGCAGACATGTTTCCTGTAGAGAGTCAACAGTTTCTAGTTAGATTTTGTAATCAGACTTAACCAATTTGTTTAGGAGTTTCATTTTTAAACAAATTAGGCTCCCACTATTTTCTCAAATCCCTACACTCCCTTGGTAGAGATGTGAAAATCTTCGTGATCAGTGATTTCTAGTGGGTGGTGCGATCTCACCAACTGGCTCATCACCTTACTTAACAGTTATTGGTGATGGGTGAACCAATGAGTGGATAACTCTTGTCCAATGATTCTCTAATCATGGTGCATCCAAAATTTGGTCTCTAATTCATGAAGCTCATCGTGCTTAGAATATTGCTCCAATCCTTAGTTAAGTCAAACCCACCATTTGCACGAACTAGATTCCTGATTGGATCCCTCACCGTATCTAGAATATTGAGTCCAACCCATCCTCTAATTCGTAGCATCTAATACCTAATGGATATGGTTGTGTCTTTTCGATGCAACTGAGCCACTATATCCAGTCGAGAACAATCAACCCCTGAAAGGGCCCGCACATCCACAATGGTGGAAGACCTAGACTTAATATTTTCTTAGGGAGATTTGATTTAGGTATCTTTAAACTTGGCTTGACATAGTCATAACAATTATGACTAACCTAGTGGCATGGGTTAGCTCGAATTGTTAGCCACCTCTAATCAGAACTAGGTCGACACATATGGCCAAGTAAGTGAGACCGGTGGAAGGGATATGCCATTAACTCGACAAGAATGCATTCGAGTTGAGTAGCTCCCAATTAAAAATCAGTCGGTCACATCTGCCCAACTTACCTTAGACACCAAATTGTTGAACCAAAACTAATTGGGTTAGCCTACAATCTAGGCTCTAACCACTAAGCCAAATTAGGTCTTAACTTGATCGAGTCACATCTAAATGTGATTCGACCTTAACCCAGACTTAATCCTATTAGACTGGTCAATTATTAGCTTTCATGATCCCACCTAACCAACTATTGATTCGGTTTGATCAACCGCTAGACCTAATTAAGCTACCCAAGCTCGAATCCAATTTTATGAAAATGACTTAGATCTGAAATTTTCAATTTTAGATCTAATTTAATTTCATAAGCTTAATTCATTAATTAAGTCTTGGGTTCATAAACAAAATATGTAAAATAAATCTTAGGATTTCAGGATCTAAGATTTTGCAGAAAAATAAGTTTTGATTTTTGATTAAGGATGAATGCACAGCACCCCTACACGTCATAAGAACACCCATTGAATGAGAGGCGAGGGCTTTTAAACCCTACTTTATTCTTATGATCGGATGGCCATGAGGAACACCTTAATCAGAAATATAAATTTAACTACAAAACTAGTTAGATCTAAATTTACATATCACATATATAATTTAAGATCTAACTAATACATGCTTTGCATTCATCTCATGTATCAAAAATTGATCTAATTAACATGCTTTCAGATTTAATACATCACATATAATATCTAAAAAATAAAATTTAAATTAAACTATTTAACATAAAATTTATTCTAGACAGTTACTAGAAAAATTCTACAACTAGTCTAGGCATGCAATAGATCAATCTTATGTATTATTCAAATTTTTATTTTTTATTTTTGATCTGAATATAATATTTATATCATCAAAAAATAGAGAATAAATTAGATCTAAATTATATTTTAATCTCATTCAAATATAAACTTACAAGACTATTCATAGATCAAACTATTCCTAGTCTAGTCATGCATCTCATGCATGTTAGATCTTCTCAGATTTAATTTTAAATATTTTGATTTTAGATTCTATCATATTTGATGTGATATTTGAAATCTTTTAATATAAGATAAATTAAAATTAAAATTAGATCTAAATTAGATCTGAAACTGAGCCATGAACCTGGTTCTGATACCAGTTGAAGGAAAAATCACCTTTTTCTTTGTAGGATCTTCTAGATTTCATCAAATCTGAGGTGAAATAATTTAAAAAATTTTATCCTATATTTATTTTAGATCTAAATATTTAGATCTAATTTTATTATCTAATATTAATTTTAAAATAAATCTAAAAGTATGAGAAAATATGAAATACCTCAAGGGTAATCTGATTACCCTGTAGATGATCGCAGCAAGCCTGAGGTTCTGATTTGGCCATGCAATCGTCTGGCCTCTACCAGTATCCACTTGGGCAGGACCTAGATCATCTTCTCCTCAAAATCTCTACTCCAAAAATTAAAACTAAATCTGATTAGGAAGATCTTCAAAAGTCTTTCTGAAGTTGGAGCAGCAGCTTGTCGAAGAACTCCTGCAGCCTTCCTGTTCAAGGCGTCACCACACCTTGATCTTGCATCAGATGGATGCCCAACTCCTTGGGCATGAAGAGGGGAGGGAGGACTTCAGATGGGATATGGAGAAGAGGAAAGGGGCAGCAGCTTTGATGGGTTTGGTGCAATCACTTAAACCCTAGGCGCAGATAGGGTTTATATAGGCCCTACTGCGCTGTGCAGTGCCACATTATTCGACCAATCAAAAAATTTCAATAAATCTAAAAAAATTTTGATTGATGGAGTGATGTCATCTATTACATTAGATAAGAACTCAAGCCTCTCTCCAAGAGTTGGCACCAACATTGGATAAGCTGTTGGGAATAGTATCCCAAAGCCAATCGTCAGCCTGTTGACGGTTGTGCTCCTTTTGTATATGTACATGAATTATGAATTAATAAAAATTATTTTAGCATTTTTTTTATCATAAAATATTTCATCTTCTAATGAACTCCTATGTTGTGAAGAAGTCCTTAGGACTATTTAGACTCGATAAAGAAGGATTTGTCGTTTAGTCCTTAAATCTGTTCGCGATCAAATGATACGTTGCTACCAAGGACGATAATGTTTATCAAGCATAGGTCATTGTGTGCCATATAGGATAGTTGTCCTCTTAACCAAAGAGTGTGTAGACACCGGTATGGCATACAGATAAGATGTAAGGGTAATCTGCACTGAACGTGACCGACTCTGGAGCTATTTCTACTGTCAAGATTTGCTCCGATGGAATATGAGTATAAATATCCTTCCGACCTGAGACCGTCACGGTGACTTGCAAGCAACTCATTGCACTTAGGCACTGGACTACCTGAATTTCTAATTCAGTGATGGAAGGCTGCTGGGTGTAGTCAAGTACTTGACTTGTCGTGCGTGTGTCAAGATGGGATTGACCACTCCAATTTAGGAGCTGTGTACAGTCGTATTTTAATTTAGCAAAATCTTGGCCAAGTAGTCCTAGTGAGGAGTCACAGGACTGTTTGAGTTGAGTACGATTCGGATGATCTGATTAGGGTTGACAGTTTAATCCTGAGTCATCCTAAACACAGAGGTCAAAAGGATGAATTATACAGTAACCATATTTACGTAGGTTCTGAGTGTTGCGATTGTGACTATTCGACCTATCTGAATATCGGGTACCATTGCTAGATGGTCACTTCGATTAGTACAGGAATTGGTTCCTGTGCTATCGGCTTAGGTTCGAACCTGCAGGGTCACACACATTAGAAGTTCCTATCTGATCTGATAGCTGGTGAAGAGTCCTTGATGTCTGAGATTTTGTGATCGAGAATCAAGATTCTCTGATCATGAATTCCATACATTTTGGATACCGGGGTCAAGAGTCCCACTAGTTTAGGACTCTTCGATCAGGGTTACATATCGATGAATTCTGATGCCCGATTACCCATCGGATTTGGACTCAATATTTATGAGAGATTTAATTAGTAATTTGATTACTAATTAACTCAATTTTATTGAGTAATTATTTTTGGATCAAGTCCAATTGAATTGAATTCAGTTGGGTTTGACCCGATTAGGTTAAGAGTTGACCTAATCGTCGAGATGGTTTGGTCCCTGATTTGATCAGGGGTTGGGCTTAATCAATTTCTGATTTGATTAAGATTTTATTGAGCCTAATTAAGAATAATTTAGTTGGGTTTAAATTAGTCTAATTGGGCCTAACTTATTTGGTTCAATTAGGTTGGTTTAAATAATGAAACCACCTTGACCCATTCTCCCTGCGCCACCTCACTTCCACTGCACCCATTTGAATTCATGAGAAGGAAGTTCTCATAAATTTTTTCTCACTCAAAGCCCTCCTCATACCCTACTTTAATGCACCAAATGAGTGGATAAGGATGATTGGTTGGCCATTCAAATTCAAAACAAAGTTTGAATTTGAATGAGCAACCAATCTTAGCGCCTTGACCTTATCCTCTTTTAACGCCCCATTTATTATACGAGAAAATGTTTCTCATGAAATCACTCATGCACAAATTAAGCCACACCCTCCTCTTCTCACGCCCTTAGTGGATAGGAATAAATTAGTTTCCATTTGAATTTAAAATTTGATTTGAATTCAAATGTGCAATTACTCATCTTTATCCTCTCACGTGGATAAGATGTTTGACATTGTTTTAAAAGGAGGAAAAGAGTGGGGCGTGTGCAAGAAAAATTTTAGAGAGAAAATCTGGGCATGAGGAATCCTTGTGTATAAGGTGAAGGTCTATATCCTTCTAAGAGAAAAAGAAAGAAAAGAAAAGAAAAAAAAAGTATGCGTAGGGTTTCAGTGAGTTCTTCAGGATTTCAGCCTGGAGTTCGGAAAGTGAGAAGGTGAGCTATGAGTATCGTGAGCCCACCAAATTTTAGAGAGATCTTAACATCCTCTCAAGCATATTTGTTGATGATTCAGAGCATCCAAAGAATCGGCAGACATCGATCGAAGGAGTTCGATTAGCATCAGCCGTCGAAAGAGCTCTACAACGAGCTAGCACTCGTGAGGAGTCGATCAGATCGAAAACTTTGTGTGGATGATCTGCAGAGGTCAGACATACTGTGTGGCTACATCACGATGATTAGACTCTTCTAACAGTGATCAGATTACGGTGATCTACTATCCGCACAAAGGTATTGTGTTCTGAACACATTACAGTAAAGTGTTTATTGTTCAAATTCAAATTTTAAATTTAAATACATGCATGCTATATATCATATTTAGATCCTAGTATAGAATAAATTTATATTAATTAATTAAATTAATTAATATTTTTTCACTATAAAATCATAATTTTGAAAAAAATTTAAAATTATAATTTTACCCCTGCACTGAATTTCGCTTCAAATGGTATCAGAGCAAGGTTCTAAGATATGATGTATATATTTGCATGCATAGATTAAGTTATAATCTAAAAGTTTAAATTTAAAATATAAAATTTGAAATTTGAAATTTGAATTTTGAAAGTTGTTCAAAATTCATAATTCAAAAAATTTGAAATTCAAATTTTAAAATTTGAATTTTAAAATTTGAAATTCAAATTTTAAAATTTGAATTTTAAAATTTGAAATTTGAAATTCAAAATTCAAAAATTTGAAATTCAAAATTTAAAATTTAAAATTTGAAATTTGGTAGAAATTTCAAATTTGAAATTCAAAATTTAAAATTCAAAATTTAAAATTCAAAATTTGAAATTCAAAAAATTTGAAATTTGAAATTTGTTTGAAATTTGAAATTCAAAATTCAAAATTTAAAATTTAAAATTTAAATTTTGAAATTGGTATATTTAGATATACTTGATCCAAGTAGCAAGTAATCGAATTGGGTTGGTTGCCATGACCGTCCGATCATAGGAGAAAAGTAGGGTTTAAAAGCCCTTTCCTCCCATTCGATGGGGTCTCCTATGGCGGTTGGGATACCGCTACAATTATATCCCATGCAGATGAAGCAGTGAAAGGAATTAATTGTATATGTTCAATTGTGAAATTTATCATGAATGTGTTAGATTAGATCTAAAGAAATATTCATGATTTATTTTGATTAAGTTATTTTCTGTTATGTAATTAGCAATAGGATTGCTATTTATGAAATATGCTGATCTATTTGTGAAATGAGTCAACATATTTGGTGAACAGAAAATAAAACTTTTCAAATTTAAAAATTATTTTCGAAATGCCAAACCCTGACCCATCAGCCCAAATACTTAATTAAAAAAAAAATTAAGTATTGTCTAGTAGGTCTAGAATTGTGAATTAAGACCTAAGATAATTGCATAAACTTATGGATAAATGGGTTAGACCTAAGGTTAGCTTAAAGAGATGGACTAAATTAGAGTAATTAGTCAAATCTAATCAAAAGTTGAATTAGATTAGGTCAAGGATACTCTAGACTCAACTCCAATAGTTGTAGTTGAATGGGTCCATGTCTTTAACTAGACCAAGATGGACTTAATTCACGGCTACGCGGTGGAACCCTATTTACTAAGTTGATCAAATTAAAACTAATGAACCGGTTGGTGTCTAAGGTAAGTTTGGCAGTTTGACCAATGATTTTTAAGCGAGAGCTACTTGCAGTGATTCGATCTTGGACGAGTTAATGGCTTATCCCCACCACTGATCTCACTTACCTGGCCAACCTGATGAATTAGGTTTTGATTAGATCACTTGGTGATTAGGGCTCACCCATGTCATTAGGTAAATCAGTGTGACTGATTTAGGTGCTCCTAATGCCGGCTTTAATTAAATCTTTTTTAATCTGACTTGGTGAAGTCAGTGGGAGGATTGAAATTGGCTGGATATGATATTTTCTTTTCATCTATCCTTTAATAAAATCCTCAAAATTATTAGGTCCCTAAAATGATTAAGTTATAGTGATAACTAAGTCATAGCCTCCCATTAAGTGAGTGATAATCAGTCCATTAGTTTAATAATCATTGGAGGTCCAAAGGCCTGGTGCTTATTGACTAATAGAATTTCATTCATAATATGATAATTTGGTTTGAGTCTTTCTGATGGTGGTCAGGTTGACCGGCCAAAGTCGGGCCTGATCATTTATTGTCCGATTTACCAAATCAAGTCATGTTAATGGTTGGACCTAACCAGATCTTTTCAGTGGAGGCCAAAGCCTACTGATTAGGTTCTGGGGCAAAATCAATTACTAGAAGTTGTTTAGAGAAACAACTGGTTATGAACCTACCCATAGATGCACATGGGTTGACCAACCAAAGTTGGGCTCGTGTGTAATCTGTATAGATTCTAGCACCCACTAAAGAATTCAAGTAATTCCTTGAATTGGAGGTTGAGGCTACCAGTTCGTAAAAATACTGGGAGAAACTTTAGACTAAAGTCCAAGTCTTTAGTATTAATAATTTATATACTAATATAGATCTGATTTTCCTTTATGCAGCTATGGCCACTACCCTTTCGCTCCGATCATTATTAGATAATGACAAGCTCAAGGGACCTAATTTCGATAGCTGGTATCAAAAATTAAAAATTATCCTTGAGCATGAGTGGATCCTTTATGTAGTAACGGATTCGGTACCTGAGGAGCCAGCCCCGAATGCTAGAGGGGTGGTCCGAGACACTTACTAGAAGTGGCTCAACGATCGCACCACCGTTCGGTGTATTATGCTGGCGGCAATGAATGATGAGTTCAGCCACAGGTTCGAGAACGTCCAGCCACAAGAAATGCTTCAAATATTGAACGACTCTTTTGGCATGCCTGACGATGTTGAAAGGCACAAAACTAATTATGCCATTTTCAATGCTCGGATGAGGGATGGAGCCTCAGTCACTGATCATATACTGTACATGATCGAAATGATTGAGAGCCTAAGTAAATTGGGTTTTTCCTTGCACGAGTAGCTCGGTAAGGATGCGATCCTTAATTCTCTGCCCAAGTCCTTCCTTCCCTTCCTTACTCATTTTTGAATGACAAAGCCTGCAGTGAACTACCACGACTTGTTGGGGTTGCTGCAGAACTTTGAGAAGGATCACCAGCTCTATAAGGAATCGATGAATATTATGGGAGGGTCTTCTTCTGGTCGTCGACCCTTTAAGAAAGGAAAGAAGAACAAGAAGAAGAAGAATAAGAAGTGCAGCTGCATGCTGGGACGTCTGCACAGGGTCAGACCAAGAAGCGCAAGTCTGACCAGAGCTAGGCAGAATGCTTCTTTTGCAAGAAGCAGGGGCACTGGAAGAGGAACTGCCCTCTATACATTGCCTCACTGGACCCGAACAGGCCAAAGAAGAAGCAAGGTACTTATATGATAATACCTTGTAACTTTTCCATTTGTGATACTACTGCCTGGGTATTGGATACCGGAAGCCCTTATCATATTTGCAATTCGATGCAGGGTCTGCAGGTCAGTAGGAGATTTGATGAAGGTGAGAGGTTCCTGAATGTTGGAGATGGAAGCAAAGTTCCAATTCTAGCATTAGGAATCATGAACTTTGTAATCAATTCTCGAAATATAATTCTGAGTGAATGTCACTATTGTCCAAGCTTTTTATTAAATATTATTTCTGTAGACCTTTTGGCCATGTACGGTTATCAATTTTTAATAAAAGAAAATGTTTGCAATATCATTTTTAATGGTATTACAATGTTTGTTAGATAACTTAATAATGGAATTTACTTTCTATCATAACCTATTAATGTGGTTCAAACCTCTGGTAAACATCCTAGAATAGATAATATGTCAGAAGTCTACCTTTGGCATTGTAGGCTAGGTCATATCAATAAGAACAGGATAAACAGGTTGGCTCAAGAAGGAATTCTTGAAGTAGGTGATTGTGAATCACTTCCAACCTGTGAGTCCTGTCTTCTTGGTAAAATGACCAAGTCACCTTTTACTGAAAAAGGTGAGCGAGCCAGTGAACTCTTGGGTCGGGTACATTCTGATGTATATGGACCTATGAGCTCAAGTGCAAGAGGTGAAAAGTGTATTAAAACTCTTCGATCTGATCGAGGAGGTGAATACCTTTCCAATGAGTTTCTGACATATCTTGGGGAGAATGGAATTCTCTCTCAATGGACTCCTCCTGGAACACCACAGCATAATGGTGTATTGAAAGGAGGAATCGGACCTTGTTGGACATGGTTCAATCCATGATGGGGTTTGCTGGTCTGCCGATCTCTCTCTGGGGATATGTGCTCGAATCGGCTTGTTACCTTCTAAATAGAGTTTCGAGTAAGTCTGTAACCAAAACACCATATGAGATATGGATAGGACGTAAGCCAGTACTCTCGCACCTTAGGATTTGAGGGTGTCCGGTTTATGTTAAACATTTAATTACGGACAAGCTAGGACCTAGGTCTGACAAGTGTAATTTTATAGGATACCCAAAAGAGACCAAAGGGTATTATTTCTACCTGGCTGATGAGCAAAAGATGTTTGTCAGCCTTAAGATAATCTTTTTGGAAAAAGAGTTCCTTGGTGAAGGGATTGTTGCCTCTAAGGTCAAACTTGACGAAGTTCGACAGGTAGAAAAACTGACACAAGTTGCTGAACCTGAACTGAATTTGATTAGATCAGATCTAGAGCCTATTGTTCAAGCACCCTTAAGGCGATCTGGTAGAGTACTACGTCAACCGGATAGATACTATGGTTTCTTGGTCTGGGACGATGAT
Source organism: Elaeis guineensis (assembly GCF_000442705.2). NCBI lineage: Eukaryota > Viridiplantae > Streptophyta > Magnoliopsida > Arecales > Arecaceae > Elaeis > Elaeis guineensis. The sequence continues at coordinate 71,765,861 of NC_025996.2, forward strand.
CCTATCAAACTTGATGAAAATGATGAGGATCCGATCACCTACATGGATGCAATGCAGAGACCCGACTCTGAGAAATAGCTAGAGGCCATGAAATCCAAAATGGAGTCCATGAAGGTCAACGATGTGTGGACATTGGTTGACCCACCTGAAGGAGTAAAATTTATAGGGTGTAAGTGGGTCTTCAAGAGGAAGAGGGGCGCAGACGGAAAGGTGAAAACCTATAAAGCCCATTTGGTTGCCAAGAGATATCGTCAACGTTATGGTATAGACTATGATGAGATATTTTCTCCTGCGGTAATGCTCAAATCCATTCGGATTATGCTTGCGATAGCTACCCATCTAGACTATGAAATCTGACAGATGGATGTGAAGACAGCTTTCCTAAATGGAGAGCTGGATGAAGAGGTGTATATGATATAACCTGAAGGATTCACATTCACTGATGAGTCTAAGGTGTGCAGACTACTGAGGTCCATTTATGGACTTAAGCAGGCATTCCAGAGTTGGAACATACGTTTTGATAGGACGATCAAAACGTATGGCTTCATTAAGAATGGAGAAGAGCCCTGCATTTATAAGTGGGCTAATGGTCTAGTAGTAGTATTTCTTGTATTGTATGTGGATGACATTCTCTTAATCGAGAATGATGTCCCTGCATTACAGGGAATAAAGATTTGGCTATCGTCACAATTCTCCATGAAGGATCTGGGATAAGCTTCCTACATCCTAGGGATGAGGATCTATAGGGATAGATCTAAAAGGCTGCTTGGCTTATCCCAGTCTACGTACATTGATACTATGCTGAAAAGGTTCAGCATGGAGAATTCCAAGAAAGGCTATCTACCGATAGGCCATAGAATTTCTCTCTTGAAAAGGGATTGTCCGACAACACCTCAAGAGAGAGAACGTATGGATAGAATTCTATATGCTTCGACAGTGGGATCTATCATGTACGCCATGATATGTACACAACCAGATGTGGCATACTCACTAGGGGTAGTGAGTAGATACCAATCTGATCCAGGAGAGAATCACTGGAAGGTTGTTAAAACCATACTGAAGTATTTAAGAAATACTAAGGACCAGTGGCTTGTTTATGGTGAATCGACTTGAGACTTATAGGGTTTACAGACTCTAGTTTTCAGTCTGATCATGATGATAGTAAAAGTGTGTCGGGATTTATTTTTACCCTTTATGGTGGGGCTATCTGCTGGAAGAGTTCCAAGCAGCACACAGTGGCTGATTCAATTTGCGAGACGGAGTATGTCGCTGCGTCAGATGCTGCCAAAGAAGCGGTGTGGCTAAAGAAGTTCATCATCGAGCTCAGAGTAGCACCCTCCCTTGTTGGTCCAGTTCTGCTCTACTGTGACAGCTCTGGAGCCATTGCTCAGGCGAAGGAACCCAAGGCACACCAGTGGACGAAGCATATTCTGCACTGCTACCATCTCATCCAAAAATTATGGATCGAGGTGACGTCGACCTTCAGAAGATCGACGAAAAGGAGAACCTGGCTAACCCATTCACTAAAGCCATTACGGTGAAGGAGTTCGATGACTACAAGTCGAAGATGGATATTAGATACTGCACCAATTGGCTTTAGGCCAAGTGGGAGATTGTTGGAAATAGTGTCTCAAAGCCAATCGTCAGCCTATTGACGGTTGTGCTCCTTTTGTATATGTACATGAATTATGAATTAATAAAAATTATTTTGGTATTTTTTTCATCATAAAATATTTCATCTTCTAATGAACTCCTATATTGTGGTGAAGTCCTTAGGACTATTTAGACTCGACAAAGGAGGATTTGTCGTTTAGTCCTTAAATCTGTTCATGATCAAATGATACGTTGCTACCAAGGACGATAATATTTATCAAGCATAGGTCGTTGTGTGCTATATAGGATGGTTATTCTCTTAACCAAAGAGTGTGTAGATACTGGTATGGCATACAGGTGAGATGTAAGGGTATATCTGCACTAAACGTGACCAACTCCGGAGCTATTTCTACTGTTAAAATTTGCTTCGATGGAATATGGGTATAAATATCCTTCCGACCTGAGACCGCCACGGTGACTTGCAAGCAACTCACTGCACTTAGACACTGGACTATCTGAATTTCTAATTTAGTGACGGAAGGCTGCTGGGTGTAGTCAAGTACTTGACTTATCGGTGCGTGTGTCAAGATGGGATTGACCACTCCAATTTAAGAGCTGTGTACAGTCGTGTTTTAATTTAGCAAAACTTTGACCAAGGTAGTCCTAGTGAGGAGTCACAGGACTATTTGAGTTGAAAACGATTCAGATGATCTGATCAGGGTTGACAGTTTAATCTTGATTCATCCTAAACACAAGGGTCAAAAGGATGAATTATACAGTAACCATATTCACGTAGATTCTGAGTATTGCGATTGCGACTATTCAACCTATCCAGACATCGGGTACCATTGTTAGATGGTCACTTCGATTAGTACAGGAATTAGTTCCTGTGCTACCGGCTTAGGTTCGAACCTGCGGGGTCACACACATTAGAAGTTCCTATCTGATCTGATAGCTGGTGAAGAGTCCTTCATGTCTGGGATTCTGTGATCGAGAATCAAAATTCTCTGATCATGAATTCCACACATTTTGGGTATCGGGATCAAGAGTCCCACTAGTTTAGGACTCTTCGATCAGGGTTACATATCGATGAATTCTGATGCCCGATTATCCATCAGATTTGGACTCAATATTTATGAGATATTTAATTAATAATTTGATTACTAATTAACTCAATTTGATTGAGTAATTATTTTTGGATCAAGTCCAATTGAATTGGATTCAGTTGGGTTTGACCCGATTAGGTTAAGAGTTGACCTAATCGTCGAGATGGTTTGGTCCCTGATTTGATCAGGGGTTGGGTCTAAATGCATGCATGCTATATATCATATTTAGATCCTAGTGTAGGATAAATTTATGTTAATTAATTAGATTAATTAATATTTTTTTGTTGTAAAATCATAATTTTAAAAAAGTTTTAAAATTATCATTTTACCCCTGCACTGAATTTTGCTTCATAAGCACAATCATGTTGGTGCCAAAGAGTCCATGTTAATCAAATCAACTTCCATCCTTATCCACTTGGGGCACCCTCTTTATCTAATTGGGCTCATGCCCTAATTTGATTATGGTGCCTAATTTGATGTTGAGTTGGCATGTGGACACTCTACAAAAATCTTTCAATGAGCTCTTGCTAAGTGGCCTTCAATTTAAGACCTATATGTCAACTTTTGACTGATGTCCTAAAATAAAATTGGTAGGTGACAGAAATTAGCAGGTGCTTATCTTAAATTCATCTCATGAATTAAGACAAGCCTTTTCTAAGCTGGACAAGCTTTATTTAGACTGAGAGAAATCTTCTCAAGATTCTCTGGGTGAGTCAAATCACATTTGGCTCAGTCGAGATAGAAAAGATTACATAAGAAGAAAGTTAGGCTCAATCGTGTGCTAGCACGATTTTCTTGAACCTAATTGGATCTAATCCAAATCAATTGGGCTAACCCAATTGATAAAATCTAGATCTTAACCCTTGTTAGTATGACCCAATTAGGTTCAATTCTGTATGGTAATGAGACATATCGTGATCTCATCATTGACATCATCGAAACTCCTTTCGATGGACCAGAACTCTTCTGATTCAGACAATTAGAATGATCGATTATCAAGATCATTCTAATTGCTCTCAAAATCCACCAATGACACCTAGCAGTATATGATAGCAATCCATCAGAACTAAAGATGAACTTCTCAGTGCAGCTACCTATGTGATTGAGTTTCTCTATCATGAGTCCCAACTGAATTAGGGTTAAGGTGAACTTGTCAAACCCAACATCAGTCATATGAATCAATCGATCGATCTGAGTCTGATGTGAAATCCCAATGGAAAACTCTTTTCCATTATTTCACTCTGTCATGGCCATGGGCTTAAGGACTCGATCTTTCGATCATCATAGGACTACTCCTCTCATCTATCGAGGTTGATAGATCCCATCTTGGTGCGATCTGGTTCCTATAATGAATATGCTACAGCCAACATACACCTCAGGGTTCTGAATGGCTAGGAGATTGAGTTATGGTGTAGTCAAACTATAACACACTCAAGGTGAACTATCGATGCACCTCAGGTCAAAGAACTAGACACACAACTGCAGCATCGAGCTAGTCATCGACGAGAAGGTAGACTTCCTTATGACTGCTTGATATGGTTACGCTCAGTATTTTCATTCTCAACGAATACCTATACTCTTATTTCAGTGTCTCCACACCGTAGACTCAAGACACATCTACCCTAAGAAAGTGATCGTACACCAATTTTTCGGATCGATCACCATCCTCGTGATGATCCTATGGTCAGGAGCTGTTTATGAGTTAGTTATCTAAATTCATACCTTAAATTTTCAACTCTTGAAAATATGAATTGACATTCCTACTAACTCAAAGGATGTATCACAGACACAATGTATACAATGTGATAGAAGAATAACCCATTTATTGATTTATAGTCAAAATTATAAATTCATCCTTAGATTTGTATAGGAATGTGTCAGCCAATCTGACATCTAGAGCACACACATCTAACACAGAGATCATCATCCTCCTATTTTCTTCTTCTCTAAGAGTATCTTGAGAGAAATGAAGATTTTTCAACTATCAAGATACAATCTCTGCAAGAGAGCCAGCACTCCGATAAGATTAAGAAGCTTCTGATTAGATCGAAGCTTCGTATGGATATCCGTAGAGATCAGACATTTATGTAATTTTAAAAGATCTTCGAAAGATATCCATGATCATTAATTCATGGTGTAGATCAACTCGTGTCAAGGTATGAAGATTGGATCTTCTCTATTTATTTTTTTATTTAATTTCTAAATCTAAATTCTATCTCACATATGTAGATCTTATTTATGATTTTAAGATATGATCTTATGCATGTTTAGATTAAATTAGATTTAATCTGAATTTTTAAAATTTCTGCTACATACTCATTTTGAAAAATTTTTGCATGTATGAAATCATTAAATCCTAACAATAGTATCAGAGTCACGTCATATGCATGAGATTAAGATTTAGATCTAAAATCTGTAAAGAAAAATTTTAGATCTAAAAATTTTTGGTGTCATTCTGACATAAAGTTGCCCTGACATAACTTATTATGCTGTATGGTTATCCTAGAATGATATTAAAAGTTTTGATTAAAATAAAATTTTAGATTTAATTTTTTATCATATATATGATATATATTTTATTATTAAGGTCTGAAAAGAGTTTTGAGATCTATTTTGATTCATATATATGAAAGCATGTTTAGGGTTGAAATTAATTTCTATGATCTGAACTTTGTTCATGTATATGATATATGTTTATAAGTATGATCTAAAAAATTGTTTCAAGATCCAAACTTATTTTTTATACAAAGAATTTAGATCTAAAAATTTAGATTTAAGATCTGAAATTAGTGTTTGTGCATGAGAGATTGATCATGGATAGATCAAATTAGGTCATGTAATTGGATTATATCTAGAGTTTCTGATTTGATCATAATCGATCTAAATTGATTTAGCAATTGATCAAACTGAGTCAAGTATTGGTTAGAATTAGGTCAATAGAGCTTAAGATCATATAATTATTGTTGATCGAATCAATTGACACTCATATGTAGAATCGATTAACCTAAGGACCTAATTCGACTCTATGACTCAAATCTGATTCACCTAAGCTAACCTATTTGGACCAATTAACCAATTTATGTCTAAGATAAGTAATTAAAAGATAATTATTTAATTAATTTCATTCACTGATCTGATCAATTTATTGGTATCTAAGGAAAGCAATGGAGGGACCCCCACCAATCTCCACTTATCTGACCTATTTGAAAGATTGAGTCTCAAATATGTTTGCTTGATATTTTGATTTACTCCATACCAATTAGATTAGTCATGTGATGACTAATTAGATGAGATCTAAATCTAAATCTCTCCATAAATATTAAGTCTAATGGTCTTCCACCGTTGTAGATATGTGAGCGTGTTGGGAAATGTATCCCAAAGCCAATCGTCAGACGATTGTGCTCATCTTGTAAACTATATATAAATTTTTATTAATAAAAATTATTTAGTATTTTTATTACAAATTGACCATCTTTAAACTTCTGTGTTGTAATGAAATTTTTAGGACTATATATATTAATCGACAAAAGAAGATTTGTCGTTAAATCCTAAAAATTATTCACGATCAAATAATACGCTATTATTAGGATGATAGTGATATCAAATGTAGGTCATTGTGTACCATATGAGTTGGTTGTCCTCTTAATCAAGAAGTGTGGAGATACTGTTATGGTATGCAGATGGAATGTAGGAGTACATTCATATTGAACGTGATCATGTGCCGAGCACTCTACTATCAAGAGTAGCTTATGAAGGGTATAAGTATAAATATCCCTCCAACCTGAGACCACCACGGTGACTTGTAAGCAACTCACTGTACTTTAGTATCAGACTATCTAAGTTTCTATCTTAGTGATGGAAGGATATTAGGTGCAGTCAAGTACTTTCAAGTCAGTGTGTAAGTCAAGATAGAATTGATCCCTCTGAATTGGTAGGAGATATGCATCAGTGTATTTCAATTTAGCAGAATCTTGGCCAGGATAATCCATGAGATGAATTTGAAAGGTTAAAATATAATGTGATTGACTTAACTAGGGTTGATAGTTAAATCCTAAGTCATCTTGAGCATTTGGGTCAAAGGGATGAATTATACGGTAATCATATGCCAGTAGATTTTAGAAGGTTACTTTGCAACACTTTGACTCATCCAGTCATCGGGTCATCATTGCTAGATAGTTACATCGATTGGTATAAAAAGTTATTCCTATACTATCGACTTAGGTTCGAACTTATGATGTCATATGCATTAGAAGATTTGGTCAGATCTGATGGTTGAAGAGTCCAATTGGATTGTGACTCTGGTGAAGAGTCCTACTTGGACTAGGACTCTGCGGGAGAGTCCCACTGGGACTGAGACTCTACCATTTATAGAGAATTAATTAGTAGTTAAATTATTAATTGATTCAATTTGATTGAGTAAAGAGCTTTGGAATAAGTCTAATTGAATTAGATTTAGTTCGACTCAGATTGGGATGGATATGATCAAATCCGATTATAAAGAAAATTTGATCCTAATTCGATCAGAGTTTGGACTCGACTAATTTTTAATTGGGTTAAAAATTTAATGAGATATTTAGATTTTTAATTAGATTAAGTTTATTTATATCAATGGTTTCAATCTAAATTTGATTTGGATTAGAATTGAATTAGAAATGAAGAGTCCAAGTCAGACTAGGACTCTATCCTTATCTTTTGCACCATATTTGGATCCATGCCAATTTCTCCATGTCTAATTAGATTTGGATTGTGATTTTTGATGTCATGAGAGAGGATCCAATAAGGGTAGTTAGCTATAGCTGATGAGTCATAATATTATCTCTTGTCTAATTCGAATACGATCCGAAATAGAGATAAGATGCAGACTAGGAAAGGGTTTTTCATATATGCTATATTGTTAAAGTCATATTATTTTTTTTCTTATTTTTATTGAGGAATTATTTATCATGTGAGACTTTAAATTTTTTCTCCACATCTTAATAATTTTTATAAAATTTTTGGAGATGCTAAAAAGGGGTTTTGGCATTGATTCATGGCATCCTTTCTTGGAAAGTCCTAATTTCTATTCTATAAAAAGGGGACCCCTCTCTTGGACATCCCATGATCAATTCTCTTATAATTTTTTTTATTTTTAGAGCCTCTTCTTCTCCTCCTCTTTTTCTTCTCTAGATCTTCTATCACTTTGGAGTGTCCAAGGTGCTTGTAGAAGAAGGAAGAGGTCAACTGTCGAAGTTGTTCGCAGACTAGCATCTCCGAGCCCCTGATCTGCACCAATCTTCATGTGGATTTTTTTATAGAGGCCAGATGACTTTGTATAGCTGTGAGTGACTTGAGGAATATCCTCTCCAATTGTTGGATCAAAAGAAATTAAGATCAAAATTTATTTGATAATGATCTCTAACTTATTTTGATTCCTATGGTAGATCTAATAGTTAGATCTAGAATTTTATCATCGATGAAATCGATGTGATTTTTTTTCAGATCTAAAGCACATATTTTTTATATCAAAGATCTTGATGTGATAGTGTAAGATTAGATCTTATAAATATGATTAAAATTAAATTATTTAATTTATTATTTCTACTGTATAAATTTTATTAATTGCATGTATTGTACTATCGCAATTTTTTTTCAACTGGTATCAGAGCTAGATTATTTTGATATGAAATAATATGACTTTAGATCTAATTTTTTGTTATTAGATTTGATTATTAATGATTTAGATTAGATCTACATTAGTTTATTTTTAGATCTTTTTATTATTTATTTAGATTAGATATTCTGAGTAGCAAAGTACTCGGATTGGGTAATCACCAGGCCGTCCGGTCATAGGAGCAAGTAGGATTTCATGACCATCTCCTCTTATTCAATGGGGTGCTCTTTATGGCATGTAGAGGTGCCACTATGAGATCCCATAAAGAAGAAAGTAAAAAAAGAAAACTTACTTTCTTGCAAAACCCTAGATCTTGAAACCCTAAGTGTTGTTGTATGTGATGCAAGTTGCGAAGATAGTTAGTTACATCTAATCTTGTCTAGTCAAAATTATTTTGATCTAAAATTATAAAAAATTTAGATTTGATCTAAAAAATTTTATGACTTGATGTAAAAAATTTATATAAAAAATTATTTTTGAAACCTTAACCATGTTGATGCAAAACTTAATTAAGAATTAAGTATCAAGCTGATTGGATTTAGAATTGTGATTTAGATCTAATGACATTGTATAAAATATGGGGCATGGATTGGCTCAAATCAAATCCTACTCTTTAATTAGGTTAGACCTAAGGTTAGAATCAAAAAATTGATTGATCATATAGAGAAATTGATTAAGTCTAACCAAATATTGAATTAGATTAGTCAGGATTTTTTTAGTACAATAGTTGTAGATGGTCAAGTCCATGTCTTTGATTAGACCAAATGGACCTTGATTGTGGCTCAGTGATTAAACCCAAATCATTAGGTTGGTCAAATCAAAACTAGTTAACTAATTGATATCCAAGATAAATTTGGTATTTCGATCGGTAGTTTTTAATTGGGAGCGGCTTACCTAGCCATTTTGATGGTGTCTAAGACGAGCTTAGCAGACTCTTCCATCGATCTCACTTACCTGACCAATTTAGTGAACTAGATTTTGATTAGATCGCTAAGTAATTCGAGTTAGCCCATGCCATTAAGATTGATCAGTGTGACTGATCTAAGTGCCAATTCAATCAGCATGACCTAATCCGATTTAGTGACTTGGTGAAATCAGTGGAAGGATTATGGTCTACTAATTGATCTTTTCTTCTCTTCTCTCTTCTCTAAATCGATTAAATCTTTTAAATTATTAGGTCCTTAAAATGAGCTGGTTATGGTGATAACTAGATTACAGCCTCCCATTAAGGTGAGTGATTGGGTCCATTATTTCTAATTGACATTGCAGGCACCATCTGTCTGATATTCTCTCTGAATGATGGAATTATCATTCATTATATGATGACTCTGATGAACTATCTGATAATGATTGGGTTGATCGAGCTATCCTCGAGCTTGATCACACATTAGGTAGAATCACTGAGTAGGTTCATGTTAATGGTTTGACCTAACCAAAACTTTTTGTGGAGGCCCATCACATACTGAAATGAAATCTTAGGCTAAATTAAATACTAGAAGTTGTTTGAAGAAATAATTGATTGAGAATCTATCCATAGATGCATATGGGTTGATCGAGCCATCCTCGGGTGTATATGTAGTCTGTGTGGATTCTAATATCCATTAAGGAATTAAGATAATTCTTCAAATTGGAGGTAGAGGCTATCAAGTTGTATAAAATAGTGAGAGGACCTTTAAACTAAAGTCCAAATCTTTAGGATTAATAAATTCATATACTAATTAGGCTTTGTTCTTTCTTCATGTGTGTAGATATGGCCTCAAACTTGTCACTCTGATCACTATTGGATAGTGAGAAGCTTATCGGATCGAATTTCGATAATTGGTATTGAAAATTAAAGATTGTCTTGGAGCACGAGTGGATCCTTTATGTGATAACGGATCTAGCACTTAAGGAGTCTACTCCTAATACCCGAGGAGTGATCCGAGATACTTATTTGAAGTAGCTCAATGATCGCACTACGGTTCGTTGCATCATGCGGGTCTCCATGAATGATGAGTTCAGTCGAAACTTTGATGAAGCTTAGCCAGAGAAAATGCTTCAAGTGTTGAGGGATTCCTTTGGTACTCCTGAGATGTTGAGCGGCATAAGATTAGTTGCACCATTTTTAATATCCGAATAAGGGAGGGTGCATCTGTTACAGATCATGTATTGTACATGATCGAGCAGATTGAAAAATTGAGCAAACTCGGCTTCCTTTTGCATGAATAGCTGGAGAAAGATGCGATCCTGAACTCTTTTCTCAAGTCCTACCTACCATTCCTCAGTCATTTCAGAATGACGAAGCCTGTAGTCAACTACCATGATTTGTTGGGGTTGCTTCAGACTTTTGAGAAAGATCGCCATCTCCACAAGAAGATTGAATCTAATGGGAGGATCTTCTTCGGGTAGTCGTCGTCTCTTTAAGAAAAAAAAAGAAGAAGAATAAGAAGGTGCCTGGTGCTGAGAGTCAGTCCCAAAAATTCAAGTTCAAGACTGATCAAAGTCAAGCAGAGTATTTCTTTTGCAAGAAGCAGAGTCACTGGAAGAGGAATTATCCTCAGTATATCGCTTTCCTTGACCCAAACAGGTCAAAGAAGAAGAAGCAATTAGTTGCTGGATAAGGTACTTATGTGATAACACTTTGTAACTTTTCTCTTATAGATACAATGACTTGGGTATTGGATACTGAAAGCTCTATTCATATTTGTAATTCATTGCAGGATCTTCAGGTCACTAGGAGATTTGGAGAAGGCAAAAAATTTTTGAATGTTGGAGATAGAAGATCAGTTTCAATTCTAACTTTAGGAATCATCAAGCTTGTATTCGAGTCTCAGTATATTATTCTTAATGAGTGTCATTAGTGTCTTAATTTTTTTTTAAATATTATTTTTTAGACCTTTTGGCCAATTCAAATTATGAAATATCAATAAAAAAAATTTTTGTGATATCATTTTGAATGATGTTATAATTTTATATGGACAGTTGAACAATGGTATCTATATTGTATCTAGGCCTAATATAATATATATTTCTGAAAGAAGAGTGCCCTATAAGCCAATCATAAGTATGTTGCGATAAAATTTTTTTTTATAATTTTTCAACTCATGAAATGATATTTATTATTTGAGGTATTGATTCATCATATTAGCTGCATCTTATTACGTCTAAGATTATGATGAATCCCAAAGATTAGGACAATGATTTTAGGAGACAAGAATGGGTTATACTAGTGAGACCTAAAATCCTAAAATCTTAATATTAAATATTTCTGATCGTAGGAGCATTGAGTCGGAGATCAATGTTTCAAATAGATTGGCACATCCTATGCATGCTCGATGGAGAGGGTGGCAGATCTCACTAGCTACTTGTGTGGGACACTAATACAAGGATGTGGATACTCATTTAAAAAATGAGTCCACTGAATTGACTCAATCAAAGAGAACATCTTATGGAAGCCTTACTTGCATGTCAAAGATGGTTCTTTAAGTGGGAGTTGTACAAGTGATCCTTAGACCTGAAACCACCATAGAATCTTATACACATGAACTCATATTTTGGTTCATATCCAGGTATGGCATTAAGATATGTACGGGGTGTTCTGGATATGAAGGAGTGTATATGGAGGTTGTGAGTAGGTCAACATGAAATCAATCACTCCTAGTAAGAGGAGATCGCATCCTATATATTCTAAATCTTAGATGACTTGAAAAAAATCTTTTGGCCAAAAGAAGAAAGGAGATTAGCAAGAGTTTCTAATACTTCTTCATTAGAGTCATCATTAGTTAATTGAGAATCAATATGAATATGTGTTTGAGTTTAACATGATTCCATACTCATGAACATATTCAGGGTGCAGAGATGATCGAAGGATTGAATTGTATGGTAACTTACCACTGAAGGGTATATTTGGTATTTTCATCAAAATTCTATATTTTCTGAGTAGTCATGATATGTTGCTAGATGTCAACCTTGATTTGAAGATTTTTGATCAAATTAAAGAGTTTAATTCGATCTCCAATTAGAAAGAATTATAATTGTTGAACTCGGATTAGCTCGATTGGACCTAAATCGATTAGATTGAAATCTAATCAAATTTGATCAACTTGCACCCAGATCTACTACTAGCTAGATGTAGAACCCAATGGGTTACACACATATAGAAATTGGCTAAGGACCTTTTTGAAAAAGATTGATTGGAATTTTGGATTCAATTAGGGCTCCGATAAGCATGCTAGCACGTGTGGAACCCTTACTCCTTTGTAGGTCAATTTGGTCTCATCCCTTGCTAATTAGCTCACCCAATTTAGTGGATATTTGGGTCAGATCATGCCACCTAGAAGCAGCCCAAATTGAGATGCCACATCCCATTTTAGCGCCAATTATGAAGAGTCCAAGTTGTGAAGGACTCTTGACACAAAATAGGTTATGCGTACAAGTGTTAGCGTGGGCAGAAGAAAAGAGTCCTTTTGGTATGGGATTAAGATATGTGTGATATCTCATATCACACTCCATCCTCTGGTATACATCTCAAAGCATGAGATGTATTTTTTTCTAAAATTTTTGGAGTAGAGAAAAATTGGAAAAAGGAAGTCTTGCACCCGCACACAGAAGTGTCGCATCTGTCTGAGATATGGAGAGTCCTTCTCCTCATCAAATACTTTCAAAATGGAACAATTTTTTTGTGATAATGTTTCAAGTTTGATAAGCTATTTTTTATAATTTTTTTGAAATTTTTCCAGACTTATCTGGATGCCAAATAGACACCATAAGTTCCTCCTCACGCTTGTACATGCGGTGATCAAACTTTGCATGAAAGGATGTGAGAACACATCCATTTGTGAGAATTTTTATCCACTCATTATATGTTGTAGAATCAAGATTGAATCCTCTATCCACATGGACTTTTAAAATTTTTTTAATTTGAGAAGGAATGCAAAAGCATCCCTTCTCTGGTCATGCATGTAGAGCAGGGTGCTGATCGACGTATCATTGATAAGAGTCTTTCTGTTTGAAGAAACTCTTATCCCTGATAATCAGATCAGATAGACCTCTTGGATGAGGTGCATCCCTCTCTTTTGGCATCCTTCTAGTGGCTAAAAATTGATCGGGGCATTGGGTGTCTGAGGTATTCAGAAAGAGTTTCTAATTTTATCTCTGTTGCTCTCTTTTTTTTTTACAACCTATCTTAGTTGTAGGACAAGACTTTGGAATTTAAGACAAAGCCTTATCTAGTCCTAACAAGGATTGTGAGGGTCCTAAAGAAGAAGGATCAAAAGTTTAGAGAAGGTTCTGAGAGGGTGGAGTCAGTTTCTTGGAGAAATCTGATCGGTATAAGGCTAGTCGAGTTCTAGTGGCTAGAACTTTTGAAGCAAGATGAAGAAGAAGCGCTGTTCTTGGTTCAGTTTTTGTGTGGATCACCATTGGAGGGTGGACACTTAAACACCTTGTGAAAATTGAGATTAGCACTACAGGTATTCTGTTTATCCTAATTTATATTTATTATACTTTGATTATTATAGTCAAGGGTTTATGGGCATTGGGGTTTCCGATGCATCGGGTGTTTTGAATAAAAGTTTTAAACACCTAATCCTTTCGCTGCACCATCGAAATCCAATAGTGATATCAGAGCCTACCTTGATCTATATAATCAAAGGTTAAAATATTATCTTGATTATGATCAAGCATGGATAATTGTTGTCTTGATTGTGATCAAGCATGGGTAATTGTTGTCTTAATTGTGATCAAACATGGGTTTTTAGTTTGATTCAAGCCGGGTCAGGGTTGAACCCAATTGAACATCCAAACCCTCGATGTCTTAGAGATATGTTTTTAAATATAAAATGCATGATGCATGTATAAATTTTTTTTAGTAGCTTAGTACTCTAATTGGGTTCATCACCAGGCCGTCCAGTCATAAGAGCAAGTAGGGTTCAGAGACCCTCTCTTTCTATTCAATAGGATACTCTTATGGCGCATAGGAGTGCCATTATGATATCTTAAGAAGAAGAACTGCAAAAAGAATATTTTGTATTCATGCATGTTATTAAAACTTCATGCATATGTGATATGCTTGAGATACTTAGTTATAATCATATTGAATGATTATAATTTCATATCTTAGAGATATGAATACATGCCATGATTAGTTGTTATGATTATTAAGATATAACTATAATAATACATCATCGTGATTGAATTAGGATGTGCTTGAGACCATTAAAGCCCTCATAAAAATTATATTAAGTCGTAATGTTATGAATCTGTAGCTGACCTATTTTTTGAATCGATTAATCAATTCGTGTCTAAAGAGTATTTCAAGTGTGGTGGTTATTTAATTGGTTCCGTTGCTGGCTTGGTCAATTTTATTGATGTCTAAGAAAAGCAACGGGGGGACCCCCATCAATCTTAATGCTTTTCTGACTAATTGGATTAGTTTGAATCTTGAATAAAGGTAGCTCAGTATTTTGAACACTACATATGTCTTCCTTCATGCCTAGTCAATATCCTATCAAAAATCATAGTAGGTTTGTTATGATATCCACAGGGCTTGCTATGGAGATTGATATGGATTTATCTTGATGCATATTATATGCTTTATAGCATATTTGGATATTTTGCTTTATTGTGATATCCACAAGGACATCATTTTTTAGATATGACTGTAGAAAATGAAGAATCTGACTTAACTAAAAAATACTATAGTTTGTTGTGATCTCCACAAGGCTATGAATATTTTTAGAGGCAGGTTATGTTAAGAGTTGCATGAGAAGCAATTGGATAGATTTTCCTACTTTTGAACTTATTGAGGTTTGTTATGATATCCATAAGGCTTCATTGAGGGATTAGGGTCTCAACCCCAGTAAGAAACCAGATTAGAATTTCTTGTTTACTATAGGAGAGTACTATGGTATCCGATAAAATAGTGAGAGACATAACTAGTTTAAAAGTCCTCATCTAGTTATGCATGTCAAATATGAGTGGTCTGCTTATACTATTATTCTTTATTTATATAGATTTATGTCTACATTATGGCTTCTTTATTTTCATTATATGATACCATAAATAAAAATATGTTGATCGATCCAACTCTGTTGATTGGTTAGGAACTTGCAAATAAGGTTCGTATCGGAGAAGAACTCTGATGTTCTGGATATTTTTGATCTTGAGATGGTCAGTAATAATGAGAAGGCAAAAGATGTCCTTAAGGATATCATCTACTTATTTTATGATAAATTTGATCATTGAGAGTATAATTGCAAGAATAATCTTGCAAGATTGAAGCAGGGTGCATGTGTAGCACCAAAAGATGTGTATATGATACAGACCTATTTTTCATCAAGTAATTCAGACTCTGATATCTGGATATTAAATACCATCTATAGATCGTATATTTGTAATTTATTACAGCGACTACAGAATATCAAAGGTCTGAAAGGAGGTGACTTCGAGCTTTATGACGTAAGTGGAGAGTCCATTAACGCAGAGGCTATGAAAACCTGTATGCTTGATTTGTCTTTGGGTAAAATTTTAGAATTAAAAGACTCTTATTACATGTCGAAGGTCATTAAAAATATTATTTCTACACCTTTGTTGTAAAAATAAAGTTATGAAATAAGGCTAATGAAAAATGGATGCTCCATTTTTTTTTCTAATGAATATTATGGCAGTAGTTATATTGATAATAATCTTTTAATTCTTGCACTCAATAAAAATATTTTTTATATTCAAAGAAATATAAAAAAAAAGAGAGAAGATGTGAATATCATATATCTCTGGCATTGCCGTCTTGGTTATATTAGTGAGTCAAGGATAAACAAGTTATACAAAGAAAAATTTTTTGACCTATATGATTATGAATCATTCGAAACTTATGAATTTTGTCTCATGGGTAAGATCACCAAGACTCTATTTTCTGGACATGGAGAGAGGGCAAGTGAGTTGTTAGCCCCAGTACATACGGATGTATGTGGACCAATGACAACTCAGGCTAGAGGTAGATACTTTTATTTTATTATCTTTACAGATGATTTATCAGGGTTCGGGTATGTGTATCTTATAACACATAAATTCGAATCCTTTGATAAGTTTGTAAAGTATCAAAGTATGGTCAAAAAATAAACTGAAAAAGGTATTATGGTTCTTCGATTTGATCGAAGAAGAGAATATTTATATAGTAAATTTTTTGATCATCTTAAAAGTAAAGGTATTCTCTCTGAATAGATCCCTCCTTATATATCCCAATTAAATAGTATAGCAGAAAGGAAGAATCGTACTTTGATGGATATGGTGCAGTCCATAATGTGCTTCACTGATCTCTCAATATCTTTCTGGAGATATGCCCTAGAGACTGCCACATATATATATTAAATAGGGTGCCTTCAAAGTCTGTTGCAAGCACACCATATGAGATTTTGAAGGAAAGGAAGCCTAATCTTAAACATCTTAAGACTTGGGATTGTTTTGCTTATGTCAGAAATATTTTTAGACATAAGCTTAGTACTAGATCAGACAAGTGCAGGTTTGTAGGGTATCTTAAGGAAACTAATAGATACTACTTCTACCATCCTATTGAACTAAAGGTATTTTTTAGTAGGCATGCCATTTTTTTTTGAAAAATAAATTTATCCAAGGAGACAGTGGGAGGAATATTGAACTTATGAAAGTTCAGGATCTACAAATCGATCCAGAAATACCTATGATTGAACCATAACAAAATCCTCAATCAGAAGTACCCAAAGATGAGGTACATCTACAATACATATCTCTTCTTTGAAGGTCAGATAGAGTACATCATGCACCTCTGAGATTTGATTTTATCATTGAGAATGATAATATGATCAACATTATTCAAGATAATGATCTACTGATCTATTCGAAAGCTGTCATGAGTAGAGACTCAGACAGATAGCTGAAAGCCATGAAATCTGAGATGGACTCAATGTATGTCAATCAAGTGTAGATCTTGGTTGATGTGCCTGAGGGTGTGACTCCAATAGGGTGCAAGTGGATCTTCAAGAAGAAGATCGGAGCAGATGACCAAGTAGAAACCTACAAAGCTAGGTTGGTGGCAAAAAATTTCAGTCAAAGTAAAGAATTGACTATGATGAAACCTTTTCACCAGTGGCTATGCTCAAGTCCATCCAGATTTTGCTTACTATAGCGGCATACTATAACTATGAGATTTGATAGATGCATGTCAAAATTTTTTTCCTTAATGGTAATCTAGAGGAAGAGATCTATATGACTTAGTCAGAGGGATTTGTCTCAAATGAGAGAACAAATCAAGTATACAAGCTAATGACATCCAATTATAAATTGAAGCAGGCTTCGAGGAGTTGGTACATTCGATTTGATATAATAGTCAAAGAGTTTGGCTTTATCAAAAATAAGGATGAACCATGTGTGTATAAAAAGACAAGTGAGAGAGCTATTGTCTTCTTGCTTCTGTATATCGATGACATACTACTCATTGGGAATGATATCCCAATGATGCAATCGATCAAGACTTGACTATCGAATAAGTTTTTCATAAAAGACTTGGATGAAGCATCCTATATACTTGGTATATAGATCTATAGAGATAGATCTAAAAGGATGTTAGGCTTATCTCAGTCATAGTATATAGATGTCATATTAAAGAGGTTTAATATAGAGGCAAGTAAGAGAGGTTATTTGCCTACAAGACATGGTATACATCTCTCTCACAAAATTCCTTATACTTTGGCTATGGGATCAATTATGTATGTCATGCTATGTACCAGGCCTGATGTAACTTATACTTTGGGCATAGCTAGCAGATTTCAGGCTGATCTAAAGGAGGATCATTGGAAAATGAATGATTGCAAGTCGATATCTGGGTATGTGTTTATCCTAAATGATGGGGCAGTGAGTTGGAAGAGCTCCAAGCAGTAGATAGTATCTGGATTAATTACTGAGGCAGAATACATCGCTGCTAGTGAAGCCATTAAGAAAGCTGTCTGGATGAAAAAATTTATCATAGATTTAGGAGTCATTCCTAAGAATGAAGAACTAGTGTCACCTTATCGTGATAACACTGGGGCCATTATTCAAACAAAGGAACCTAGGTCTCATTATAGATCCAAGCACATCCTCAGATGCTTCCATCTCATTAGAGACAAGATATTGTCTTTGAATGAGTAGACAGAAAGAACAATATAACAGACCCATTCACTAAGGCCATACCAAAGTAGCTATATAATCGCCATCTTGATTGTATGAGATATAAAGATGATTGGCTTTAGTGCAAGTAGAAGATTGAAAGAAGAGTATCCTATAAGCCAATTACAAATATGTTGCGATGAAATTTTTTTTATAATTTTTTAACTCATGAAATGATATTTATTATTTGAGGTATTGATTCATCATATTAGCTGCATCTTAATATGTCTAAGATTATGATGAATCCCAAAGATTAGGACAATGATTTTAGGAGATATGAATGGATCATGCTAGTGAGATCTAAAATTTTAAAACTCTAATCTTAAATATTTCTGATTGTAGGAGCATTGAGTCAGAGATCAATATTTCAGATAGACTGGTACATCCTATGTATGCTCGATATAGAGGGAGGTAGATCTCACTAGTCACTTATGTGGGACACTAATACAAGGATGTGGATGCTTATTTAAAAAATAAATCTACTGAATTGACTCGATGAAAGAGAATATCTTATGGAAGCCTTACTTGCATGTCAAAGATGGTTCTCTAAGTGGGAGTTGTGCAAGTGATCCTTAGACCTGAGACCACCATAGAATCTTGTGCACATGAATCCATATTTTGGTTCATACCCAGACATGACATTAAGATATGTACGGAGTGTTCTGAATATGGTGGAGTGTATATGGAGGTTGTGAGTAGATCAACATGGAATCGATCACTCCTAGTAAGAGGAGATCGCATCCTGTGTATTCTCAATCCTAGATAACTTGAGAAAAGTCTTTTGACCAAAAATAAAAAGAAAATTAGAAAGAATTTCTAATACTTCTTCATTGGAGTCATCATTGATTAATTAAGAATTGATATGAATATATATTTGAGTTTGATATGATTCCATACTCATGAATATATTCAAGGTGCAGGGATGATCGAAGGATTGAATTGTATGGTAACTTGCCACTGAAAGGTATATTTGATATTTCTATCAAAATTCTATATCTTTTGGATAGTCATGATACGTTGCTAGATATCAATCTTGACTTGTAGGTTTTTGATCGAATTAAAGAGTTTAATTCGATCATCAATTAGAAAGGATTATAATTGTTGAACTCGGATTAGCTCGATTGGACTTAAATCGATTAGATTGAAATCTAATCAAATTTTATCAACTTTCATTCAGACCTACTGCCAACTAGATATAAAACCCAATGAGTCACACACATATAAAAATTGGCCAAGGACCCTTTTGAAAAAGGTTGATTAGAATTTTGGATTCAATTAGGGCTCCGGTAAGCATGCTAGCACATGTGGAACCCTTGCTCCTTTGGAGGTCAATTTGATCTCATCCCTTGCTAATTAGGTAGCCAAATTTAATGAATATTTGGGTCAAGTCATACCACTTAAAAGCAGTCTAAATTGGAGTATCACATCCTATTTTAACACCAATTATGAAGAGTCCAAGTTGTGAATGACTCTTGACACAAAACAGATTCTGCATTAAAGTATTGGCGTGGGCAGAAGAAAAGAGTCCTTCTAGTATGGGATTAAAATGTGTGTGGAGTCCATATCCCCATCCATCCTCTAGAGCACATCTCAAAGTATAAGATATATTTTTTCTAAAATTTTTGGAGTGGAAAAATATTGGAAAAAGGAAGGAAGTCTCGCACGCACGCGCAAAAGTGTCGCACCTCTCTGAGCTTTAGAGAGTCCTTCTCCACATCAAATGCTTTTAAAATAGAATAATTTTTTTTAATAATGTTCCATATTTGATAAGCTATTTTGATAATTTTTTAAAATTTTTTTCTGACTTATCTGGATGCCAAACGGATGCCATAATTTTCTCCTCATGCCTGCAAGTACAGTGATCAGACTTCGCATGAAAGGATGTGAGAACACATCCATTTGTGAGAATTTTAATCTATTCATTATATGTTCTAGAATTAGGATTAAATCTTCTATCTACATAGATTTTTGAGGATTTTTTTGATTTGAGAAGGGATGTGAAAGCATCCCTTCTCTGGTCGCACGCACAGAGCAGGGTGCTGATCGATGTATCATTGATAAGAGTCCTTCTATTTGAAGGAACTCTTATCTCTAATAATCAGTATCAGATAGGCCTCTTGGATGAGGTGCATCCCTCTCATGGCTATAAATTGGCTGGGGCACTGGGTGTCTGAGGTATTCAGAAAGAGTTTCTAATTTTATCTCCGTTGCTCTCTTTTCTTTCTTACAACCTATCTTAGTTTTAGGACAAGGCTTTGAAATTTAAGACAAAGTCTTATCTAGTCCTAACAAAGATTGTGAGGGTCCTAAAGAAGAAGGATCAGAAATTTAGAGGAGGTTCTGAGAGGGTGGAGTCAGTTTCTTAGAGAAACCTGATCGGTATGAGGCTAGTCAAGTTCTAGTGGCTAGAACTTTTGAAACAAGGTGAAGAAAGAGCACTGTCCTTGGTTCAGTTTCTATGTAGATCACCATTGGAGGGTTGACACTTGAACACCTTATGAAAATTAAGATTAGCGCTACAGGTATTCTTCTTATCCTAATTTATATTTATTGTACTTTGATTATTATAGTCAAGGATTTTTGGGTATTAGGATTTTCGGTGCATCAGGTATTTTGAATGAAAATTTTAAATACCTAATCCTTCCACTGCACCACCAGAATCCAACAATTTCAAATAAACATCCTAAAATAGATGATGTCACAGATGCCTATCTTTGACATTGTAGGCTAGGTCATATCAATAAGAACAGGATAAACAGATTGGCTCAAGAAGAAATTCTTGATAAATATGATTATGAATCGTTATCTACCTGTGAGTCTTATTTGCTTGGAAAGATGACCAAGTCATCTTTTACTGAAAAAGGTGAATAAGCTAGTGATATGCTGGGTCTGATACATACGATGTATGTAGACCCATGAGCACATGTGTCAGAGGAGGGTATAGCTACTTCATCACGTTTATAGATGATCTATCTAGGTATGAGTACGTCTACATGATGAAACACAAGTTCAAATCATTTGAAATATTCAAACGGTTCCATAATAAAGTAAAGAAACAAACTGAAAAAAGTATTAAAATTTTTCAGTCTAACCGAGGAGGTGAATACCTTTCTAGTGAATTTTTGATATATCTAAGAGAGAATGGGATTCTCTCCCAATGGATCCCTCTAGGGATACCATAGTATAATGACATCTCAAAAAGGAGGAATCGAACCTTGTTGGATATGGTCCGATCCATGATGGGGTTTGCAACTCTATCAATCTTCTTTTGGGGATATGCACTTGAAACAACCTGTCTTGTGCTCAATAATATTTCGAGCAAGTTAGTTAGTAAGACACCATATGAGATATGGTCAGGATGTAGACCGAACCTCTCTTACTTTAGGATTTGGGGATGTCCAGCTTATGTTAAACGATTACAAACTGACAAGCTTAGTCCTAAGTCTGATAAGTGTAATTTCATAGAGTACTCCAAGAAAATAAGGAGATATTACTTTTACCTGCATGCTGAACAAAAGGTGTTTGTCAGCAATAAGGTACATTTTTTGGAAAAAAAAATCCTTAGTGAAGGAATAAGTGCCTCTAAAATCGAGCTTGATGAAGTTCGACAGGTAGAAGAACCGACATGAATGATTGAATCTAAACCAAATTTGATGAGATCAAACCTGGAGCCCAATGAACAAACATCCTTAAGGCGATCCGATATAGTACCATGTCAGTCAGACAGATACTTAGGTTTCTTGATCCGGGATGGAGATCCTGTCGAACTTGATGAGAACGATGATGATCCGATCACCTACATGGATGCAATACAGAGATCTGACTCTAATAAATGACTTAAAGCCATGAGATCTGAAATAGAGTCCATGAAGGTCAATGATGTATGGACATTAGTTGACCCACCTGAAGAGGTAAAGCCATAGGGTATAAGTGGGTCTTCAAGAGGAAGAGGGGCACAGATGGAAAGGTGGAGATCTATAAAGTCTGTTTGGTTGCTAAGGGTTATCGTTAGTGTTATGGTATTGACTATGATGAGATATTTTCTTCTGTGACAATGTACAAATCCATTCAGATCATGCTTGCGATAGCAGCATATCGGACTATGAAGTCTGGCAAATGGATGTGAAGATAGTTTTCCTAAATAGAGAGTTCAACAAAGAGGTGTATATAATATAACCTAAAAAAATTATATCCACAGATGAGTCCAAGGTGTGCAAGCTTTAGAAATCTATTTATGGATTAAAGCAAGCATCTCGAAGTTGGAACATACGTTTTGATAAGGTGATTAGAACATATGGCTTTGTTAGGAATGGAGAGGAATCCTACATATATAAGTGGGTAAATAGTTCAATAATGATATTTCTTATGTTGTATGTGGATAATATTTTCTTAATTAGGAATGATGTCTCTGCATTACAAAAAATAAAAGTGTGGCTGTCATCACAATTCTTCATGAAGGATCTGGGAGAAGCAACCTACATTCAATGCTGCGAAAGAAGCTGTATGGTTGCAAAAGTTCATCGACGAGCTCAGAGTAGCACCCTCCATTGATGGCCCTATCTTGTTATAGTGTGACAATACTAGAGCCATTGCTCAAGCCAAAGAGCCAAAATTCCATCAGCGCACCAAATATATTCTACACCGTTATCACCTTATCTAGGAGATCATGGATCGAGGTGATGTCGACCTTCAGAAGATCGATGAAAAAGAGAATCTGGCTGACCCATTTACTAAAGCTCTTGAAATCAAGGAGTTTGATGATCACAAATTGAATATGGGTATACGATACTGTATCGATTGACTTTAGTCTAAGTGGGAGTTATTGGGAAATATGTCCCAAAGCTAATCGTTAGACGATTGTGCTCATCTTGTAAATTATATATAAATTTTTATTAATAAAAATTATTTGATATTTTTATTACAAATTGACCATCTTTGAACTCTTTTGTTGTAATGAAGTCCTTAGGACTATATATATTAATCGACAAAGAAAAATTTATCATTAAGTTCTTAAAATTGTTCGTGACCAAATGATATACTATTACTAGGACGATAGTGATATCAAGTGTAGGTCATTGTGTGCTATATGAGTTGGTTGTCTTCTTAACCAAAGAGTGTAGAGACATTGTTATGGCATACAGATAGAATGTAGGAGTACATTCGCATTGAACGTGACCATATGCCGAGCACTGTGCTGTCAAAAGTAGCTTGTGAAGGGTATGGGTATAAGTATCCCTCCGATCTAAGACCATTATGGTGACTTGTAAGCAACTTACTGTACTTTAGTACTAGACTATCTGAGTTTCTAACTTAGTAATAGAAGGATACTAGATGCAGTCAAGTATTTATCAAGTCAGTGTGTGAGTCAAGATGGAATTAACCCCTCTGAATTGGTAGGAGATATGCATCAGTGTATTTCAATTTAGCAAAATCTTGATCAGGATAATCCATGAGATTGATTTGAAAGGTTGAAATACAATGTGGTCAACTTAATTAGGATTGACAGTTAAACCCTAAGTCACCTTGAGCATTTGGGTCAAGGGGATGAATTATATGGTAACTATATGCCAGTAGGTTCTAGAAGGTTGCTTTGCAACACTTTGACCCATCCGATCATCAGGTCATCATTGCTAGATGGCTAAATCGATTGGTATAGAAAGTTATTTCTATGCTACTGGCTTAGGTTTGAACCTATGAAATCATATGCATTAGAAGATTTGGTCAGATCTGATGGCTGAAGAGTCCAATCGGATTGTGACTCAAGTGAAGAGTCCTACTTAGATTAGGACTCTGTGGGAGAGTCTCACTGAGATTGAGACTCTATCATTTATAGAAAATTAATTAGTAATTAGATTATTAATTAATTTAATTTGATGGAGTAAAGAGCTCTGAAATAAATCTAATTGAATTAGCTTCAGTTCGACTTAGATTGGGATTGATATGATCAAACCCGATTATAAGAAAAATTTGATCCTGATTTGATCAGAGTTTAGACTCACCTAATTTTTAATTGAGTTAGAAATTTGATGAAATATTTAGATTTTTAATTGGATTAGATTCATTTTTATTAGTAGTTTCAATCCAAATTTGATTTGGATTAGAATTAAATTAGAAATGAAGAGTCCAAGTCAGATTAAGACTTTAACCTTATCTTTTGCGCTACATTTGGATCTATGCCAATTTCTCCATGCCTAATTAGATTTGGATTGTGATTTTTGGTGTCATGAGAGAGGATCCAATAAGGGTGTTGGCTATAGCTGATGAGTCATAATATTATTTTTTGCCTAATTCGAATGCGATCCAAATTAGAGATAAGATGCAGACTAAGAAAGAAATTTTTCATATATGGTATATTATTGGAGTCATATTATTTTTTTTATTTTTCTAAAGAAATTCTTAAGCATGTGAGACTATAAATTTTTTCTTCACATCTTAATAATTTTTTGAAATTTTTGGAGATTCCAAAAAGGGGTTTTGGCATTAATTTATGGCATCCTTTCTTGGAAAGTCCTAATTCCTAGTTTATAAAAAGGGGACCCCTCTCTTGGATGTCCCATGATCAATTCTCTTGTAGATTTTTTATTTTTAGAGCTTCTTCTCCTCCTCCTCTCTTTCTCCTCCAGATCTGCTATCACTTTGGAGTGTTCAAGGTGCTTGTAGAAGAAGGAAGAGATCAGCTATCGAAGTTGTTCGTAGATTAACATCTCTGAGCCCCTGATCTACGCCAATCTTCGCATGAATTTTCCTATAGAGGTCAGATGATTTTATGTGGTTGTGAGTGACCTAAGGAATACTGTATCCAATCATTGGATCAGAGAAGATCAAGATCAAAATTTGTTTGATAATGATCTCTAACTTATTTTGATTCCTATGGTAGATTTAATAGTTAGATCTAGAATTTCAGCATCGATGAGATCGATGTGATTTTTATTTTTTGATCTAAAGCATATATTTTTCATATCAAATGTTCTGATGTGGTAGTCTAAGATTAGATCTTATATATATAATTAAGATTAAATTATTTAATCTATTATTTTCACTGCATAAAATTTTTTAATTGCATGTACTATATTATTGCAAATTTTCTTCAGAGTGTGCTACCGACGTTGATTGTTTACGGCTGGTCACAGTGGTTCAGTTGCATCAGGAACACGCAACCACTCTATTAACAAAAAGTTGCTCTAGGATAAAGATGGAGTTAGGCCCAATAACTGTTAGGTGAGGGGCCCAATGATGGCTTTATACCTGCTTGTGAATAATGGTCTGACTTAACTAAGAAGTATGGGCAATAACTGTTAGGTGAGCCCACATGACTTAGAGATCAAGTCACTACAATATGCTTAGAGAAGTATCTGAGCAAAGAGCTATCTATGCATCGGTGTGCATATTACCAATAACTGTTAAGTGAGGTGCATGACATCGGTGGGACCGTAGCACCCACTAGAAATTTAGTTGTCGTGTTAGGGTTTTCATTTCTCCACCCGAAGAGTGTGGGAGATCTGATAAAATAGTGAGAGTTTCTTTTGCATCTAAGAGTCTTTAGAGTAAATTATAAAATAGATATAAATATCTAACTAGAATCTTTGCTCTCTACTGTTTATTGTGTCAGCTTCCAACTCTCTAACTCAAATCCTAGATATTAACTATTTAACCGAAATCAATTACATAGACTGGCTCGCAAATCTAAGAATCATTCTCAATTTTAAAAAATTAAGTAATATTTTTTACTAGATTATTCTGATGTTAACAGCCAATCCAACCCAAATGCAACGAGCTATACGTGGATGGACAATGACAATAAGGATAGGTGTTATCTGTTGAAGTCTATGTTAGATGAACTCCAATATATGCATGAGCACATGTACACTACCAACGACATATTGATTCATCTACAAGTGTTGTGAGGTAATCAGAGTTACACAGCACATGAGATGCATGATGGACAGTCAGTTTATGATTATTATTTGATAATGATCAAGGATATTAAGGAGCTTAAAAGGATCGACATGGCCATTTACAAAGAATTGCTTGTGGATTTGATATTGTGATTTCTTTTAGTTTATATGAGGAGTTTATGGTAAACTACCATATGAATGACTTTCTTGGCCTCTCATCTGAATTGGTCAAAATGTTGGTAACTAAGGAACCTTGAAAAGTTCAGAGGTATATGCCTGGAGAGCCTAAAGAAACAAGGATATGCCTTGAGTAGGCTTATCAAAATTGCTCAATATTATCCTTATAATTTTCTCTTCTCCTAGTTAAGTTTTAAACTCTAGTGCTTCTTATGCATACAATCTATGGAAAGGTAGAGGGCTAAGAAAGTAACCCTTAAAATTGACAATAGAGCAAAAGTTGCTCTATGGCCATGGGCATCTGTCATTTGTGATTATCATTTGATTTAATTCTTAGAGACAGTCTCTATCATTTGCATAGTGATGCATTTGTGAACTTAATTGAGCAAATATTGAATGCCATTAGATCTGAGAGATCCAAAGTTGAGATAAACCTTAAGTATATGTGGAACCTTGGACTAAGTCATATAGAAGAAAAAATAATTAACAAACTGGAGAAATATGGACTTTTAGGCTTATTGACTATTGAGTCATATTTAGTTTGTGCATCATCTCTTTGAGAAAAAATGACCAAGCTACTCTTGTAAGACAAGAGAAAAGGGACCACTGAGATACTTGTCCTAGTACACATTTGATGTGTGTAGCCCATTTGATGTGCTAACAAAGAAAGTTATTTCTACTTCATTAACTTTATTGATGATTAATCATGGTATGGGTAAGTATATGAGATATAAATCTAAAATTCTTGAAAAGTTCAAAGAATTCAGATGCAAAGTAGAGAAGCAAATCAAAAAATTCTTAAAGGTATTTTGATCGGATCGAGGATGTAATACCAAAGAAAAAATTTTTCAATTATCTCATAAAATGGTATAGTTTTATTTTGGACCCCTCTTAGTACATCTCAGCTCAACGAGATAATTAAGAAGAGTTATGAGACTGTATGAGATATGGTCCAATCCATGATGGACTTTACTAATTTATTTTATTTCTTTAAGGATATGCTTTATTTCTATGGAATTGGGTTCTCTCTAAATATTTTTCTACCACACCGTATAAGATTTGGCATGGTGAGAACTGAATCTTAGTTATTTCAAGATCCAAAGATATCTAGCCTGTGTCAAAGACAGCAAGCAGATATATTAGAGGATAGATCTATAAAGCTCATTTCAAAGAATATCTTAAAAGAGTTTGGGATACTAATTTTTTTCTAAAAGGATTACAATATGATTGTGACCCGTCATGCTATATTCTTGAAAAATTATTTATCCAAGATGATGTTAGATGTATGCCCTAGATGCCAGATTGGCTGACACATTCCTGTACAAATGTAAGGATAAATTTATAATTTTAACTATAAATAAATAAAAAGATTATTTTACTATCACATTGTATACATTATGTCTATGATACATTCTTTGAGTTAATAGGAATGTTAATTCATATTTTTAAGAGTTGAAAATTTAAGACATGAATCTACATAACTAACTCATAAATAGCTCATGACCATAGGATCATCATGAGGATGGTGATCGATCTAGAAGGTTGGTGTACGATCGCTTTCTTAGAGTAGATGTATCTTGAATCTACAGTGTGAAGATATCGGAGTGAGAGTACAGGTATTCATTAAGAATGAGAGTACTGAGCGTGACCACCTCGAGCAATCATAAGGAAATCTACCTTCTCGTCGATGACTAGCTCGATGCTGCAGCTATGTGTCTAGTTCTTTGACCTGAGGTACATCGACAGTTCACCTTGAGCGTGTTATAGTTTGACTACACCATAACTCGATCTCCTAGCCATTCAGAACTCTGAGGTGTATGTTGGCTGTAGCATATTCATTGTAGGAACCAGATCGCACCAAGAAGGGATCTATCAACCTCGGTAGATGAGAGGAGTAGTCCTATGATGATCGAAGGATCGAGTCCTTAAGCCCATGGCCATGGCAGAGTGAAATAATGAAAAAGAATTTTCTATTGGGATTTCACATCGGACTCTGATCAATCGATTGATTCATATGACTGATGTTGGGTTTGATGAGTTCACCTTAACCCTAATTCAGTCGGAACTCATGATAGAGGAACTCAATCACACAGGTAGCTGCACTGAGAGGTTCGTCTTCATTTTTGATGGGTTGCCATCATATACTGCTAGGTGTCACTGGTGAATTTTGAGAGCAATTAGAATGATCTTGATGATCGATCATTTTAATTGTCTGAATCAAAAGAGTTCTAGTCCATTGAAAGGAGTTTCGATGATGTCGATGATGAGATCACGACATATCTCGTTACTATACAAAAATGAATCTAACTGGGTCACACAAATAAGAGTTAGGGTCTGGATGTTATCAATTGAGCTAGCCCAGTTTGATTGATTTGGATTAGATCTAATTAGGTTCAAGAAAATCGTGCTAGCACATGATTGAGCCTGACTTTCTCCTCGTGTAATCTTTTCTATCTCGACTGAGCCAAATATGATTTGACTCACTCAGAGAACCTTGAGAAGGTTTCTCACAGTCTGACTGGAGCCAATCCAGCTCAGAAAGAATTTATCTTAATTTATGAGATGAATTTAAGATAACACTTGCTAATTTCTATCACCTGCCATTTTCGTTTTAGGACATTGGTCAAACATTAACCCATGGACCTTGGACTGAAGGCTACTTGACAAGAGATCATTGAAGATTTTTTGTGGAGTATCCACCTACTAAATTGGGCCTCAAAGTGGGTGCCATATTCAGATTGGGCATGCGCCCCAAGTGGATAAGGATAGAGTCCCATGAGATGAGGACTCTGATCCCTTGATCAACTTGGATTGTGGGGTGCAAATCTCACTGTGCTTATCCAGTGTTGGAGCCAACAGTAGGAGGGATTGTGAGAATTTTTATCTGATATGATCAGATGACATCACTCCATCAATCAAATTTTTTTTAGAATTAATTAAAATTTTTTGATTGGTCGAATGATGTAGCACTGCATGGCGCAGCAGGGTCTATTTAAACCCTATCTGCGCCTAGGGTTTATAGTCTCTGCTCAATAACTAGCAAAAGTCTGAATCCTCTCTACTTCTCCATAACTCATCTGCTCCTCTCCCTCCTCTCTTCACGTCCAAGAGGTTGGGCATCCATCTTGTGCTTGTCCAAGGCGTGGTGGCTTCCTGATTAGAAGGCTATAGAGATTTATCGAAAAGCTGCTGCTCCAGCTTTAGAAGATCTTTTGATGATCTTTCAGATCAGATCTAGATCTGATTTTTGGAGTAAAAATTCATGAGGAGAAGATGATCTAGATCCTACTTGAGTAGATATCGATAGAGGCCAGGTGACTGCGTGACTATTTTAGAGCCTCGGGCATTGCTGTGATCATCTACAAGGTAATCTAGTTACCCTAGAGGTATTTCTCTATTCCTCATATTTTTAGATTTAATTTTAGATTTAATATCAGATAATAAGAATTAGATCTAATAGATCTTAGATCTGAAATATCATAGAATAATTTTTTTTTTGAAATATTCTGTCCCAAATCTCATTAGATCTGGAAGATCCTACAAAGAAAAAGCCAGTTTTTCCTTCAGATGAAGCAGTGGGAGGAAAGTTAAGCTCGAAGAGAGTGTCTCTGAAGAGTAGCGAGCCATAAGACCTAAAGAACCTATTCATGATAAGCCAGTATATATATGTTCTTCTTCCACCTCGTACACATAGTAGGTCTCCCATCCTCTTGAGAGTACTTGGGTATGCTTAACAAAGGATGTAGAGAAAAATTATTTCTTATAGGAGATAGGGAACATAAAGATGATTCCAAAACCTACAATGAGTCATTATTAGACATCAACTCCAAGAAAGGGATGTGAAATAACTTTTTTGACTGGATATCTTTTGAAGATTTCTGTATGGAGTAGCTTATGGATTTTACTTCTCATGATAAGAGATCACAAAATTTGCAATAATCTTGGAGTTGGAATATTTATTTCGATGATACGATCAAATTGTTTGATCATAAATAAGGTATTATATATTTCCAAAAGGGTCAGTGAGAGTGTTCAATACTGACATCGGTTAAAATATAGTTGTATATAAAATTTTTTATGAAATACATAAAGCACGCATCTTATATTCTGAGAATATAAAGATCTATAGAGATAGATACAATTGGATGCTTGTGTTTTCATAGATAAAGTACAGAGAGAAGATACTGAAAAGGTTCAGTATAGAAATCTTGGAGAGGGGTCTACTACCCTCTTGGGCATAGATGTATGCTATATAATGTACTTGAATTGATATAGTTAATATTGTAAATATCATTAGTAGATATCAGTTGTATCCAGACTGAGAGTGCAGAATTGCTGTGAAAACATCCTTAAGTACTTGAGAAAAACTAAGGATTTGTTCTTAATTTTGGAGAAGGGTTAAAGCTAGGAGTGGGAGGATACACCAATTTAGATTAATATCTGATGTCAAATGGTAGAATATCTACATCATGGGATATGTTTCTGTGTCGATATCTTGGAAGGGTTCCAAGCAATCGATTGATGGAAGTTGAGTACACTGTACATGTGTAGGATGCATTCTGATTCTAGTGTTAGTTACAGAATTGGATGTCATGCCATCAAATACCATAACATTATACTACAAAGATAATGTCACCATAGCACTTGCTAAGGAGCCTAGGTCTCACCAGATAACCAAACACATAGAGCAACAGAATACGCGACTACCTCAAGTAGAAATACATAGAGATGCAGAGAGCAAACTCTACATGAGATGTGGTTAACCCACTGGTAAGTTACTTAGCTAGTCAAAGACTAAAGCTTGTCTTGTGAAGATGGGACTTGATACATGAAAGATTATCTTTAGTGCAAGTGGAAGATTGTTGAATGTATGCCCTAGAAGTCAATCTTGGTTGATGCATATCATATTACTAGGACATAATTTTATACTTAACAGATATTTATATTATCATTCATATTTTATGTGTCCATGAATCATCCAAGAGATTAACAAGATGATGCTATATATTCTCAAAGAGTTGAGAATTTAAGACATATGTCATTGATGGGTAATTCCTAAATTGCTCCTGATCATAGGATTATCATGGAGATGATGATTGATCTAGGTAGATTGTGCATGGATCGCTTCCTTCAGACAGATGAGTCTCGAGTCTATAGTGTAGTGACATTAGAGTAAGAGTGCAGATGGTTGTTAGAGAACAACTAGCACTAAGCATGATCAATACGAGAAGTCACATAGATATCTACTCACTCATTAGTGACTTTCTCGATGCTGTAGTAGTATGACTGATCCTTTGACCTGTGGTGCTACAGCTACTCACAGTGAGGCTGCTAGAGTTTGACTACACATAAATATTGACTCAATAAGTCCTTGTAGTGGATGTTAGTGACAGTTGGTCTACTGTAGAACTAGAGTGCGCATCTAGATAGAATCTATTAACCCTAGCAAAAGGGAGTAGTCCTATAAGATTTAAAAAGCTGAGTCTTTAAGTCTATGACCATAGCAGTGTGATTGATGAAAAAAAATTTTTATAAGAATCATACATGGACTCGAGCTAATTGAATCTATCATATGACTGATAATGAGGTTTGATGATTTATCCATAACCTGCCATCTTATCGGGACTCATGATAGAGGAACTGTATCATACGTTAACTGTACCTAGAGTTTCATCATCTTTTATTCTACTGAGTTACTACTACATACTGCTAGGTATCATTGGTAGATTGTGAGACCCACAAGTATCATCTTGATGATCGATGATCTTTGATGGGAAGAGTTGGAATGGTTCCAATCTATTGAAAGGAGTTTTAATGATATCATAATAGAGATCACAATATATCTCACTATCAGATAAAATAGAATCTATGGGGTCACACACAAAGAGATTTTTGACTGATTAGATGGTTGAATTATGATTATGAATCATGATAGGATTTAATTATCAATTTGATTGATGATTAATCTAATATAAAAGTTGCAATTAAGTAACTCACTAAAGAGTTAGTGAGTTATAGGAGGATTAATTAGCAATAGGATTGCTAATTGATTTAATTTGATTGAGCAATGGGACTCGCATCAAGTCTAATTGAATTAGATTCAATTTGACTTGACATGGATTTGATTTGATCAAGCCTATTTGGGCTATGAGATAATCAAATTGTATGGAAGAATAATTTTTTGTTTGATTAAGATTTAGGTTTGACTTAATTCTTAACCAGATTAGGATCTAATTAAAGATTGTTTGGATTTCTATTTGGACTAAAAATTCTCTTCTTCATGGGTGCACTAAATTCTAATTAGATTAGGATTAAATTGAGTTTGACTCAAGCACCAAGAGAGAGTTCAAAAAGACTAGGACTCCTCTAATTGGGTGACATCTAATTTCTAATTGGATTAGATTTTAATCTAAATAGTTTGAGCTTCTAGTCAGATTAGGATTTCAATTTATTTAGGACTAAGCAGTTTCTAATATGATTAGAATTGGTTAGAGTTTTATTTGGTTTAAATCAGCCACCTAAAGAGGAGTCCCATGTGGTTTGGATTCTCCCTTTCCATGTGCCAAAAACTAGCCCCACACCCCACTTTTATTTGCGCCTATGTTTCCCTCTTTTACATGAGGTTTTTAGCATGTAAGAAGTTCACATTAAACTCCTTTCTCCCATGAGATATCTTCGTGAAAAAGGGAAGGGTGGGTGATATCAAAAATCAAGAGTCCAAGGAGTTTGGACTCTTACCTACAAACCTATCCACTTCTTATTTAAACATGGGATCAATATGGGGCAGCATCAACCTGATAGAGATCAGTTTGAGATGCCACAAATTAGAGGAGGTGTGTGTGGAAAAATCTTAGGGAGAGGATGCGGCATGAAGGGTCATGGCGTGAGGTAAGATTGGCTTCTATCCCTTCTTTCTTACCAACAACCAAATGTTGGTTGTTAGGGCCTATTCTTTCTCTTTTTGTCTTAATTTTAGACATAAGTTTTTCTCTTCTCCTTATCCAAGAGTTGGACATATATTCTTAAATCTCTAGCATAGAGATTTGGTGCATAGATTTTAGAAAGAAAAGAGAAGAAAGTGTTCTTCTCATGATCTCTAGCGTAGAGATCATCATCCTCTTATTTTCTTCTTCTTCTCTAAGAGTATTTTGAGAGAAAAGAAGATTTTTCAACCATCAAGATGTGATCTCTACAAGGGAGCTAGTATTCTGGTGAGATCAAGAAGCTTCTGATCAGATCAAAATCTCATGTGGATACCCATAGAGGTCAGATATTTATGTAATTTTAAAAGACTTTCGGAAGACATCCATGATCATCAGTTCGTGGTGTAGATCGACTCGTGC
Organism: Elaeis guineensis; assembly: GCF_000442705.2. Taxonomy (NCBI): domain Eukaryota; kingdom Viridiplantae; phylum Streptophyta; class Magnoliopsida; order Arecales; family Arecaceae; genus Elaeis; species Elaeis guineensis. The sequence continues at coordinate 71,799,783 of NC_025996.2, forward strand.
TAAGGTATGAAGATTGGATCTTTTCTATTTATTTTTTTCTATTTAATTTTTGAATCTGAATCCTATTTCACATATGTAGATCTTGTTTATGATTTTAAGATTTGATCTTATGCATGCTTTAAATTAGATTTAATCTGAAATTTTAAAATTTTCACTACGTACTCATTTTGAAAAATTTTTGCATGCATGAAATCATTAAATCCCAACACCCCTCCTCCTCTTATCCAAACATCTGCACCCCATTTAAGATCACTCCATGGGGAGAAAAAAATTGGGGTGTGATCACTATCCAACCTTATCCAAAAGTGGTGCTAAGGGAGGATAAGGCTTGAAATGCCTTAAAATAGGACTCTTCCTTCTGACACCTCAAATCTGATTTCTCCATAACATTTACATAGAATTCTGATGGAGAGCATTTAACTTGATCAAACCCTATCTAATAGAGAGTCTAAGCTTAAGAGGATTTGAGTTTAACCATGTGCTAACATGCTTTGCTTAAACCCAATAGGATTCACTAAATTCTAACCCAATTGAGACTCTATGAGCCTAATTAAACAATCCAAGATCAGATCTCTTTATTGTGTGATCTCATAGGTTCAATTTTATCTGATAGTAAGATATATCATGATCTTTATTATCAATAACATTGAAATTCTTTTCAATAGATTGAAATCTTTCCAATTCAGCCAATTAAGAATCATTGATCATTAAATAATTTTTAACTGATCTCATGATTCACTAGTGATATCTAGCAGTATATAATGGCAACTCAACAGAATTGAATAATAAACCTCTAGGTGTAGTTATTGTATGATTCGATTCATCTATCATGAGTTTCGATAAGATAAAGGTTAAGGATAACTCATCAAATTTGATTTTTGTCATATATTAGAACCAATCGATTCGAGTATGATGTGAAACTTTATAGAAATATCTTTTTATCATTCACACTATCATGGCCATAGGCTTTAGGACTCAGTGTCATGATCTACATAGTGTGGGAAAATTCAGTGCAGGGGTAAAATGGTAATTTTAAAAACTTTTTCTAAATCACTATTTTACAGTGGAAATTATTAATTAATATAATTAATTAATAAAAATTAATCCTACACTAGGATCTAAATATGATATATAGCATGCATGCATTTAAATTTGAAATTCGAATTTGAACAGTAAACACTTTACTGTAATGTGTTCAGAACACAATACCTTTGTGCGGATAGTAGATCGTCATAATCTGATCACCGTTGGGAGAGTCTGATCATCGTGATGCAGCCACACAGTATGTCTGGCCTCTGTGGATCATCCACATGAAGCTCCCGGTCTGATCGACTCCTCACGAGTGCTAGCTCGTTATAGAGCCCTTTCGATGACCGATGCTGATCGAACTCCTTCGATCGATGTCTGCTGATTCTTTGGATACTCCAGATCATCAGCAGACATGCTTGATAGGATGTTGAAGATATTCTTAAAATTTGGTAGGCTCATGACACTCGTAGCTCACCTTCTCACTTCCTGAACTCCAAGCTGAAACCCTGAAGAACTCACTGAAACCCTGCGCACACTTTTTCTTTCTTTTCTTTCTTTTTCTCTCGGAAGGATATAGACCTTCACCTGACACACAAGGATTCCTCACACCCAAATTTTTTCTTCAAAATTTTTCTTGCACACGCCCCACTCTTCTCCTCCTTTTAAAACAATGTCAAACACCTTATCCACGTGAGAGGATAAAGATGAGTAATTGCACATTTGAATTCAAATCAAATTTTGAATTCAAATGGAAACCAATTTATTCCTATCCACTAAGGGTGTGAGAAGAAGAGGGCATGGCTTAATTTGTGCATGAGTGATTTCATGAGAAATATTTTCTCGTGTAATAAATGGGGCATTAAAAGAGGATAAGGTCAAGGCGCTAAGATTGGTTGCTCATTCAAATTCAAACTTTGTTTTGAGTTTGAATGGCCAACCAATCATCCTTATCCACTCATTTGGCGCATTAAAGTAGGGCATGAGGAGGGCTTTACGTGAGAAAAAATTTATGAGAACTTCCTTCTCGTGAATTCAAATGGGCGCAGTGGAAGTGAGGTGGCACAGGGAGAATGGGTCAAGGTGGTTTCATTATTTAAACCAACCTAATTGAACCAAATAAGTTAGGCCCAATTAGACTAATTTAAACCCAACCAAATTAGACTTAATTAGGCTCAATAAAATCCTAATCAAATCAAGAATTGATTAAGCCCAACCCCTGATTAAATCAGGGACCAAACCATCTCGACGATTAGGTCAACTCTTAACCTAATCGGGTCAAACCCAACTGAATCTAATTCAATTGGACTTGATCCAAAAATAATTACTCAATCAAATTAAATTAATTAGTGATCAAATTACTAATTAAATCTCTCATAAATATTAAGTCCAAATCCGATGGGTAATCAGGCATCAGAATTCATCGATATGTAACCTTGATCGAAGTGTCCCAAACCAATGGGACTTTTGACCCCGATATCCAAAATGTGTGGGACTCATGATCAAAGAATCCTGATTCTTGATCACAGAGTCCCAGACACGTAGGACTCATAGTCCATGAGTATTAGGACTCTTCATCAGCCATCAAATCAGATAGGAACCTCTAATGTGTGTGACCCCGCAGGTTCGAACCTAAGTCGGTAGCACAGGAACCAATTCCTGTACTAATCGAAGTGATCATTTAGCAATGGTACCCGATGACCGGATAGGTCGAATAGTCATAATTGCAATACTCAAAACCTACGTGAATATGGTTACTCTATAATTCATCCTTTTGACCTCTGTGTTTAGGATGACTCAGGGTTAAACTGTCAACCCTGATTAGATCATCCGAATCGTGCTCAACTTAAATAATTCTATGACTTCTCATAAGGACTACCCTAGTCATGGTTTTGCTAAATTGAAATACGACTGTACACAGCTCCTAAACTGGAGTGGTCAATCCCATCTTGACACATGCATCGATAAGTCATGTACTTGACTACACCCAGCAGCCTTCCGTCACTGAATTAAAAATTCAGGTAGTCCAGTGCCTAAGTGCAGTGAGTTGCTTACAAGTCACCGTGGCGGTCTCAGGTCGGAGAGATATTTATACCCATATTCCATCAGAGCAAATCTTGACAGCAAAAATAGCTCCAGAGTTGGTCACGTTCAGTGCAGATGTACCCTTACATCTCACTTGTATGCCATACCAGTGTCTCCACACTCATTGGTTAAGAGAACAACCAATCTATATGGTACACAATGACCTATGCTTGATAAACATTGTCGTCCTTGGTAACAATGTATCATTTGGTCGCGAACAGATTTAAGGACTAAACAATAAATCCTCCTTTGTCGAGTCTAAATAGTCCTAAGGACTTCACCACAACATAGGAGTTCATTAGAAGATGAAATATTTTGTGATGAAAAATATCAAAATAATTTTTATTAATTCATAATTCATGTACATATACAAAAATGAGCACAACCGTCAACAGACTGACGATTGGCTTTGGGACACTATTCTCAATACATAGGACTACTCTTCTATCGAGATTGATAGATCTCATCTGGTGTGCATTCTATTTCTACAATGAGTCTACTACAGCCAATATATACCTCAAGACTCTGTATGGTTAGGAGATCGAGTTACGGTGTAGTCAAACTACAGCAACCTTACTGTGAACAGTCGAAGCATCACAGGTCTAAAAAATAGTCACACGACTGTAGCATTGAATTAGTCACTGACAAAAGCTAGACATCCTAGTGACTATTTATGTTTGGTCATGTTCAGTACCCTTGTCCTTAACAAACACTTGCACTTTTCTCCGGTGTCTCCACACCATAGATTCAAGATCTATCTATCCTAAGAAAGCGAATGTGTACCAATTTCTCTGGATCAAACACCACCTCTATAATGATCCTATGAATGGGAGCAATTTATGAATTAATTATTAATGGCACATATCTCAAATTTTCAACTCTTGAGAATATGTGTCGTTATACCTATTAACTCAATAGAGAATTCATAGACACTTAAGACACAAATATAAATGAAAATAAATCTATTTTTTTTAATTTATGAGTCAATATTACAAAATATGCCCTAAGAATGCTTTACAAGTATCATCCAAGTTGACTTCTAAGGCATACATCTAATAGGTGCAGTGGTACAAGATAGCACTGACCATCCTCACACATGTAGAAATCATAGTTTCATGGATGGCAAAGCTCTGGATCAAGATAGGGCCCAACAGCTGATGATCTATCTGAAGTGGTCCCCAAGTCCAAAATTATGGTTATAGCTCCTTAATTTTGTATCTTTTTGTTTTATTTTTGTATGTCAAACTTGTAGCTGAAGTGGATGTAACACAAACTCTTTTAATGAAAAAGAATCTTATTGTTTGGTACCTTGTTGCTGCTTTGCTTCTTTGTTGCTTGAAATGCCCAAGTCTTTGAGGTCATAGTCAGATTCTCAGCATGTAGCCAGAGTGAACTTTTGTCTGGAAAGAGCCAAAGTTTGGTTTAGCCCTCTAAGCTAGTCATCGAGACAGACTAGGGTCTTAGGATGGGTCAAAGCTTGAATAAGCCCTTTGGGGCTGGTCTTTGAAGTGAACTCAAAATTGGTGCAAAATCAAAGTCTGAATTAGCCCTCAAGAGTAGGTTGTCATAGTGACTAAGGTAGCTTTAGCTCTTTGGAGCTTGTCATCATAGTAGTCTTTGTCGAGTTTTCCAAAGATCAGTCTCCTAGTCGGGGCTAGAACCTCACATAAGTATATATTGCTTTCAAGCATTATTTGGATTTGAGATTGAATTTGAGATGATTGTCGATTCTTGAGATCAGAGGTCCCAACTTGAACATTACTTGGATCCGAGGCGATCACTAATTCTTGAGATCAAAGGTCCCAACTTGAACATTACCTAGATCCAAGATTGGATCCAAGGAGGTCATTGATTCTTGAGATTGGAGGTCCTAACCAGAGCTGAGATATTTCTAAAATGCCAATACACTAACTCAGTCATAGAGGTCTAAGCCAGAGTCCTGGTGTCTCCAGTACCCATTATCAGTCAAGCACATTTTCAGAGGTTCTGTGCGGAGACAAGATATCCCCGAGATGTTAATACGTTGACTCAATTATGGAAATCTAGGTTGGAGCCTAGTGTCTCCAGTACAATTATTAGTCGAGCATGCTCTTCGAGGTCCTAGCCAAAGTTAGAATATCTCTAAGACATCAGTACCCTAACTTAGTAGAGGTCCAGATCAGAGCTCGAGTCTCTTGATGGTAGATGCATCTTTAGCCTTTCTCCTTAAGAGATCCTAGCTAAGGCCGAGGTGCCTCTAAATCAGTTTGATCCGATTTCATGTACTTGAAAAATTTTTCTAAAAGAGAATTAAGAAGAATAATATATATTTTATTGATCTTTCAATAATACAGGCTTAGAAGTTGCTGATGATACACTCTTAGATTCTCAACATTCCAAGTTTAGGGGATGGCCTTATTATCGAACTCTTCAATCCTATAGGCTCCTAGTTGAATTACCTTTGAGATCTAATATGGACTTTCTCAATTGGAGGACAGCTTGTCCTATTCAGTAGACTTGGACTTCAACTCACCAAAGTATGAGATCACCAGGTCGAACGACCTTCAAGTTGACTCTGGCATTATGGTACTAAGCTACCCACTATTGATATAAAGTCATTTAATCCGAGCTCATTTCCTTATCTTCTCTAGTAGGCCAAGGTTAATTCACTCATAGTTGATTGAAATTGGCTTGTTCATTGTAGTTCTCATTGAATAGATGGAAGATCGATCTCAATCGAGATGACCGCCTTAGTGTCGAGAGAAAGGTTGAAGGGTGTCTCCAATTAGAACCCAAGATATAGTTCAATAGATCTAGAAGATATTATAAAGCACCTCTACGTAGAGTCCTTCAGCTTCGCTTAGCTTTATCTTCAAACCCTATAAAATAGTTTGGTTAGTTACCTCAGCTTCTTCAGTAGAATACGGGTGTCCAACTGAGGTAAGCCAATGGTCGATAGGAGCATTGAACAAAACTCCTTAAACTTTGAGTTATTAAATTACTATCCATTGTTGGTGATGATGGCATGAGGAAGTCTGAATCAGCAAATAATTGACTTGCAGATGAAGTCTTGGACCTTCTGCTTGGTGATCTGTGCCAATAGCTTGATTGCAACCCACTTCATAAAGTAGTCAATGGTGATAATGAGGAACTTTCTCTCATGGATCTTCTGTAGGAAAGGACTGAGGATATTGATTCTCCACTCAACAAATGGCCAAGGCATAGAGATTGGTGTGAGCTCGACTAAAGGCCATCATTGAATATTGGTGTATCTTTGATATTGGTTGCATTTCTTAATGAGCTCGATGATATTTTGTTGCAGAGTTGGCAAGGGTACTAGTATCTTTGCCAGAGTACTTTGTAGGCCAGTGATCCCTCCCCCAAGTGATTCATACAAATTTCTTTATATACCTCTCAGAGAGGAAACTTAGCTTCTAAGGACTGAAGGCATTTGAGCAGAGATAGTGAGTATGACCTTTTGTACCACTTCTCTTCAAGGAGAACATACCATGGGGCCTGTCGGTTGATCCACCGAGATTCCACATAGCTTGGAAGAAGGATGCCATTAGTGAGATAATTCATGAGTGCATCCATCTAGCTCAACTCATGATCGACCTGCATAATCATGGATGGTTCTTCGATGCTGGATCTTTTTAGATGCTCAAGGAGAACCTTTCAGTTGAACTCGATACCTCATAAAGTAGCTAGTTTGGATAGCATATTTGCTTAAGCATTCTTGATCCTCGGTATCTACTAAACTTTGAATTTCTTGAAGGTTGAGGATAGTTCCTTGATTGTCTACATATATTTGATCATTGTTTGCTCTCGAGCTTCATGTTCTCCTGAACATGGCTGGCAACCAATTGGGAGTCGATGAAGGCCGCGAGTCACTCCACCCTAAGCTCTGTGGCAATGTTGAGGCTAGCGATCAGTGCCTCATACTTGACTGCATTATTGGAGGCATTGAAATCAAACTGTAGTGCATATTTGGTTACAACCCCATTTAGATTGGTAAGAATGAGCCTAGCCCTGCTACTTTGAGAATTGGAGGCTTCGTTGATGTGTAAGATCGATGGGTCCCATTAACTTTTTTTTGGACATCCCCGAGATTTTTTCCTCCTCGAGAATGGTGTTTTTAGTGATGAAATCTATCATAACTTGAGCTTTCATAGCAAGCCGGGGTCAATAGTCGCTCGTTGAGCTTGATCGCCCATTTTGCCATTCATCTCGATGTGTTGGGCCTCTACAGGATGGGTTTTAATAGCTAGTTAGTAAAGACAACCACCAAATGAGCATGAAAGTAAGATTGGAGTTGCTGCTGAGGTAATAAAGATGAGGGCAGCCTTCTCCAATGTGGAGTATTTGGTTTTAGCATCTCTCAGCATCTTGCTTATATAGTAGATTGGCTTTTAGACCTTTCCTTCCTCTCAGATTAGCATTGAACTCACTGCAAAAGATGAGACAGCTAAATATGGCTATAGGATTTCATTTACATTCGATTTAGATAGCAGCGGTGGTGACCCAAGATAACTCTTAAGATCCTCAAATGCAGCTCGGCACTTCCCCATCCACTCGAAGTCTATTGGTTGGCATAGATCTTTGAAGAATGGGAGGTATCTTTCAACTGACTTTAAGAAGAACCTGCTGAGGGTAGCTATTCTATTCTTAAGATGCTAAACATCCTTTTTGGAGGTTGAGTGCTTCATTCTGAGGACCACTTAGATCTTATCAAGGTTCGCTTAGATCCTGCATTGCATCACCATGAACCCCAAATATTTATCCAAGGTGACTCCAAAAGTGTACTTTATGGGATTGAGCTTCATTTGGTGCCACCTTTATTCCCCAGAGGCCTCCCCTAAGATGGCTATGTTCTGGTCTTGTTCAATGCGCTTTACCAACATATCATCTACATACACCTCCATATTATGGCCAATCTAATTTTTGAACACCTTGTTGATGAGGTGCTAATATATTACATGGGCATTTTTCAATCCAAACAACATTACTTTATCACAATACTAACTCTTATTAATGATGAATGTCATCTTCTCCTCATTTGCGAGCACCATTCAAATCTAGTTATATGTAGAGAAGGCATCTATAAAACTTAGGAGCTTATGTCTTGAGGTGGTGTCCACGACCTGATCAATCCATGAAGCGAAAAGCTATTCTTTGGATAAGCTTTATTGAGATTGGTGTAGTCGACGCATATCTGTCACTTGTTGTTAGCCTTCTTCACCATCACTATGTTCATCAACCAATCAAGGTAATGGGCTTCTCGAAAGAAGCCTGCTGGTAGGAGCTTGTCGACCTCATCCATTGCCCATTGTCAATCTAGAGCTAAACTCCTTTTCTTCTGCCAAACCAGGTGATGTCCAGGGTCAATGCTTAATCTATGAACAATAATTTTAGAAGGAATATCTGGTATGTCGGAGGCTAACCAAGCAAAGTGTCGGCATTCACCCATAGGAACTATAGCAAGTGGGCTCATAGGTCAGCTGATAGCATTGTCCCAATCTAGATCATCCTAGTCGGGTCCCCCTCTCAAAGTGGCATAGGCTCCAACTACTTAGTAGATTCATCTTAGGCCTCCTTAAGCTCTTTTTAATAGACAAGATTCTCGATCAGTAGAAACTCTATGGACTTCTTTATGTTCATTGAACCAACAAAGTACTAGCGGGCAGGCATCTAGATGGTAAGTGGATATATCGCTCAGAGTGTGTCAAGCCCAGGCCCATCGATTATGGCATTGTAGGTAGATGGAACCCCAACCACCAGAAAGATCAGCTGCATGGTAGTCTGTCAAGACTCTTGTTCTATCATGATGGATAGGATTACTTCCCCCTCAATCAGGATGCAGTTCCCTAAGAACCCAATAAGAGGAGTATTTGCCCTTCTAAGCTGGTTGGTCAGTAGTTTCATTCTTTAAAAAGTATCATAAAACAAGATGGTAGCCAAACTTTCATTATCAATGATGATTCTTTTTACATCTTAATTTGTTATCATTATAGAAACGATAACAACAATATCATAAGGAGTTTAAACTTCTAGAATATCCTTATCAAAAAAAAAATTACATCACCTATTTGTTGCCTCTTTGGCAATGGGTTCTCAGCTTGACCCTTTGCCCTCATCCCTGATGAACCCCGAGATCATGATGATTACGCCAACTATTAGGTGATTGCCATTGTCCTCCTCCTCGGGTTTGTGCTAGGTGGCTGTTTCAATATCTAATCTTCATACTCTCGAATGTACTTACCAAGGTACCTCTTTTGCAAGGCTTCAATCTTGTCCTTCCGCTGGCAACACTCCTCGATGTTATGACTGACATCATGATAGAATCAGCAATACTTGTTCAGATTTGATCTCATCGGTGGGGCCTTCATCATCTCTAGTTGATGAAGATATTTTTTTCCCATGATCTCCATGAAGATCTAGATCGAGGTGTAGATAGGGGGTATAGGTATCAAACTGACGAGGTGGGCTCCTCGACCTTGGATTCTTCAATTGGCTGATGGACTTCGGCTTATCTCGAGATGCTCGAGGGTGCTTTTTGCCTCTTTTCTCATTCCCCTTGACTTGTCGATGGATAACTATTGCTTTCTCAACTTGCACATATGTTTGATCACGAGCGAGAAGATTGGCACAATCCTTCGGGAAGCTTTTATCAAAGGAGAAGAGAAGGTGATTGCTCCAAAATCCCCACTTCAAAGCCGACATCACAATCTTCTTATTGAGGTTACAGACCTCCAATATGGCTATGTTGAAGCAGGCCACATAGTCGCATAGCAACTTGCCCTTCTTTTCCTGGATGGAAAAGAGATTGTCAGAGTTCACTAGTTGAGAGCAGTTGCCACCAAACTACATGATGAACTACATGTCAAGTTGCTCAAAGAAGTGAATGGTCTCCCATTAGAGATCGGAGAACCATGCTCATGTTGACTTCCTATGCATAGCCAAGAAAGTAAGGTAGAGGAGGGCGTCTGAGACCTCCTGATGAAGCGAAATTCAGTGCAGGGGTAAAATGGTAATTTTAAATTTTTTTCAAAATTATGATTTTACAGTGAAAAATATTAATTAATTAATTAATTAACATATGTTTACCCTACACTAGGATCTAAATATGATATACAGCATGCATGCATTTAAATTTGAAATTCGAATTTGAATAGTAAATACTTTACTGTAATGTGTTCAGAACACAATACCTTTATGCGGGTAGTCAATCTCCACAATCTGATCATCGTCGGGAGGCTCTGATCATCGCAACACAGCCATACAGGATGTTTAGCCTCTGTGGATCGTCCACACGAGGCTCCCAGTCTGATCGGCTCCTCACGAGTGCTAACTCGTTGTAGAGCCCTTTTGATGGCTGATGCTGATCGAGCTCCTTTGATCGATGTCTGTCAATTTTTTAGATACTCTGGATCATCAGTAAACATGCTTGAGAGGATGTTGAAGATCTTTCTGAAATTTGGTGAGCTCATGACACTCGTAGCTCACCTTCTCACTTCTCGAACCCCAGGCTGAAACCCTAGGGTACACTAAGAAAAAACTCTGCTCCCTTTTTTCTTTATTTTCTTTCTTTTTCTCTTGAAAGGTTTTGGACCTTCACCTTATGTAGAAAGATTTCTCATGCCCCAAACTTTCTCTCCCAAAAATTCTACACACGCCCCACCTTTCTCCTCTTTTTAAAACAACATCGAACGTATCTTATCCGCATGAGAGGATAAAGATAAGTGGTTGCACATTTGAATTCAAATCGAGTTTGAATTTAAATGCAAACCAACTCATCCCTATCCACTTATGGTGTGAGAAGAGAAGGGCATGGACTCTTTGTGCATGGAAAGGTTTCATGAGAAACCTTTTCTCGTGTAAGTTATGTGGCACACAAGATGGACAAGCATGAAGGCACAAGAGATAAGTTATCCATTCAAATTCAAACACACTTTGGATTTGAATGGTTAACTAATCAGCTTTATCCATCCATATGGCACACAAAAGTGGGTGTGGGGAGGGCTTTGCATGAGAAAAAATTCATGAGAAATTCCTTCTCGTGAATTCAAATGGGTGCAGTGGATGTGAGGTGGCGTAGGGAGTTTGGATCAAGGTGGTTTCATTATTTAAACCAACCTAATTGAACCAAATAAGTTAGGTCCAATTAGAATAATTTAAACCCAACTTAATTAGGCTTAATTAGGCTCAATAAAATCCTAATCAAATTAAGAATTGATTAAGTCCAACCCCTGATCAAATCAGGGACCAAACCATCTCGATGATTAGGTCAACTCTTAACCTAATCGGGTCAAACCCAACTGAATCTAATTCAATTGGACTTGATCCAAAAATAATTACTCAATCAAATTGAGTTAATTAGTGATCAAATTACTAATTAAACCTCTCATAAATATTGAGTCCAAATCCGATGGACAATCGGATATCAAAGTTCATCAATATGAAACCTTGATCGAAGAGTCCCAAACCAGTGGGACTCTTGACCCCGGTACCCAAAATGTGTGGGACTCGTGATCAGAGAATTTTGATTCTCGATCACAGAGTCCAGACATGTAGGACTCATAGTCCATAAATATTAGGACTCTTCATCAGCCATCAGATCAGATAGGAATCTCTAATGTGTGTGACCCCGCAGGTTCGAACCTAAGCCGGTTGCACAGGAACCAATTCCTGTACTAATCGAAGTGACCATCTAGCAATGATACCCGACGTCCGGATAGATCGAATAGTCGCAATCGCAACACTCAGAACCTACATGAATATGGTTACTGTATAATTCATCCCTTTTGACCCCTATGTTTAGGATGACTCAGGGTTAAACTGTCAACCCTGATTAGATCATCCGAGTCGTGCTCAACTCAATCAGTCCTGTGACTCCTCACTAGGACTATCCTGGCCAAGGTTTTGTTAAATTGAAATATGACTGTACACAGCTCCTGAACTGGAGTGGTCAATCTCATCTTGACACACACACCGACAAGTCAAGTACTTGACTACACCCAGCAGCCTTCCGTCACTGAATTAGAAATTCAGATAGTCTAGTGCCTAAGTGCAGTGAGTTGTTTGCAAGTCACTGTGGCGGTCTCAAGTCGGAGGGACATTTATACCCATATCCCATCGGAGCAAATCTTGATAGCAGAGATAGCTCCAGAGTCGATCATGTTTCATATAAATGTACCCTTACATCTCACCTGTATGCCATACCAGTGTCTCCACACTCTTGGTTAAGAGGACAACCAACCTATATGGCACACAATGATCTATGCCTAAGTGCAGTGAGTTGCTTGCAAGTCACTGTGGCGGTCTCAAGTCAGAGGGATATTTATACCCATATCCCATCGGAGCAAATCTTGATAGCAGAGATAGCTCCGGAGTCGATCATGTTTCGTACAAATATACCCTTACATCTCACCTGTATGCCATATCAGTGTCTCCACACTCTTTGGTTAAGAGGACAACCAACCTATATGGCACACAATGATCTATGCTCGATAAACATTGTTGTCCTTGGTAACAATGTATCATTTAGTTGCGAACAGGTTTAAGGACTAAACGACAAATCCTCCTTTATCAAGTCTAAATAGTCCTAAGGACTTCATCACAACACAGGAGTTCATTAGAAGATGACAATTTAAGATAAAAAATACCAAAATAACTTTTATTTATTTATGATTTATGTACTAATACAACAAAGAGTATAACTGTCAACAGGCTAACGATTGGCTTTGGGACACTGTTCCCAACAATCTCTCACTTGGTCTAAAGCCAATCGATGCAGTATTTAATACCCATCTTCGACTTGAAGTCGTCGAACTCCTTCACCGTAATGGCTTTAGTGAATGGGTCGGTCAGATTCTCCTTCCCATCGATCTTTTGAAGGTCGACGTCACCTCGATCCACTATTTCTCAGATGAGATGGTAGCGGTGCAGAATATGCTTCATCCGCTGGTGTGCCTTCGGTTCCTTCGCCTGAGCAATGGCTCCAGAGCTGTCACAGTAGAGCAGAACTGGACCAATAAGGGAGGGTGCTACTCTGAGCTCGGTGATGAATTTTCTCAGCCACACCGCTTCTTTGGCAGCATCTGATGCAGCGACATACTCCACCTCGCAAACTAAATCAGCCAGTGTGTGCTGCTTGGAACTCTTCCAGTAGACAGCCCCACTATTAAGGGTAAAAATAAATTCCGACACACTCTTACTGTCATCGTGATCAGACTGAAAACTAGAATCTGTAAACCCTATAAGTCTCAAGTCCGATTCAGCATAAACAAGCCACTGGTCTTTAGTATTTCTTAAATACTTCAGGATGGTTTTAACAACCTTCCAGTAATTCTCTCCTGGATCAGATTGGTATCTACTCACTATCCCTAGTGAGTATGCCACATCTGGTCGTGTACATATCATGGCATACATGATAGATCCCACTGTCGAAGCATATAGAATTTTACCCATATGCTCTCTCTCTTAAGGTGTTGTCGGACAATCCCTCTTCGAGAGAAAAATTTCATGGCCTATCGGTAGATAGCCTTTCTTGAAATTCTCCATACTAAACCTCTTCAGCATAGTATCAATGTACGTGGACTGGGATAAGCCAAGCAACCTTTTAGATCTATTCCTATAGATCTTTATTCCCTGTAATACAGGGATATCATTCCCGATTAAGAGAATGTCATCCACATACAATACAAGAAATACTACTACTGGACCATTAGCCCATTTATAAATGCAGGGCTCTTCTTCGTTCTTAACGAAGCCATACGTCTTGATCGTCCTATCAAAACGTATGTTCTAACTCCGGGATGCCTGCTTAAGTCCATAAATGGATCTCTGTAGCCTGCACACCTTAGACTCATCTGTGGATGAGAATTCTTCAGGTTGTATCATATACACCTCTTCGTCCAGCTCTCTATTTAGAAAAGTTGTCTTCACATCCATCTGTCAGATTTCATAGTCCAGATGGGCAGCTATCGCAAGCATAATCCGAATGGATTTGAGCATTGCCACAGGAGAAAATATCTCATCATAGTCTATACCATAACGTTGATGATATCCCTTGGCAACCAGACGGGCTTTATAAGTTTTCACCTTTCCGTCTGTGCCCCTGTTCCTCTTGAAGACCCACTTACACCCTATAGGTTTTACTCCTTCGGGTGGGTCAACCAATGTCCACACATCGTTGACCTTCATGGACTCCATTTCGGATTTCATGGCCTCTAGCCATTTCTCAGAGTCAGGTCTCTGCATTGCATTCATGTAGGTGATCGGATCCTCATCATTTTTATCAAGTTCGATAGGATCTCCATCCCGGACCAAGAAACCATAGTATCTGTCCGGTTGACGTGGTATTCTACCAGATCGCCTTAAGGGTGCAGGAACAATGGGCTTCAGATCTGATCTAATCAAATTCGTTTCAGGTTCAGCTACTTGTGTCAGTTTTTCTACCTGTCAAACTTCCTCAAGTTCGACCTTAGAGGCAATAGTCCCTTCACCAAGGAACTCATTTTCTAAAAAGATTATCTTAAGGCTGACAAACACCTTTTGCTCATCAGCTAGGTAGAAATAATACCCTTTGGTCTCTTTTGGGTACCCTATAAAATTACACTTGTCAGACCTAGGTCCAAGCTTGTTCATAATTAAATGTTTAACATAAGCCAGACACCTCAAACCCTAAGGTGTGAGAGTACTGGCTTACGTCCTATCCATAACTCATATGGTGTTTTGGTTACAGACTGAGTCAGAACCCTATTCAGAAGGTAACAAGCCGATTCGAGTGCATATCCCCAGAGGGAGATCGGCAGACCAGCAAACCCCATCATGGATCGGACCATGTCCAACAAGGTCTGATTCCTCTTTTCAAACACACCATTATGCTATGGTGTTTCAGGAGGAGTCCACTGAGAGAGAATCCCATTCTCCCCTAAATATGTCAGAAACTCATTGAAAAAGTATTCACCTTCTCGATCAGATCGAAGAGTTTTAATATACTTTCCAGTTTATTTTCTACCTCATTTCGAAATAGTTTGAACATTTCAAACGACTCTCACTTATGCTTCATTAAATAGACATACCCATACCTCGATAGGTCATCTGTGAAGGTTATGAAGTACAAATATCCATCTCTTGCACTTAAGCTCATGGGTCCACATACATCAGAATGTACCAGACCCAAGAGTTAATTGGCTCACTCACCTTTTTCAGTAAAAGGTGACTTGGTCATCTTCTCAAGAAGACAGGACTCACAGGTTGAAAGTGATTCACAATCAGTAACTTCAAGAATTCCTTCTTGAGCCAACCTGTTTATCCTATTCTTATTGATATGACCTAGCCTACAGTGCCAAAAGTAGACTTCTGACACATTATCTATTCTAGGATATTTACCGGAGGTTTGAACCACATTAACAGACTGTGACAGTAAGTAAATTTTATTATCTAGTTGTCCAACAAACATTGTAACACCATTCAAAATGATATTGCAAATATTTTTTTTTATTAAAAATTGATAACCGTACATGGCCAAAAGGCCTACAAAAATAATATTTAATAAAAAGCTTGGATAATAGTGACATTTACTCAGAATTACATTACAAGAATTGATTACAAGGTTCATGATTCCTAAAGCTAGAACTGAAACTTTGCTTCCATCTCCAACGTTCAGGAACCTCTCACCATCATCAAATCTCCTACTGACCTACAGACCCTGCATCGAATTATAAATATGATAAGGGCTTCCGGTATCCAATACCCAGACAGTAGTATCACAAATGAAAAAGTTGCAAGGTGTTATCATATAATTACCTTGCTTCTTCTTCGATCTGTTTGGGTCCAGGGAGGCAATGTATAGAGGACAATTCCTCTTCTAGTGCCCTTGCTTCTTGCAAAAGAAACACTCCGCCTGGCTCTGGTCGGGCTTGCACTTCTTGGTCTGACCCTATGCAGATGTCCCAGTATGCGGCTGCACGTTCTTGTTCTTCTTTCCTTTCTTAAAGGGTCGACGATCAGAAGAAGACCCTCCCACAACATTCACCGACTCCTTATGGAGCTGGTGGTCCTTCTCAAAGTTCTGCAGCAACCCCAACAAGCCGTGGTAGTTCACTGCAGGCTTTGTCATCCAAAAATGAGTAAGGAAGGGGAGGAAGGACTTGGGCAATGAATTAAGGATCGCATCCTTAGCGAGCTGCTCGTGCAAGGGAAAGCCAGTTTACATAGGCGCTCAATCATTTCGATCATGTACAGTACATGATCAGTGTCTGAGGCCCCATCCCTCATCCAGGCATTGAAAATGACACAACTAGTTTTGTGCCTTTCAACATCGTCAGGCTTGCCAAAAGAGTCGTTCAACATTTGAAGCATCTCCTGCGGCTGGGCATTCTCGAACCTGTGGCTAAACTCATCATTCATTGCCGCCAGCATTATGCACCGAACGGTGGTGCAGTCATTGAGCCACTTCTGGTAAGTGTCTCGGATCGTGCCTCTAGCGTTTGGGGCTGGCTCCTTTGGTGCCGAATCCGTTACTACATAAAGGATCTGCTCATGCTCAAGGATGATTTTTAATTTTCGATATCAGCTATCAAAATTAGGTTCCATGAGCTTGTCATTATCTAATAATGACCGAAGCGACAGGGTAGTGGCCATAGCTGCATAAAGAAAAATCAGACCTCTATTAGTACATAAATTATTAATACTAAAGACTTGGACTTTAGTCTAAAGTTTCTCCCAATATTTTTAACGAACTGGTAGCCTCAACCTTCAATTCAAGAAATTACTTTAATTCCTTAGTGGGTACTAGAATTCACATAGACTACACACGAGCCCAACTTTGGTTAGTCAACCCATGTGCATCTATGGGTAGGTTCATAACCAGTTATTTCTCTAAACAACTTCTAGTAATCAATTTTGCCCCAGAACCTAATCAGTAGGCTTTGGCCTCCACTGAAAAGATCTGGTTAGGTCCAACCATTAACATGACTTGATTTGGTGAATCGGACCAATAAATGATCAGGCCCGACTTTGGCCGACCAACCTGACCACCATTAGAAAGACTCAAACCAAATTATCATATTATGAATGATAATTCCATTAGTCAATAAGCACCAGGCCTTTGGGCCTCCAATGATTATTAAACTAATGGACTCATTATCACTCACTTAATGAGAGGCTATGACTTAGTTATCACTATAACTTAATCATTTTTAGGACCTAATAATTTTTGAGAATTTTATTAAAAGATAGAAGAGAAGAATAACCAGGCAATTTCAATCCTCCCACTGACTTCATCAAGTCAGATTAAAAAGAATTTAATTAAAGCCGGTATTAGGAGCACCCAAATCAGTCACACTGATTTACCTAATGACATGGGTGAGCCCTAATCACCAAGTGATCTAATCAAAATCTAACTCACTATGTTGGCCAGGTAAGTGAGATCAATGGTGGGGATAAGCCATTAACTCGTCAGAGATCGAATCAATGTGAGTAGCTCCCACTTAAGAACCACTGGTCAAACTGCCGAACTTACCTTAGACACCAACTGGTTCATTAGTTTTAATTTGATCAACTTAGTAAATAGGGCTCCACCGCGTAGCCATGAATTAAGTCCATCTTGGTCTAGTTAAAGACATGGACCCATTCAACTACAACTATTAGAGTTGAGTCTAGAGTGTCTTTGACCTAATCTAATTCAACTTTTGATTATATTTGATCAATTACTCTAATTTAGTCTATTTTTTTAAGCTAACCTTAGGTCTAACCCAATTATGGACCTAATCCATCTAATCCATTGACCCACAAGTTTATGCAATTGTCTTAGGTCTTAATTCATAATTCTAGACCAACTTGACAACACTTAATTCTTTTAATTAAGTATTTGGGCTGATGGATCAGGGTTTGGCTTTTTAAAAATAATTTTCAAATTTGAAAGGTTTTATTTTCTGTTCACCAAACATGTTGACTCATTTCACAAATAGATCAGTATATTTCATAAATAGCAATCCTATTGCTAATTACATAACAGAAAATAACTCAATCAAAATAAATCATGAATATTCTTTTAGATCTAATCTAACACATTCATGATAAATTTTATAATTGAACCTTTACAACTAAGTCCTTTTGCTGCTTCATCTGCATGGGATATAATTGCAGCGGTACCCCTACCACCATAAAAGACTCTATTGAAAGGGAGGAGAGGGTCTTTAAACCCTACTTTTCTCCTATGATCGGACGGCCATGGCAACCAACCCGATTCGATTACTTGCTACTTGGATCAAGTATATCTAAATATATCAATTTTAAAATTTAAATTTTAAATTTTAAATTTTAAATTTTGAATTTTAAATTTCAAATAAATTTTAAATTTTAAATTTTTGAATTTTAAATTTTGAATTTTAAATTTAAAATTTCAACCAAATTTCAAATTTTAAATTTTGAATTTCAAATTTTTAAATTTTAAATTTTAAAATTCAAATTTTAAATTTTAAATTTTGAATTTCGAACAACTTTCAAAATTCAAAATTTAAATTTTTGAATTTTAAATTTCAAATTTAAACTTTTAGATTATAACTTAATCTACGCATACAAATTAATATATCATATCTTAGAACCTGCTCTGATACCATTTGAAGCAAAATTCAGTGTAGGGGTAAAATGGTAATTTTAAAATTTTTTTAAAATTATGATTTTATAGCAAAAAATATTAATTAATCTAATTAATTAATATGTATTTATCCTACACTAGGATCTAAATATGATATACAGCATGCATACATTTAAATTTAAAATTTGAATTTGAACAGTAAACACTTTACTGTAATGTGTTCAGAACACAATACCTTTATACGGATAGTCGATCTCAGTAATCTGATCACCATCGAGAGGCTCTAATCACTGCAACATAACCACATAGGGTGTCTGGCCTCTGTGGATCGTCCACACGAGGCTCCTGGTCTGATCGGCTCCTCACGAGTGCTCGTTGTAGAGCCCTTTTGATGGCTGATGCTGATCGAACTCCTTCGATCGATGTCTGTCAATTTTTTGGATATTCTAGATTATCAGCAGATGTGCTTGAGAGGATGTTGAAGATCTTTCTAAAATTTGGTGAGCTCATGACACTCGTAGCTCACCTTCTCACTTCCCGAACCCCAGGCTGAAACCCTAGGGTACACTAAGAAAAAACTCTGCATCCTTTTTTCTTTCTTTTCTTTCTTTTTCTCTCGGAAGGTTTTGGACCTTCACCTCATGCAAAAAGATTCCTCATGCCCCAAACTTTCTCTCCAAAAAATTCTACGCACACCCCACCTTTCTCCTCTTTTTAAAACAACGTCGAACGTGTCTTATCCGCGTGAGAGGATAAAGATAAGTGGTTGCACATTTGAATTCAAATCGAGTTTGAATTCAAATGCAAACCAACTCATCCCTATCCACTTATGGTGCGAGAAGAGAAGGGCATGGACTCTTTGTGCATGGAAAGATTTCATGAGAAATCTTTTCTCGTGTAAGTTATGTGGCGCACAAGATGGACAAGCATGAAGGCACAAGAGATAAGTTATCCATTCAAATTCAAACACGCTTTGAATTTGAATGGTTAACTAATCAGCCTTATCCATCCATATGGCGCACAAAATTGGGCATGGGGAGGGCTTTGCATGAGAAAAATTCATGAGAAATTCCTTCTCGTGAATTCAAATGGGCGCAGTGGATGTGAGGTGGCACAGGGAGTTGGGTCAAGGTGGTTTCATTATTTAAACCAATCTAATCGAACCAAATAAGTTAGGCCCAATTAGACTAATTTAAATCTAACTTAATTAGACTTAACTAGGCTCAATAAAATCTTAATCAAATCAAAAATTGATTAAGCCCAACCCCTGATCAAATCAGGGACCAAACTATCTCGACGATTAGGTCAACTCTTAACCTAATCGGGTCAAACCCAACTGAATCCAATTCAATTGGACTTGATCCAAAAATAATTACTCAATCAAATTAAGTTAATTAGTGATCAAATCACTAATTAAACCTCTCATAAATATTGAGTCTAAATCCAATGGGCAATCGGGTATCAAAGTTCATCAATATGAAATCTTGATCGAAGAGTCCCAAACCAGTGGGAATCTTGACCCCGGTATCCAAAATGTGTGGGACTCATGATCAGAAAATCCTGATTCTCGATCACAGAGTCCCAGACACATAGGACTCATAGTCTACAAATATTAGGACTCTTCATCAGCCATCAGATCAGATAGAAACCTCTAATGTGTGTAACCCCGTAGGTTCGAACCTAAGCCGGTAGCATAGGAACCAATTTCTGTACTAATCGAAGTGACCATCTAGCAATGGTACCCGATGTTTGGATAGGTCAAATATCACAATCGCAACACTCAGAACCTACATGAATATGGTTATTGTATAATTCATCCCTTTTGAACCCTGTGTTTAGGATGACTCAGGGTTAAACTGTCAACCCTGATTAGATCATCCGAGTCGTGCTCAACTCAATCAGTCCTGTGACTCCTCACTAGGACTACCTTGATCAAGGTTTTGCTAAATTAAAATATGACTGTACACAGCTCCTAAACTAGAGTGGTCAATCCCATCTTGACACACGCACCGACAAGTCAAGTACTTGACTACACCCAGCAGCCTTCCGTCACTGAATTTGAAATTCAGGTAGTCCAGTGCCTAAGTGCAATGAGTTGCTTGCAAGTCACCATAGCGGTCTCAGGTCGGAGGGACATTTATACCCATATCCCATCGGAGCAAATCTTGATAGCAGAGATAGCTCTGGAGTCAGTCACGTTCAGTACAGATGTATCCTTACATCTCACATGTATGCCATACCAGTGTCTCCACACTCCTTGGTTAAGAGGACAACCAACCTATATGGCACACAACGACCTATGCTCGATAAACATTGTTGTCCTTGGTAACAATGTATCATTTGATCGCGAACAGATTTAAGGACTAAACGATAAATCCTTCTTTGTCGAGTCTAAATAGTCCTAAGGACTTCATCACAATACAGGAGTTCATTAGAAGATGATAATTTGTGATGAAAAATATCAAAATAACTTTTATTTATTTATGATTTATGTACTAATACAACAAAAAGCACAACTGTCAACAGGCTGACGATTGGCTTTGGGACACTATTCCCAACACCTGAAGCATCATGAGGGCCGAGTAACCCTCATGGTGGTCGAATAGATATGAGGATCCATCAAAAGGTTCCACTAATGGCATCTTGAACTGAGGTGGAACCGATTCTTCCAGTATTCTTCAAAAGACAAGTGAGTAAGCACTGAAGTCGAGGGCTCATCATGCTTCTGATCATGTTCTTAGTATAACTCGAGCCTCTACTCATCTTTCAAACCTTCTGCTCAGGGTCATCCTCATATTGTGCACTGAGAGTATCCCAAAATGGAGTCTCATCCTAAATACTTAGAGGCCCGACGCCATTTGACCCACTCTCTCGGAGCTTCCTTAAGATGAGTGAGACTGGTGGGTGGCCAACTACAAATGATGAGAGCACCATGGGAGCCTCTCTAGGTTCCTAGGGCAAGATCAATGATTATGCGGTGATGAAGCAACTAGTTCCTACCGATTTTGCCTTTTCATCATTTATTGGAGCCATTGGATGGCAGCGGCTAGCGCCTAAACCTACTAGACCAATGCATTAAATTGTTGAGGATCTGCTACCATAGTAGATGCAGTCAAGTCCACCATCGAAGGTTTTGAATTCCACTAGCTCCATCAGGATGACTGGCAGTGGGAGGCAATAGAGGGGTCTTGAATCCAAGTTCTCCAGCTTCTTTCTCCTTCCAAAAGTGGGTGATAAAGATCCTTCCTCTAGCCTTAATCTATTGCTGCAAGTCTTCTAACTGATGTCAATCGCCCATCGACATGAAACTTAGGTCTGGTTGAAGTGGCACTTTCTCTCAAGAAAACCTACAAATAAAAGTCTGCATGCATCGGAGGTACTCTAGGAGGAGACTCTCCAATACTTAAGTTAGTCAAAACTTGAGAATAGGAAAGAAAGAAGAGAGAAAATGAGAGAGTGAGAGAGTAGGAGTTGTTCTCTACGAGTATGTTCACTAGCTTAACTTAGGGTCTCCCTTTTATCTCTTTATATAGAGATAGAATTGTAGACTATTGTGCCCAAATCCAGTAGGCTGTTTGGCCCTAAATGGCTAGGTTGTTAGGCCTTAATTCATTAGACCGTTGGGATATAAAATCCACTCACTAACATGCAAATCATGGTTGTTAATTATGGATATGTAACTATGGATTCTATCCATGCTCTAGAAGTCACTGAGAGGTTCTAGTGAGTTGAACTCACCATTGAGATAGCTTGTGGCTTGAGGCTAGTATGGCACTAGAGTGCTACCTCAATCTCAATCTGAGGTTGGTCTGGTGCATATGAGGTCTATTGTATGTATGTCCTAGAAGTTAATACGGCTGACATATTGTAATAAATCTAAGACATAATTTTATACTTAAAATATTAATTTGATCAATAAAAAGATAAATTTTATTTTCATTCAAGTGTGATGTATCCTTGAATCATCTATAGAATTAATACTTTTAATATATATTCTTAAGGTGTTGAGAATTAGAAGCATATAAAATTAATTTTTAAATACTTTGGGTTATAGTATCATCATGAGGACGGTAATCGATCTGGATAGACGGGCATATAGATCATTTCTTTTGAGATAGATGAGTCTCTGATCTATAGTGTAGAGACACTAAGGATGAGTGTAGATAGTTAATACAGAATAATTAGTATTGAACATGACCATATGAAAGATCACTTGAATTTCTACTCAATCATCAGTGATCGTCTCGATGATGTAGTTGTGTAAATGATCCTTTGACCTATGATGGTATGATTGTTCACAGTGTGGCTATTGAAATTGAACTGACACATAAACATGATCTTGTTAAGATCTTTTAGTCGATGTTGGCGATAATTGATCCACTATAAAAATAAAATATGCATCTAGATAGAATCTATCAACTTTGATAGAAAGGAGTAGTCCTATAGGATTTGAGAGGCTACATCTGAGAATCTGTGGCCACAGCATGTGATTAATAAAAAAAAAATTATAAGGATCACAATTGAACTTGAGCTAATCGAATCTATCATATGACTAATGATGAGATTTGATGATTTATCTATGACTTGCCATCTTGTCAGAACTTACGATAGATAGATTGAATCACATATGAACTATACCTTAAAATTCTATTTTGATTTTACTGGGTTACCACTAGTATCACTGGTGGATTGTGAGAGCTCACTAGGATTGCTTAAGATCGATAATCCTTAATGAGTTAAAGTAGAATTATTTTGACTTATTGAAAAGAGTTTCAATGATACTATAATAAAGATCATAATATATCTCACTATTATATAGAATTGAATCTATGGAGTCACACAACAAAGAAATTAGATCTAAAATAAGTAATTGGGCTTATGAAGTCTCAATTATATTTAGAGAAATCTTATTGGATTTAGGATAACCTTTCTAGCATATGGTTGTACTCAATTTTTTCTTTACACTTGAATTATTTATTTGATAAGATTAATTTGAGTTAATTATCTATTAATAACCTAAATGAATTAGATTTATTGGACTTTAATTATTAGGTGCCTAGGGTTTTAGATTGTATGAATTAAGGGTTCAAACCCTTAAGCATTTCCTTGATGATTTGCATAGGGTGCCACTTGATTTGATCAAGTTGGGCATACCCAATTGGATGTGGGGCATGTAGGACCAGTAAGAGGTGTCCCCTAAGCCCTATATGGCATGTGAAAAAATGGGTTAAAAGGTGCCAAGTGTTGGCACCTCATGGATCTCCAAAGGGGAGTCAAAAATCTAAAGCTACAAAGATTCCTAATGCAAGTAGGACTTCTATTAAGGGGCTATTTGATTTTGAATAGGATTCAAACCTTTTGCTTACTTAAAGAGTCCTTCTTTAAGGCTCTTAAGATGAGAATTTTAGAAGTCTCCACACCTCCTAAGAGCTCCCCATGCCTCCCTCTCTTCTCCCTCTTGTTTCCAATGCCCAAAGGGGTTTCAACATCCATCATCTCCACGCCCAAGGAAGCTTGGGCGGCACCTCTTTGTGGCTGATTTTTAGAGCTTGATTGCTGCATAATCAAAAAAAAATTAAAAAAAAAAAGATCAAAAAAATGATCAAAAAGTTGATCATGATCTAAGCTTCATTCAGATTCGCAGGATGATCGTTTTTGGAGAAGAAAGATCAATACCATAGAGGGCTATTCCAAGTTGATCCTGAGTGGATATCCATAGAGGTTGGATACTTACATGACTAAAAAAAAATCTACTCTCTTTCAGATCTAAATTTGAAAAAAAAATTATGAAACAGGTATGTGATTCGATCACATATTTAATTTCAACATAAAATTCAGTATGTGTTCAATTTCAGCATATGAAGTAGATCTTTATGTTCTTCATTTTATGTATGCATGATTTAGATTAAAAAATATTTTAATCTTCTATTCTACTATATTATTTAGAAAATAAGATTTATGAAACACAGATGCATGCCCCTACATAAAATTCCAACAATGGTATCAAAGCCACGAATTTCATATGCATGAAATTGACATACATATTTTTGAAAAGAATTTTAAATTTTGATTTTAATTAATACATGAGATATATAGATATTTAATTTAAATCTAAAATTTATTTTAAATTTAATTTTTAGTTCATATATTTGATATGTGAAAGAATGCATTGATCTAAAATTTATTCTAGATTGATTTTTAGTTCATATATATGTAATATATAGATGCATATATAAATCTAAAAATTATTTTGACCTAAGTTATAACTCATATATGAGATGTATGATTATATATTTAAATCTAAAAATTAGTTTTAATATGATTCATAATTTGTATATGAGATATATGATATCATGTTATGATCTGAATTTTTGTTTAAATCTAAATTTTACATACATATATAAGATATATGCTTGCATGTTAAATCTAAAAATTAATTTTATAATTTAAAACTTATCTTTCATATAAAGAATTTAAATCTAAAATTTAATTTTAGAATCTAAAATTTATATTTCTGCATGAGAATTTTGATCATGGATAAATTAAAAATTAAATTATATAATTAGATTGCATCTAAGATTTTTGATTTGAACATAATGGGTCTAGTTCGATGAAATAATTGATCAAACTAAGTCAAGTGTTGATTAAAGTTGGATCAATTAAGTATTGAGATCATACAATTATTGTTGATCAAATCGATTAAATCTCATATGTAGAATCGATTAACCTAAAGATCTAATTCGGCTCGATGGCTTGAACTTGATTCACTTAAGCTAACCTATTTGGATCAATTAACCTATTGATATCTAAGATAAGTAATCGAGAGATAGTTATTTAATTGGTTCCATTCACTAACCTAGCCAATTTATTGGTGTCTAAAGAAAGCAACAAGGGGACCCCACCGATCTCCACTTACCTAGTCAATTTGAAAAATTGAGTCTACAATATGGTTGCTTGGTGGTTTGGTTTAGCCCATACCAATTAGATTAGTTATTTGATAACTGATTAGATGAGAGTTAAATCTGAAATCTTCCTATAAATATTAAGTCTATAGGTCTTCCACCGTTGTAGATGTGCGGGCATGGTACTGGTATTGATTATTCTCGACTGATTATAGCGGTTCAGTTACACTAAGAACATGCAACCACTTTATTAGCAAAGAGTTACTTCAGAGTAAGGATGGGGTTGGGCCTAATAACTATTAGATGAGGAATCCAATGACAGTCTTGCACTTACTTGTGAATGGTGAGTCGGGCTTAACTAAGGAGTGTGGTCAATAACTGTCAGGTAAATTCACATAACTTAGAGATCAAGTTGCTGCAACATATTTAGAGAAGCATCTGGATAAAGAGTTATCCATGCATTGGTGTGTGTGTGACCAATAACTATTAGATAAGGTGCAAGGCATCAGTGGGACCATAGCATCCACTAGAAATTTAGTTGTCACATTAGGGTTTTCACTTTCTACCTGGAGAGTGGAGGGATCTAAAAAAATAATGAGAGTCTTTGTTTGCTTCTTAAAATCTCTAGAGTAAATATAAAATTTAAAGTACAGAAGTCTAACTTGAATCTCTACTCTTGTAGTTAAATCATATCAACTTCAAATCCTCTAGCATGCATCCTTGAATCCAATCATTTGATCGGAACTAATTTTAAAGACTAGCTAAGAAACCTTAGGATTGTCCTGACTTTTAAAAAATTAGGTCATGTACTCGATCAAAAATCTTTAGTATTACCAAACCATTCTACTGCTGAGCAAAGAACAGCATATAAAAAGTAGACGGATGAAGATAGTCAGATTAAGTGCTATGTGCTGGCTTCTATGTCAAATGAGTTGTAGATCCAATATGAACATATACTTACTACCAGAGCTATGATCACTTACCTACAAGAGTAGTATGGTGAGTAAAGCTGCACAGTGCACTTCGAAGTATCCAAGAGACTCTTTAATTTGAAGATGCACGAAGGGCAGTCAATTCGTGAGTACTTGATGGTGATCAAAGATACTGAAGAATTTGGGAAGCTCGAGCTTAATATACAAAAGGAACTACAGATGGATTTGATCCTTCAATCCCTTACAACTTCATATAGTTAATTTATGATAAATTTTAATATAAACAAACTAGACTGCACTATACCCAAGCTGGTCAACATGTTGGTCAATACTGAGAGAACCTTGAAGAGTTCAAGGGGCACTGCTCTATGTAGAGCGGACTTCTTCATCCAAAAGAAAGTCTAGTTGGAAGAAAAAAAGTAAACCTATGAAGAAGCAAAAGAAGGAAAGCAAGCCAAAGAAGGACATTTCAAAGAAGACTGAAGTAAAAGGAAAGTATTTCATTGTGATGCTGAAGGTCATTGGAGGAGGAATTGTCCACTCTACCTAGAGAGCCTAAAGATAAAAAATGGTGACAAACCTTCAGAAGGCATGCTTATAATTGAATCTAATCTAATAGTTTTTTCTACTTTTAGTTAGGTATTAGACTCTGATTCAAGTGCTTATATATGTACTTTAATACAGGATTTAATAAAAAATAAGAAGTTGAGGGAAGATGACATGATCCTTCATATCGATAATAGAGCAAAAGTTACTGCAGAAATCGTTAGCACTTATCCTCTTTGATTACCTTTAGGATCTAGATTAGATTTGAAAGACTGTTATTTTATTTCTGTAGTTAGTCAAAATTTAATTTTCATCTCTATGCTAGCATAGGATGGTTTTGATTTTAATTTTAATAAAAATTTTTATTTTATTTATTTATGAAATAAATTAGTTACACATGATCTTTTAATTGACAGTCTTCATCACTTGCATGTTGATGCGAATGTGAATTTAAATGAGCAAGTAGTGAGTGCCATAGGTTAAAAGAGATCTAGAGGCATAATTAACCAAAAATACTTGTGGCATCATAGACTAGGTCATATTGGAGAGGATAGGATAAATAAACTAAAAAAAGATGGGATCATTGGCTCTTTTGATTCAGAGTTGTACCCAGTTTGTGAATCTTATCTTTGAGAAAAAATAATCAAGTTATTCTTTATGGGATATGAAAAAAGGGCCATTAAGTTGCTTGCCCTGGTACACACCGACGTGTATGGGCCATTTAATATGCAGGTCAGGGATAGTTATAGCTATTTTATCATCTTTACCAATGACTGTCATAGTACGGATATGTGTATCTAATGAAAATAAGTCTGAAGCCTTTGAAAAGTTCAAAAAATTTAGAAATAAAGTAGAGAAATAAACAGACAAATCCATTAAGATTCTTCGATCTGACCGAGGAGATGAATATCTTAGTCAGAAATTTCTAAGATATCTTAAGGAGAATGACATAGCTTTTCAATGGACTCTTTCTGGAATACCTCAGCTCAATGGGATATCTGAAAAGAGGAATAGGACCCTATTAGATATGGTCAGGTCTATGATAAGCTTCACTGATTTATCCTTATATCTTTGGGGACATACCTTGTTAACTATAATTTACCTATTGAATAGGGTTCCATTAAAATCCATTCCTACCGCACCATATGAAATATGGCATGGTAAGAAATCGAGTCTAGGCTATCTTAAACTTGGGGATGTCCAGCCTATATCAAAAGATAAATGGCTAATAAATTAGTGGATAGATCTGTAATAGCTCATTTTATTGGGTATCTAAAAGAATCAATAGGATACTACTTCTACTTTTCATAAGATCACAATGTAATTATGAGTTAGAACGCTATATTCCTAGAAAAATAGTTTATTCAAGATGGTGACAATGGGAGGTTAGTTGAGCTTGAAAAGAAGGTCTCTGATAAGCAAAGAGCTATGGATCTTCAGGAACCCATTATTCATGAGCTAGTTATTGATGTTCCTCCACCACCTCGTAGATCTAGTAAGATCTTCCAACCTCTTGAAAGGTACATGGGTATGCTTATGAAGGAAGTAAAGAAAATATTCCTTATAAGAGATAAGGATCATGATGATGATCTTAATACCTTTGATGAGGTGATATTTGATATCGATTCTAAAAAATAGTTAGATACAATGAAGTCAGAAATTGACTCAATGCACTTGAACCAAATATGGATCTTAGTGGATCCATCCAACGGTATAGTACATATTAGGTGTAAATGGATCTACAAAAGAAAAATAGGTATAGAACGTAAGGTAGAAATCTATAAAGTTAAGCTCGTGGCAAAAGATTTTGGTTAGTGTGAAGGCACTGACTATCAAAAAATTTTCTCGTCCATAGCCATACTAAAATCCATCCGCACTCTGCTTGCTGTTGCAGCTTATTATGATTATGAAACCTGAAAGATGGATGTGAAAACTACCTTTTTGAATGGATATCTTGAGGAAGATATCTATATGGAGCAGCTTTTGGGTTTTACATCTAGTGATGGTGATTATCGAGTCTACAAGTTGTAAAGATCCATATACGGATTAAAGCAAGCTTCTTAGAGTTAGAATCTTCATTTTGATGATACGATCAAATCGTTTGATTTCATCAATAATGAAGAGAAACCTTGTGTACACAAGAGGATCAGTGGGAGTGCAATAACATTCTTTATATTATATGTGGATGATATTCTTCTCATTTTGAATGATATTCTCATGCTAACCTCAGTCAAAAGATGGTTGTCTAAGAAATTCTCTATAAAAGATCTAGAAGAAACATCCTATATTCTTGAAATAAAAGTCTATAGGGATAGATCTAAAAGGATGCTAGGTCTATCACAAAAACTGTACATAAACAAAATGCTGAAGAGGTTCAGTATGAAAAACTCTAAAAGAGGACTTTTACCTCTTAGACATAGTATTCATCTTTTCAAGATGATGTGTCCGACTATATCTGAGAAAGTTCAATATATGAGTAGGATTTCTTGTACCTCGACTAAAGGGAGCCTCATGTATGCCATGCTATGTACTCGACCTGATATTATTTTTGCTGTAAGTATCACGAGCAGGTATCAGTTGAATCCAAGCAAGGAGCACTAGATAGCTGTGAAGAACATCCTTAAGTACTTAAGAAAAACTAAAGATTTATTTTTAATCTTTGGAGGAGGTTCTGAGTTGCGAGTTGAGGGGCATACTGATATAAACTTTATGTTGATACTGATGATAGAAAATCTACATCAGGATATGTGTTCACATGCAATGGTGGCACAGTCAGCTAAAAGAGTTTCAAGCAACCCATCATAACGGCTTCGACCATAGAAGCTGAATATATCACTGCTTCAGATGCTGCAAAAGAAGGATTTTAGTTCAAGAAGTTCATCGCAAAGCTTGAGGTAATGATATCGGATGCCATATCACATTATTACGACAACAATAGAACCATAGCACTTGCTAAGGAGCCGAGGTCTCATAAAAAGTTAAAGCATATCGAGCAGCAATTTCATATCATATGCGACTATCTCAAAAAAAAATATATTGAAGTACGAAGAGTAGACTCCACGGACAACATAGCAAACCCACTGATAAAGTAATTGAGCCAGCCAAAGATGAAAGTCTACCTTAAGAAGATGGTGTTGGGAATTGTGTCCTAAAGTCAATCATTTAATGATTGTGCTAATTATAAATGTATATGAATTGATCAATAAAAAAAGTTATTTGACTTTTTTCATCACAAGGTTATATTTTCTAATGAACTCTTATATTGTGATGAAGTTTTTAGGATTACTTTGATCAATAAAGTAAGAATAGTCCTTAAACTAGTTCACGACCAAATGATATGCTATTACTAGGATGATAGCGATATCAAGTGTAGGTTGTTATGTGTCATATGCATTGGTTGTCTTCATAATCAAATGATATAAAATACTGGTATGGCATACAGATGAGATATAGGGGTACATCATCATTGAACATGACCAACTGTAGAGCACTCTGCTATCAAGAATAGCTCGCAAAGGGTATGGGTATAAATATCTCTCTGACCTGAGATCACCATGGTGACTTATAAGCAACTCACTATATATTGGTACTGGACTAATTGAGTTTTAAATTTAGTAATAAAAGGTTGCTGGGTACAGTTAAGTACTTGTCAAAGGGTATAGGTATAAGTGTCCCTCCGACCTGAGATCACCATGGTGACTTACAAGCAACTCACAATACTTTGATACTGGACTAATTGAGTTTTAAATTTAGTAATGAAAGATTGCTGGATACAGTTAAGTACTTGTCAAGTCAGTGCATGAGTCAAGATGGGATTGACCCCTCCGAATTAGTAGGAGTTAATATATCGATGTATTTCAATTTAGCAAAATCTGGGCTCGAGTAATCCATATGATGGATTTGAAAAATTAAAATGTAATGTGGATAACTTATCTAGGATTGACAGTTAAATCTTAGGTTATCCTCAAGTATTAGGGTCAAAGAGATGAATTATACGATAACCATACGCCAATAGGTTCTTAAATGTTGCTTCGCTATCATTCGATCTATCCGGATGTCGGATCACCATTGCTAGATGATTACATTGATTGGCTCAAAATTTTATTTCTATACTATCGACTTAGGTTCAAACTTATAGGATCACACTCAAAAGAAGTTTCTGACTGATCATGTGGCTGATCAATGATTAAGAATCATTCAAGGGCTTAATCATCAATTCGATGGATGATTAATCTCATGCAAAAGTTGTAATAAATTTATTCATCAAGTGTTAGTGAATTAATAAAAGATTAATTAATAATTAGATTACTAATTATCTTAATTTTATTGAGCAAAGAGGATTAAATAAAATTTAATTGAATTAGATTCAATTAGGTTTGATTCGATTAGGTTATGAGATGACCTAATCGCTAAGGGAGAATTATCTCCGATTTGATCAGAATTTTAGTTCAATCAATTTTTAATTTAATTAAAATTTGATTAAAAAATTATGAATCTAATTAGATTAGATTTTATCTATTTTATTTGTGTTAAACTAGATATGATTTGGTTTGGATTCAAATAAGGAAATAAAGAGTCCATATAGGATTGGACTCTCCTTCCCTTGCACCTCCTACTTTGCACACCATATTTCTCCATGCTGAAATATTTTTTGTGTGAGATTTTTTCATGCAAAAGAGCTCTTCACTCTTCTTTTCTCACATCCAAGAATGGATAAAAATATAGTTTTATGGTATATTCAAATATGATTTGAAATTGGTAACCATAAAAGATAGTGTTTGACCTTATCTACAACTCATACAGCCCATGCCTTCTTTCCCCTTTATTTTGTGTGACAATATGAGGGATTTTATCATGGAAAATTAGATGGAGATCTGATTTCACATGAAATAAAGTTATTTGGGGCATTCCATATTTTTTTTGGGGCATGAAATTTGTGGAAGGGCAACACATCTTGATAGAGTCCAAGATCCTTAGGACTCTTCATCCCTACCTCATTACATGCCAATAAAAGGAGTTTTATTTTTTATTTTGAGTGTGTAAGAGAGATGAGATAAAGCTCTTCATGTTGGGGGTCCTTGGGCATGAGTTCATGGTATGACAAGAGAAAGAGAGTCCTTCTCTTGGGGTGTGCGCAAAAACCTAGTTTCTAGGGTTTCTTCCTATGGGTTTGGGAAGAGAGAAAAAATAAGAGAGAAATTATTTTCTTCTCCATCATTCTTTTACCTCTTCATCTCTTTTAGAAGTCTATCTTCAATCTCTAAAAATATTCTAGAGATTTGAAAAAAGAATCCAGATCAGCCAAAAAGAAGGTCTTCATGCGAACTAGCATTCTCGAGAAAATCAATCAGATCAAGGCTTCAAGTGGACTTCTATAGAGACCGAACACATGTGTGACTATGAGCAACCAATAAGGATCCTCTTTACCATATCTTTCAATAGAGGTGATTGTCGATCTGTACTCAGATATTGAGTTCTGAACTCAGATGATGTAGATTTGATCTACTGCTTATATCTGTGCATGCAGATTTTATCATGTGATTATTTAAGATTTTATATGCAACATATCATGTTATAGATCTTAGAGTAGGTTAATTTGATGATTAGATTATATACATATTAGATTAATATAATTAATTTAGTTATCTTTCACTATATTTTATTTCAAAAATTTTTGAAATATATATATGAAATCGCCTATGTTTTTCAATAGTGGTATCAGAGTCTAGATTCGTTATGACATATTATATGTGCATATTATATATAAATTTTAATTTTATTTAGATTTGATATGTGATATCTTAGATCTAAATTTAATTAATAGTTGATCGCATAAACTGATATAAGGTTATCCTGCTGTAGGGTTTATCCCTTACAGTACACAGGTTGTCCTAGTTTGTACTGATCTTTGATAAAATCTAATTTTATATATTGCATGTGATATTTATAATCTAATTTAGATGTGATCTAAGATTATGATTATATCTAATATAATTTAGATTAGATCTAAATTCAAGCATATATGATATATAATTTGATTAGATGATCCGATTAGTAAGTACTTGGATTGGGTTGATCACCAGGCTGTCCGATCATAGGAGCAAAAAGAATTTAAAGGCCCTCTCTTCCTATTCGATGGAATACTCTTATGGCATGTAGGGATGCCATATGATTGAATCCCATGAAGAAAAATGCGAAAGAAAAAACTTACTTTTCTACAAAACTCTAGATCTTGAAATCCTAGGTTTATTGTATGTGATACAAAATTGTATGAAAAATAAAATATCTAATTTATATGATTAAAATTATTTTAATCATGAAAATATAAAATTTCAAATCATAAAAAATTTAGATATGATCTAAAAAGTATTTATGATTGATTTTATTTTAGAATTATGCAAGATTTTTAGTTTCAAAACTTCTTGAATCGTGCTCGCATAATTATTAAGCCGACCCAATTTGAACTGAGTTGACCCAGTCCTCTGGTATAGTCGGCTCAATGTTGATTGAGTCGATCCAGTTTCAAAATAAAAAATTTTTGTATAATATTTGTTGTAAATTATTTATAAAATAAAAAATTAAATTATTTTAAATCTAAATCTAAATTTATATTGATGCTGAACTTAATTAAGAATTAAGTATAGAATAGATTAGATTTAGAATTATAATTTAAGATCTAATGACATTGCATAAAACATAAAGGCATGGGTTAACTAAAATCAGATCATTTTGATTGGGTTAGATCTAAAGTTAGAATCAAAGAATTAATTGACTATGTTGAGAAATTGATTAAGTCTAACTAAATATTAAATTAGATTAATTAGATTTTTTCTAATACAATAGTTATAGATGGTCAAGTCTAAATTTTTGATTAGACCAAACGGACTTTGATTGTGGCTCAGTGACTGAACCCAAATCATTAGGTTAGTCAAATCGAAACTAATTAATCAATTGGTATCTAAGATAAGTTTGGTATTTCAACCAGTGATTTTTAATTGAGAGTGGCTTACTTGTCCATTTTGATGCTGTCTAAGGCAAGCTTAGCATACCCTCCCATCGATATCACTTATCTGGTCAATTTGGTGAATTAGATTTTAATTAGATCACTAAGTGATTCGAGTTAACCCATGCCATTAAGGTTGATCAGTGTGATTGATCTAGGTGCCATTTCAACCAACATGATCCTGATCCAATTCAATGACTTGGTGAAGTTAGCGGAAGGATTGTGGTTTATTGATTGATCTCTTCTTTTCTCTTCTTTTAATCTATAAATTAAATTTTTTAAATTATTAGGTCTATAAAATGAGCTGGTTATGGTGATAACTAGATCATAACCTCTCATTAAGGTGAATGGTAATGGGTCCGTTATTTCTGATTGACATTGCTGATGCCATTTGTCTGGTGTTTCTTTGAATGATGGAATTATCATTCATCATATGATGACTCTGTTGTACTATCTATTGAATGATTGGATTGATCGAGCCATCCTCAGACCTGATCATTCATTAATTAGAATCACTGAGTAGGTTCATGTTAATGATTTGACCTAATCGAAACTTTCAGTGGAGGCCCATCGCCTACTGAAATAAAATCTGGGATGAAATTAATTACTAAAAATTATTTGAAGAAATAATTAGTTAAGAACCTATCCATAGATGCATATGGGTTGATTGAGCCATCCTCGGGCCCGTATGCAGTCTGTATGGATTCTAGTATCCACTAAGGAATTAAGATAATTCTTCAAATTGGAGATAGAAGCTCTCAATTTGTATAAGATAGTAGGAGAACTTTTAGACTAAAGTCTAAGTCTTTAGGCTTAATCAATTCATAAACATAGAAGTCCTGTATTTTCTTTTCAGTTGTGGCTAGATGTCTATTGTTCCATTCACTGTTTGATAGTGACTTATTTATAGAATCCAACTTCGATAGATAGTATCGAAAGTTGTAAATAGTTCTAGAGCACGAATGGATCCTATATATGATTATGGATCCAGCATCTGATGTTTCTTCATCCAACACATATGATGTGATCAAAAATACTTATCAAAAGTGGCCAAATGATCATATCAACATGTGATATTTTTTAAGAACAGTAAAGAATATGAATTTAGTTATAAATTTGATAATACTCAGTGGAAGAAAATCTTTCAAATATTGAAGGAGTTCTTTTGCACCTTTAAAGATGTGTCTTCACGGGGCAACAATCTTTTGAGAAAGAAAAGAAAAAAAAAGTGCAAGAGAGTCATGCTTGGATTGAGGAGTTCGAATTGACAAAAGAGTCTAAGGTTAACCTAGTCTGACAGTCCCTTGACCCGAACAGGTTAAGGAAGAGAAATCACCAAAAAATTGCTGGATAAGGTACTTATATGATAACACTTTGTGATTTCTCTATCTGTGATATTACTACCTAGATATTGGATATTTGAAGTCCATGCAAACTGTTGTAACCACTTCAGATTAGTAAAAGTTTGAAAACAGCAAGATATTCCTGAATGTTGGAGATAGAAGTTATATTTCAATCTTGATTTTAGGAATCATCGAGCCTATTTTAAATTCTAACAATATCATTTTAGTGATTGTCACTATTGTCTAATGATTTTTATGATATCATTATGAATGATGTCAAAATCATGGTGGATAACTAAAGAATTGGTATTTACGAATATCACAACCTGTTAGTGTACTGTACATAACAAACAAACTCTCTAAAGTAGACTATGCCATGGATTCCTATCTTTAGCAATTTAGGCTTGATCATATAAACAAGAGTAGGATCAACAGAAGATAATTCTTGAAGTCAATGATTGTGAATCATTGTCGATCTGTCAATCCTATCTCTTTAGTAAGATGACCAAGTCACTTCTTGCTGAAAAGGTGAACGAGCCAATAATGTTCTGAATCTGATACATACTGATGTATTGGATCTACGAACATATTTCTCATAAATTTAGATTATTTAAAATATTCAAATAATTTCTTAATAAGGTAGAGAAACGAACTAGGAAGAGCATGAAAACTCTTCGGTCAGATCAAGGAGGAGAATATTTTTCTGATGAGTTTTTGACATATCTAGAAGAGGATAGAATTTTCACTTATTGAATTGACTTTGTTAAACATAGTTCGATCCATGATGGAGTTTACAAGTCTGTCAGTCTCCTTTTAAGGTTATGCTCTTAAGACTGCTTGTTACATTCTGAATTAAATTCTGAATTAATTAGTCGTAAAGACTCCATATGAGATATGGACTTGGCATAAGCTGATGCTTTCTTACCTTAAGGTTTGGGAGTATTTATTTTATGTAAAGTATTTGCAAACTGATTAGCTTGGATCCTGATCCTATATGTATTATTCTGTAGGATAACCCCGAAGAATCTAAGAATATAACTTCTACCTTACTAAAAAACAAAAGTTATTCGGCATTCCTTTTAAAAAAGGAGAACCTTGGTAAAAGAATTGATGCCTTTAATGTAGAACTTATGAAGTTCGATAGGTAGAAAAATCGATATAATCTAGTGAACCCATAGAACTGGATTTGATTAGATCAAACCCGAAATCTATTGTAAAAGCACTATTAAGGAGATCTGGTAGAGTACCACATCCATCAGATAGATACTTTGATTTCTAGTTTCGAGACATGATCATGTTCAATTCGATGAGAATAATAAGGATCTGATCACCTACATGGATGCCATGCAAAGGTCCGACTCTAATTAGTGGCTTGGAGCCATAAAATCTGAAATGGAGTCTATAATAGTCAACAATGTATGGACACTTATTGATCCACTCGAAGAGATAAAATCCATAAGGTGTAAGTAGATCTTCAATAGATCAGAGGGTGCAGACGAGAAGGTGGAGACCTACAATGCTCGTCTGGTTGCCTAAAGATATTGTCAACGTTATGGTATTGACCATAACGAGATATTTTCTCCTATGGTAATAAAATATTTCAGAGTTGAAACATACATTTTGATAAGTGATCAAAACGCGTAGCTTCATTGAGAACGAAGATGAACCCTATAAATACAAATGGGTTAATAGTTCTATAAATGTATTTCTTATTTTGTATGTGAATGAAATTTTTTTAATTAGAAATGACATTCTTTATATTACAGAGAATAAAAGTTTCACTATTATCATTGTTCTCCATAAAAAACTTGAGAAAAGCATCTCTCATCCTAAGGATGAAGATCTATAAACATGATCTAAGAGGCTACTTAGGTTATCCTAAGTCCAACTACATAGAGTGTTTATGAGTAGAATTTGTTCTATCATGAACACCATATACGAGATTGGATATAGTATAGTTACTAGGAGTAGTGAGTGGATACCTGCAAGATCCGGATGAGAATCACTGGAATGACATCCTTAGATATTTGAAAAATACTAAGGATCGATGATTTAGTTATAGAGAATCTGACTTAAAACTTGTAGAGTATGACTTCAGTTTTTAGTTGGATATAATAATAGTAAAAATATATCAAAATACATTCTTACCCTAAATAATGGAGCAATCTGTTGGAAAGATTCAAAGTAGAGCAACATAGCCAATTCAAATTATAAGGCAGAATGTATTGGAGCATTCGATGCTTGCAAAGAGGCTATCTGATTGTAAAGATCCATTAGCAAGCTAGGAGTGGCACCCTCCAATGATGGTTCTGCTGTATTGTACAGCACCGAGCCATAGCTTATGCCTTGGAGCTGAAGTTTCATTAGCTTATTAAGCATTTTGTATCACTATCACCTTATTCAAAAAATCTGTTAAGGTGACATCGAACTTTAGAAGATCGATGGAAAAAAAATATGACCAACCCATTTACTAAAGCCTTTGTATCTAGGAGTTCTAAGATGATAAATCGAAAATGGGTATACGATACTATACTGATTGGTTTTAGTCCATGTGGGAGTTATTGGAAATTGTGTCCTAAAGCCAATCGTTTGACAATTGTGCTAATTATAAATTGTTGGGTATAAAATACCCACAGCCGGAACCCACGGCGGAACCGCCATCAGCAAGTGCAACTCCGCCCGGACTCCTACGGGAGCCGGGCTCCGCCGACGGCATCAGCGCAGCTCCGCCCGAACTCCTACGGGAGCCAGGCTCTGCCGCCATCAGCAAGTGCAGCACCGCCCGGACTCCTACGGGAGCCGGGCTCCGCCGACGACATCAGCGCAGCTCCGCCCAGACTCCTACGGGAGCCGGGCTCCACCGACATCAGCAAGTGCAGCTCCGCCCGGACTCCTACGGGAGCCGGGCTCCGCCGCCAACATCAAAACAGCTCTGCCCGGACTCCTACGGGAGCTGGGCTCCGCTCCCAATATCAATTGCTGGTAAGCTCAATCCGGACTCCTATCAGAGCCGGACTTCACCCTTGACTTTGTTTGCAGCGCAGCTCCGCCCGGACTCCTACGGGAGCCGGGCTCCGCCGACGACATCAGCGCAGCTCCGCCCGGACTCCTACGGGAGCCGGGCTCCTCCTTCAACAGCAAGTGCAGCTCCGCCCGGACTCCTACGGGAGCCGGGCTCCTCCTTCAACAGCAGAACGGCTCCGCCCGGACTCCTACGGGAGCCGGGCTCCGCTCCCAATATCAATTGCTGGTAAGCTCAATCCAGACTCCTATCAGAGCCGGACTTCACCCTTGACTTTGTTTGCAGCGCGGCTCCGCCCGGACTCCTACGGGAGCCGGGCTCCGCCGACGACATCAGCGCAGCTCCGCCCGGACTCCTACGGGAGCCGGGCTCCTCCTTCAACAACAGAACGGCTCCGCCCGGACTCCTACGGAAGCCGGGCTCTGCCATCGACAGCAGGGTGGCTCCGTCCGGATCCCTACTCCACCCGCGACCTCGTCCGAAAGGGGGACTCCTCCCGGACTCCTACAAAGGCCGAACTCCGACCACTGCCGAGCCTTGATCAACAGATCCGTGTCCCTTGGCAGATAACAATAACTGCCATGATCCTGTTCCACTTCCTGTAGCGGATTCCCCACGGTTCCACCCCCTCCTGCGACAGGTGCTGCACGATCCCACTACCCTCTGACAGGCTGTGTCAGCGGCTATGATGTTGCCCCGCTCCCTGCGGCAGGTGCTGCACGATCCCACTACTCGCTGACAACTAGCAGCAACGGACGCCGCTCCACTACCTGCAGTAGGCCCTACGTGGCGGGCTAGGGCGATGGCCACGGGTCTACCCCACTATCTTCCGCAATCAATTTCCCTGACCACGAGCGGCCCACTACCAGGCGGTTACAAACGTCGCCATCAGTCTGTTGTCTCCCCCGCCTATAAAAGGGGACTCAGATACGTTATTCTTTAAGCTTTTTTGCCTTATCTCAAAACTCTGCTAAATTCTCCGTTCGAGCACTCCATTCTTGTTGAGGCAGAGAACTGACTTGAGCGTCGGAGGGTCTTGCCGGAGCAACCCCACCTCCGGTTTAGACTTCCCTTGCAGGTCCCGGCGGCGACCGCGGCTTCCTCAACTCCAGCTTCTCCGGCGCAGGCGAATTTTTGCACCAACATAAATGTATATGAATTGATCAATAATAAAAATTATTTGACCTTTTTCATCACAAGGTTATATCTTCTAACCAACTCTTATGTTGTGATGAAGTCCTTAGGATTACTTTAATCGATAAAGGAGGATTTATCGCATAGTCCTTAAACTAATTCGCGACCAAATGATATGCTATTACTAGGACGATAGTGATATCAAGTGTAGGTCATTGTGTGCCATATACATTGATTATCCGCATAATCAAATGATGTGGAGACACTGGTATGGCATATAAGTGAGATGTAGGAGTAATCATTACTGAATGTGACCAACTATGGAGCGCTCTACTATCAAGAGTAGCTCACGAAGGATATGGGTATAAGTGTCCCTCCGACTTGAGATCATCATGGTGACTTACAAGCAACTCACTATACTTTAGTACCAGACTAACTGAGTTAGGTTACTGGATGCAGTCAAGTACTTATCAAGTCGGTGTGTGAGTCAAGATGGGATTAACCCCTCTGAATTAGTAGGAGTTAATGTATTGATATATTTTAATTTAGCAAAATCTTGGCTCGAGTAATCCATGTGATGGATTTAAAAGATTGAAATGTAATATGGATGACTTATCTAGGATTGACAGTTAAATCTTAGGTTGTCCTTGAGTATTAGGATCAAAGAGATGAATTATACGATAACTATATGCTAATAGGTTCTTGAATGTTGCTTCACCATCATTCGACCTATCCGAACGTCAGGTCATCATTGTTAGATGATTACATCGATTGGCTCAAAAATTTAATTTTTATACTATCGGCTTAGGTTCGAACCTATAGAGTCATACTCAAAAGAAGTTTCTAACTGA
Source organism: Elaeis guineensis (assembly GCF_000442705.2). Taxonomy (NCBI): domain Eukaryota; kingdom Viridiplantae; phylum Streptophyta; class Magnoliopsida; order Arecales; family Arecaceae; genus Elaeis; species Elaeis guineensis. The sequence continues at coordinate 71,840,210 of NC_025996.2, forward strand.
TCATGTGGCTGATCAACGATTGAGAATCGTTTAAGAGCTTAATCATCAATTCGATGGATGATTAATCTCATGCAAAAGTTGCAATAAATTTATTCATCAAGTGTTAGTAAATTAATGAAAGATTAATTAATAATTAAATTATTAATTAGCTCAATTTGATTGAGCAAAGAGGATTAAATAAAATCTAATTAAATTATATTCAATTAGGTTTGATCCGATTAGGTTATGAGATGACCTAATCGCTAAGGGAGAATTATCCCTGATTTGATGAGGACTTTGGTTCAATCAATTTTTAATTTAATTAAAATTTAATTAAAAAATTATGAATCTAATTAGATTGAGTTTCATCTATTTTATTTGGGCTAAACCATATATGATTTGGTTTGGATTCAAATAAGGAAATAAAGAGTCCATATAGGATTGGACTCTCCTTCCCTTGCGCCTCCTACTTTGCATGCCATATTTCTCCATGCTGAAATATTTTTTGTGTGAGATTTTTTCTTGCAAAAGAGCTCTTCACCCTCCCTTTCTCACATCCAAGAATGGATAATTTTATGGTATGTTCAAATTTGATTTGAAACTGGTAACTACAAAAGATAATGTTTGACCTTATCTACAACTCATGCCGCCCATGCCTTCTTTTCCCTTTATTTTGTGTGACAATATGAGGAATTTTATTATGAAAACTTAGATGGAGATCTGATTCCATGTGAAAGAAAGTTATTTGGGGTGTTTCATATTTTTTTGGGGGCATGGAATTTGTGAAAGGGCGACACATCTTGATAGAGTCCAAGATCCTTAGGACTCTTCATCCCTACCTCATTACATGCCAATAAAAGGGGTTTTATTTTTTGTTTTGAGCATGTAAGAGAGAAGAAAGAAAGCACTTCATGTTGGGGGTCCTTGGGCATGAGTTCATGGCATGAAAAGAAAAGGATAGTCCTTTCTCTTGGGGTGTGCGCAAAAATCTAGTTTCTAGGATTTCTTCCTATGAGTTTAGGAAGAGAGAAAAAAATAAGAAAAAAATTATTTTCTTCTCTATCTTTCTTTCACCTCTTCATCTCTTTTAGAAGTCCATCTTCAATCTCTAAAAAGGTTTCAGAGATTTGAAGAAAAGATCCAGATCAGTAAAAAAGAAGATCTTCGTATGAGCTAGTATTTTTGAGAAGACCGATCAGATCAGACTTCAGTGGACTTTCATAGAGGTTGGACACGTGTGTGACTATGAGCAACCAGCAAGAATTCTCTTTACCACATCTCTTAGAAGCGACGATCGTCGATCCGCGCTCAGGTATCAAGTTTTGAACTCAGATAGATGTAGATTTGATCTACTACTTACATCCATACTTGTAGATTTTATCATGTGCTTATTTCAGATTTTATATGCAATATATCATATCATAGATCTTAGAGTAGGTTGATTTGATGATTAGATCATATGCATATTAGATTAATATGATTAATCTAATTATCTTTTATTATATTTTATTTCAAAAATTTTTAAAATACATGCATGAAGTCACCTATGTTTTCCAATAAATGAGACTTAAATTAGTAGCCAATTGGCTTTAGTCCAAGTGAAAGATTGTTAAATGTATGTCCTAGAAGCTAATACGACTGATACATTATAATAAATCTAAGACATAATTTTATACTTAAAATATTAATTTGATCAATAAAAAGATAAATTTTATTTTTATTCAAATGTGATGTGTCCTTAAATCATCTATAGAATTAATACTTTCGATACATATTCTCAAGATATTGAGAATTAGATATATGTATAATTAATTCTTAAATACTTTCAATCATAGTATCATTATGAGGATGGTGATCGATCCAGATAGATCAGTGCATAGATCGCTTCTTTCAGGATAGATGAGTCTCTGATCTACGGTGTATAGACATTGAGCGATGAGTATGGATAGTTTTTAGAGAATAACTAGTATTGAGTGTGATTATACGAGAGATCGCTTAAATTTCTACTCAATCGTCAGTAATCATCTCGATGCTATAGTGTGTGAATGGTCTTTTGACCTGTAATGGCATGATTGCTCACAACATGGCTGTTAGAGTTTAACTGACACATAAACATGGTCTCGTTGAGATCTTGTAGTCAATGTTGGCGATAATTGATCTACTGTAGGAGTAGGATATGCATCTAGATGGAATATATCAACCTTGATAAAGAGTAGTCCTATGAGATTTGAGAGGCTTAGTTCGAGAGTCTGTGGCCACAGTAGTATGATTATGAAAAAAAAATTTTATGAGGATCATATTGAATTTGAGCTAATCGAATCTATCATATGACTGATGATGATATTTGATGATTTATCCATGACCTACCATCTAGTCAGGTTTCACGATAGAGAGATTGAATCATATGTGAACTACACCTTGAAGTTCTATTTCGGTTCTACTAGGTTGCCACTATATACTGCTAGATATCACTGGTGGATTATGAGAGTTCACTAGGATTGCTCAGGATCAACAATCTTTGATGAGTTAGAGTGAAATTATTCTGATTCATTAAAAAAAATTTCAATGATACTATGATAGAGATCATAGTATATCTCACTATCAGATAGAATTGAATCTATGAGATTACATAACAAAAGAATTAGATCTGAAATAAGCAATTAGACTTATAAAGTCTCAATTAGATTTAAAAAAATCTTATTGGGTTCAGGATAATTTTACTAGCATATGGTTGAACCTAATTTTTTCTTTGCACTTGAATTATTTATTTGATAAGATTAATTCAAGTTAATTATCTACTAATAATCTAAATAAATTAGATTCATTGGGCTCTAATTATTGGATGTCTAGGATTTTAGATTATATGCATTAAGGGTTCAAACCCTTAAGCATTTTCTTGATTGTTTGCATGGGGCGCCACTTGATTTGATCAAATTGGGCATGTCCATGTGGATGTGGGGCATGTGGGACCAGCAAGGGACATCTCCTAAGCCCTATGTGGCATGTAAGATAGTGGGTTAAAAGGCGTCAAGTGTTGTGCCTCATGGATCTCCTAAAAGGAATCAAAAATCAAAAGCTACTAGGATTTCTCATGCAAGTAGGACTTGTATTAAGGATATTTGATTTTAAACAGGATTCAAATATTTTGCTTACTTAAAGGATCCTTCTTTAAGGCTCTTAAGATCAAAATTTCAGAAGTCTCCACACCTCCTAAGAGATCCCCACGCCTCCCTCTCTTCTCCCTCTTGCTTCCAACGCCCAAAGGGGTTTGGGCGTCCATCATCTCCATGCCCAAGAAAGCTTGGGTGGCACCTCTTTGTGGCTGATTTTCAGAGCTTAGTTGCTGCATAACCAAAAAAAGGAGAGCAAAAAAAAAAGAGAAGAAAAGGATCAAAGAGTTGATCGCGATCCAGGCTTCGTTCAAATTCACAGGATGATCATTCTTGGAGAAGAAAGATCAACACCATAGAAGACTGTTCCAGGTTGATCCTAAGTAGATATCTATAGAGATCAAGTACTTATATGGCTAAGAAAGAACCTACTCTCTCCATATCCAGATTCGAAGAAAAAAATTATAAAACAGGTATGTGATTCGATCACATATTTAATTTCAGCATAAAATTCAGCATATGTTCAATTTCAGTATATGAAGTAGATCCTTGTGTTCTTCATTTTATGCATGCATGATTTAGATTAAAAAATATTTTAATCTTCTATTCTGCTGTATTGTTTAAAAAAAAATTTAAAATATACATGCATGCCCCTACATGAAATTCGAACAAGGTCATGATCCCTAGGATGGTGATATCTGATGTCAGGGTCGATTTTATGATGAGTTGGAGTTGACATCCATCAAATTTGTGTTGATTCAATGAGGAGGTTGGCTATTGTCCAGGATCATTGGCTTGCACTATTTCTACCAAGATCGGATCTATGAGGTGGTTCATGTTACCTTGATCTCAAGTCCGAGTGCTCCAATTGGCAAAAATAGGCTCAAGTGAATGACTCATACCCCAACATATGGACTTTGTACACTAAGGAAAATAATTTTAACTAAATCCATTTGTATCATAGGAAAATAATTATCTTCAAGCAAGTACCTTAAGTGGCATATCTAGCCCAATTTGTTTGTTTTTTTGTAGGTATTCCTTGATTTCTACATGAAGTCCCCAACCGTTTAAAGACTATTATCTTTCCTCAACAATAACTACATCCCTTATCATCAAAGTTCCTATACATGAAGTTGAAGTTTTGAATCAATTTAGTGGGCACAATTTTAAGATCGGATGGCTTCTCAAAATCTATTTCTTTCTTAACATGCAAAAGGTGATGTATGTGCTTCAAGTGCGTAACATGTCTAGAAAGTTATATGGAAGATGGTTCTTCCACACACTAAAACAAATTAAATGGTTAGAGGATGAGTACATTGATTTGTTAAGGCATGATTTTGGGTTATATGTCCAATAACCTATTTCACATTTATTGGCACCATCAATCTACAGTAGTATTGTGGAATGCACTTCAAGTAAAATACTTGACCAAAGATATAAGAAATAAATCATATTTGATTAACAAGTATACTACATTCAAGATAATTGATTGGAAAACTATTATGGAGCAAATTCAAGAAATGATTCATATGACACAAAATATTGCTGCAATTGAAAAATCAATGATTGAGAATTTTAAATATCCACCACCATTAGCAAATTATTGCCTCCACCTTGGTAAGACTATCAAAAAATGTTAAAGTATAAGCTTCATCTTTAGACTTTGGAAGAATTACTTCCATATCATCAAGTAGAGGAAGAGACATGTGTTCGAGATAAATTGAAGAAAATACAAAATTAGGTCCCTCATTATAATTTTGGCACTAAAAATATGAATTTAGTGGATACATCTTACCCTAATAGTTTTAAAATGACTTACCAAGATAAAATAAGGTTGGACCATCCAGGATCAATTTTTCAAGAAAGAGAGATAATAATCTTAATAAAAGAAAACCAAAAAAAAGTCCTTGTTTTGTTTGTGAAAAGATTGGTTATACAGCCAAAGAGTGCTGACAATGTAAAGATTAACAAAAATTACATTAAGCCAATAATATGAAAGAAGATCAATTTACAACAATGATTTCAAAATCCTTCATAGTTAATGTAGAAGGTGGATGGTGCTTCAATTATGAAGAAAAATAATATCTACTGTGTAAATATCCACGATATGTTATGTTCATAAAATTTAAAAGTATCAAACCCATTCATTAATAAAAAAATAATATTTATTATGTAAATGTCCACTATATTTCTCTTGAAAAAACCTAGAGGAATGTTATAATACTATATAAATTTAAATCCTAGTTAATAGTTCAAACATGGTTGTTATTACAATAAAAATTGTTTGATTCTCTATAACATCATCATCTTTAACTACAACAAAACTATTGAAGCAAATAAGAGTTTGCAAATCAAGGGAGAAAATTTTTCTGACAGCATAAAGAAATTAAGTAACTTGCTAAGTAGTAGGCTTCTTCATACTTGGCCGTAGGTTTAAGGAAGGATTAATGAGGTAGCATTAATCAAGATTTGAGATGGTGGAGATTGTATTTGTTATATTTTCTAGGGAATGAGCACTAGGATTCTATAGAGAGGAGGGGAATTTATTTCATAACTAGTTTTGAGGCCTATAGGAATTAAAGGTGAGAATATATTTGGGTCCTATTGGTTGGAGGGTATAGAAGAGAATTGAGTAGATGGATGGTTTAGATTGAGGGAGAGAGCATTTCTTGAAGCATATTTTTTGAGTGAGTAGGATTAATGGATAGAAGAAATGCCTAAGGAAGAGAACCTAATGTAGGGGTAAGAAGAGGTGCTAAATAAAGATAGGATTGGGATTGGCCCCTTATTTTGGATTGGTGATGTTAAAGAAGGATAGTGAATTTAGGAAAGGGAGAAAGAGATTTCGTGGTGAAGGAGAGTGGTAAAATTGATGTTTTTATTAGATTTGGAAAGATTTAGGGGTATTTAAAGGATTAATGGAAGATGTAGAGGCCAAATATAAAATATCCAAAATGAGCTATGCATGTCATGAATTAGCATATAGAATGGATAAGGTTTATTATAAGGAATATTTTATATTTGGCATATAGCGGGACTAAGATTTGGTGTAGGAAGGATAGCATACGAGGAGAATTTTTGGAGGGATATATGGCAAGAGGGGGATGGAGGAATCAAGATAGAAAAATACATATATGAGGTGACAATGTAGGAGGATTCCACTTGGTAAGTGATCCCTTAGGGGGAGAGAGGTGTGAAGGTTAAATATAGGGTGACTTTATCAAGATGAACACTAATATATGTAAGAAGATTACTTGCACCGATGGTACAAAGTAAATATGGAGAGGTCCATATGTTCACTCGTGGCATTTGGCCGTAGCCTAATTCTCCATGATGGACTTAATTTCAAGTGAAAGTATAGAATTCTAGAATAATATATCAAGTGTGTTAACAATGCTTGACCCTTGGATTTAGGTTAATTGGGTAAAGGCAAAGGTCAAGGATTAAGATTAGGTGATCTAAGGTTAGGATCCAATGGTCTAGGATTAAGATTGGATGGTCTAGGTTTAGGATCAAGTAGTCTATCATTGATGGACTATGTTAGAGTGTGTGGGGATGGGCTAGATTAAGTTGGATAGGATAGGTTAAGCTAGAATTAGGTTGGATTGGGCTGGGTGAGGCTAACTTAAATAAAAAAAAATGATAGATTGCAATAAGTCATGGTTGGGGCTAGTTTAATATAACGAATTATCTACATCGGCCTAATTAAACATCCCTTGATCCAAACCCAACACAAATGTAGTTAAGATAGGTCAATTTTTACATTCCTTTGCTAGTAGTCGCCTACCTTGCCTTCTCTCTCTTTTTCCCCCTTTTTCTTTTTCTTATTTTTTTATTTCTCTCCTTCTATTTTGTTTTTATTTGTTTCATTTAATAATGTGAGATGGGTGGCTTACCAATATGTTGCTTAAAAAAAAATAGATGTAATATAGAGACATAATATAGAACTATCATAAATATGAAGAATCCAATGAAAGTTACAATTGAATTTTTTGCTTTTCTAAAATATAATGAAATGAAATTTGTTTGGATCCAAGTCATGTAAGGTTTCAAATGAGTCGGGTTGACTTATGACCTGACCCAACCCAATATGCTTAGATCTGATTTGACCCGCTTTAAAGGAGATTCTAAATTGGACTTGTTTTATTTTCTAGCTTGGGTCTAGGTTTACTGACCTGACCCGACCAGGTCTGACCCATTTGATTTTTGGATCAATTTGAGATCCTCCACTCTATAATTTAATCTAATCTAAATCTAGTATACCATTAGGATATAAACCTATTTGAGCCTCAAAATTATAATTTAAGATCTGTATAAGTAATATCTTTAACATAAAGATAGGTTTAAAATTATTTTTATATTCTAATTTATTTTGAAAATAATATTGTTTATTATTTATTTAGTATAGTTAATAGTAGTTGGCTATATGGTAATTAAAATATAGTTGGCTATGTTTGACTTAACTCGATCTAGATCCAAATTTTTTGGGTTGGATTTCATTCAATAATGTGAGAGGGTGGCTTACCCTATTGCTTAAAACAAAAATAGATGTAATTTAGAGATGTGACATAGAACTACCATGAATGTGAAGAATCAAAAGGAAGTTATGATTGAATTTTTTTACTTTTCTAAAATATAATGAAATGAAATTTGCTTGGATCTAATAATACCATGTAAGGTTGTAGATGGATTGGGTTGACTTATGACCAACCTGATTTGACCCTTTTAGACCCAATCTGACTTGCTTTAAATGATCCATGGGTTAGGTTGGGTTCTAAAATTGCACCCATTTCATTTTCTGAGTTGGATCTCGATTTACTAACCTAATCCAACCGACCAAACTCATTTGATTTTTGGATCAATTTTGGATCTTTTACTCTTATGATCTGACTTAATCCAAATACGGTATAGTGTTAGGATTTAAACCCATTTGAGGCTCTAAATTATGATTTATACTTGTATGAGCTATCTTTAATATAAAGATAAATTTAAAATTATTTTTATATTCTAATTTTTTGAGAGTAATATTATTTATTATCTATTTTGTGTGGTCAATAGTAGTTGGATATAGGGTAATTACAATATAGTTGTATATGTTTGACTTGGATCCAATCTAGAACCAAAGTTTTCAAATTGGGATTGGTATAGATAGACCCAATCCAATCCAAGTGACCTGTTGGATCAAAAATTTTAATTTTAGATCCGACCCAATCTTCTATTGAGTTGGATGTAGATCCAACACTGGGATTCAATCAAGGAATGGGTCAGGGCAGGGTCACTCATGATCCGATCCAACGAATATAATGGTATGCTTGGAGAATAAAACTAAATAAACTAAGATGTGTGATGAGTATAAATCAAATAAATCACCTTTTGAGTGGAGTAGCTATTATAGTCAATACAAGAATATCCCATGTTAAATGGTATAAGTCTCTCCTAAAATGGTGGAGTAACTTTACTCCAAGAAATTGACTGAAAGTTATTTTATTAGGGTCACCTTTTGTTATATTGAATTTATCCCTCCAAACTTTTATACAGCTTACCATCCCATTTTTAGCTGGAGAAATTCTTTGTCCACCATCCTTGATGGAGAAAAAAATACACTACTTCATTCGATTGGGCCATGCAGCACAATTAATAATGGGATAGATATTGAATGTAGCTCATTTTTTTTTCTCAAATATTCTCTAATCAAAATGCCCTTCCCTTCTTTTACTCTATTTTGCTTATGCTTAATTACGATATCCTAGATTATTGAATATTATAACAATCAACAGGATGTTATAAAAAATAATAGAATGTCATAATAATAGTATGACATCCTATGACATTCTTTTATTCTATAAATAATTATTAAAAAGTAATATTACTAACAATAATATTATACAGATATCATAATAATATCCAAGATGTCATAAGATTCATAGAAAGTCATATAAGATATCTAGATATCATAATAATATTCTTTCTTTATTCTATGACATTCTAAACAATATATATGATTTTTCATGTTTTTATATAATATCTTATTGATTATTACGACTTTGTCTTGAAGAGAGAGGGTGTTTTTGTCAAAAAAATTAAAAAAAAAAGAGATAAGTTGCATTAAATGTCAGTTCTATTATTAATTGCGCTACATAGCCTAATTCAATGAAGTAGTATGCTTTTTTTCATCGAAGATGGTGGATAAAGAATTTCTCTTTCCACCTGTCCTTTTTTCCTCATGAGTTCTTCTCTACCTCTCCTCTCTCCATCTAATCCTTCCACTAACCACCACAGCTAGTACTATGCCTAGCTTTCTAGGCCCGACAATACTAGCCAAGAAATGTCCCTATAGTGTAGTGTTGGGCCTACTCTCTCTCTCTCTCTCTCTTTTGATTTTCTCCATATCTTAAATTTTCTCTTCGCTATGGATGGCAATGCTTTGTTGCTTTTTTATTTGATAAGTCATAGCTCACTCCCACAGTTGGAAGGTATTATAGAGCTTGATTTCTCCCCCAAATTGAGATCTCTAGGATAACAATGGAGCATTTTTCATCTGTTTTTGACCTAATATACGTTGTAATAGCATGCATGTGACTCCTTAGTCATGCTCTTTATGATCCGTTTCCCTCGACACTTGGCCATTTTATGTATGCTCATTATGCTCATGGATCACCTCTTTATAGTACTATGCCAAATTTTCACTTGGGTTGTATGGCGTAAGAGATGTGGCACTAGCAAGAGTCACATTTTTAGATCTTATTCCACCTTGTTCCGACCAAATGGTCAATTTTATATTTTTTAAATGTTATAAGTTATAAGAAGGGATATCCATCTACATCCCAACAAAAATCGAGGAATATATTAGGATATACATTCAAATTTTTCATTAACAAGATATCCAATGTATTCCTGACATTCTATTCCCTTTTCAAATATAGCCTAATTCTCTATAGAAATTCAATGTAAGTAAAGTTAAATTTAGCTTCAAAACCCTTTGGAACATTTTTTGAACCCTTTGAAAATCACTTTTTATATATATAACCCTTATTCTACCTTACATTTTCAATAATGCTTGTTTGTTAAATTTTTGGATAACTTTATTAACTAGTATTCCTTTTAGCTACAAAATGAAATTATTACTGTTTTTGCATTAGTACTATGTAAAATACCAACCTTTTATTCGTATGGTAAAGAGTTTTATTTTGTCATAAATTTTTAGAGATATTCATGTGAAAAAATAATAGAGCCATGTTATATTTAAAATGGATACTTGTAAATATCAACAACCAAAATCTAATGGAAGGGGCAGTATTATGAAAATAGGATGAAATTGAGGATACAAATGTAAATAGTGACTCGTAAAAGTAAACATACAATAAGCCAAATTGCAGAAGTATACATGTAAAAAGAATTTCTAAATCTTTGAACTAGGATAGATTTGAGCTTAGCTAGTTAAGCTAATTTATGGTTGATCAAGTTAATTTTGGGTATCTTTATTAGTTAACGTGGGCTTGATCATGCCTAATTTAAATCATGCTCAATAGTCAATTTGCATCCCAACAAGAACTGGCTTAGGTTGAAGGGGACGGAATGCTAAAGTTATTTTGATATTAATATTGTTGTTGTTGTTGTTGTTATTTGGATATTAAGAAGATAATATTTAAATAAGGATAAGAGAGACCATGTTTGAGTAGGAAGGATAATGTAAATTGTTGTTTCTTTCTTTTAATTTTTTTCTATAGATTTTGAGAAATAGTCTCATTCTTTTATTTGTTTAATAGGCATAGATTACCATTAAATTCAAAAGTATATATAATATTAACATCATAATTGATTGGTAATCTTACTACCAAATAAAATTAAATTTGAATTTAAAATAGTAACTTTTAGGTAATGATAAAAATATCAAAAAAAAATATTGTTTTTATTATATATCGTTTGCTATATAGAAAAATTCAAATGACTGATGCTAAGGCCTTGTTTAACATTAGTTCCAATTTTCAGCTTTTGTTTTCAAAAACATAAAAACTGATATAAAAACAACATTTAGTAATCAAGTTTATATTTTTTTTGAAAATATTATCTCAATTTCTAGAAAATTAGAAACTAAAAAATTTGATTTTCAAAAAAAAATTGAAAAAAATAAAAACTATGTATAACCATCATTGCAACCCATCGGCTATCACCTCCCATAATTTCTTGCCAACCACCACTATTTGTTGTCATATCATCATTGACCATTGGATGCCATTGTGAATTATGGCCATCACCTTAGTTGTCCCTACCATCTCTATATCGTCATCTCTAATATTGCCAAATACAATCTTGGTGATTACTATCTAAATTCTAAAATTTAAAGTAAAAAAAGTATAAATTAGTTTTAACTTTTGTGAAAATCGAAAATCATAAGTAATGCCAATTGAAACCTATGGTGGTATTTGATGATCCAAATGGGATCACCATGGTGATCTAAGATCCGGTGATTTGATCTCAGTGATTAAAGATCACTGTATTTAGTAGGCTATGATCCAATAATTAAAAATCTCCAACATCCACAAGTAATATATTTAGTATTCCAAGGTCACTAACCATATAAGACCAATACAATTCCTTATGTATTTCTTAAAAAATATTTATTAATCATATAAAATATCTTATAATAAGATATTAATATATCCATAAAATATTTTTTTGGTTCTATAAATTATTAATCCCATAAAAATATATTAATTATTATAAAATTAATATTTTATTTATACTTATAATATATTATTTATTAGTACTGATATTTATATCTGATCACAAGAAAAAGGTATATTGAAGTAAAATATTAAATAATTTTATTACATAAACATAAAGCATAACAAGGTACTTCTAATTTAAAATTATCATCGAATCATGATAATAATATGATTAATAATATATTATAAATAATATATCATAAATATAATATATAATATCAATATAATATAATATCAAAGATATATTATTGATATAATAAATTAAGAGTATGTTGATGTATTAATTTTTTTGTTTGACTAATGGATATTTTTATTCTCTCAAATTTCAGTCTGCAGTAATTGTTCAACAATTATTTTAAATTTCTGATCTCAAAAATAATTATTTCATCGTTAAGTTGAAAAATAATTTAAAAAATATAGATAATTTAAGATTATTATTATATAAAATTTATAATTAATATAATAATTTTATTATTTTTATTCGTATCATCTTTGATGTTGGATTAATTGTTCCGTATCAAACAGTTTGTATGTTTGTTTACGTTGGGCAAATTGTGAAAGAGATCTCTTCCCTCGAGGGGAGCAAAGGGCAGTCTCGCCCATTGACCGAGGTAATTCAACGGCTTTACCAAATTGTGTAATGCATTTTTCAATCGAACGGCTAATATTTTCGCTTCCTCCAACCCTAAGGTATCCGCCGTCGTCTGCGTCTATCCTCTCTCCATCCTCTCGCTTGGTCTCCGCTCCTTATCCTGTGCTGCTCTCCTCCCGCTCATCCCACGCGGGGTCTTCTCCGCGCCTTCTTGTAGCCTCACTCCCTACCATTTCGGTAGCGGTATGCTTCTCTCTTCCCGAATTAGGAAAGATTCTTCAGCGTGAAATAGATAAATAAGAGGAAGAAGAATAAGTGAAATGGATAGATTGGTTTATGCCTTCCAAGCATCCTTCTTAAATTACATAATTCGTTGCATTATAATGAGACTATGAGTGTGCTAAGACTTCTATTACGGCATTTTATGCTTCTTAGGATTTGAAAATTGATTTATTTCTTAAGTTCTCTCTCCGGAATGAAAGGCTCTGTTAAGTTTTGTCGAGTATTGTTATGAATCTTCTCGAAAGCCAATTTAATTTCGTTGGTTTATTTTGCCATTCTAGAGTATCAAAATAAAGTTTGTATTGGTAATTTGCTATCACTTAGATAGGCTGATGATGGAGTATAACGTCTTATGTGTGAGAGGGTTTCCCACCTAAGTAAGTGGGAGTGTGATGCCTTCCTGGATCTTTTTTCCCTTAGAGGTATGGTGGAGATCCTACCTTCTGGGTTCTAAATTGGAACCTCCTTTAGGCTTGATAACGAAATTTTTATCCTGCGTAGTGCGTGCATCTGCTTTATAGGATATATGATAAACTGGTGCAAATGCTTGATGAGATAATGAAAACGAAGAACTGCATGTTGTACAAAATTGAATACATCGTAATAATCCTATTTTTCCCAATTGGGTGACATATAAATGTGTTCTGTAGAGGCTTTTCCAGTCTTCAGAAGCAACATATTCTAGAGGACTTGGCTTTGTATACTAAATTAATGCAAAATGGGATGCTTCGAACCTAATGCAATTTTAGAGAATAAGGTTCATTGTTTAAATGTAGAGTAGGATCTGTAAATACATAATTTATTTAGCGATAAAAAAAATTCAATAAAAATTATGTGAAGATGATGTTGGATAAATGCAGAGCCTAATTGAAAGTCACTATACATGAATTTCTAACATTTTAATAACAATCAATGCTACTGGAGTTCATCCTACTGAACATAGTTTATTATTTATGTGCTAGTAAGACATTGTGATGAAATTTGAATGTTTTTGATACTGCAAGTGCAATGTATACCTTTTTAAACTCATAACCTACATACCTCTTAGAAGATGCATATGGTGATTGCTCAAAAGTTCAACAAAATTTATAGGAACCTTCTTTCGTGGCTACAGTTTGAGATGTGAAGTACTATTGAAAGGTAGAGAAAGTTTGTAAATTAATTGGGAAATGGGTTCTTTTTTTTTTTTTTTTTGTGAATATCGGAAGGGGCTTTTTTTATTGGTTGCTTGAAGATTTGAAAAGGAGAGTCCTTTATAAAGGCCTTTGAAGGTTTAGAGAGAAAATACAATCTTTGGTAGGATTTTATCTGAAAATCCTAAGATCCGAATAAGGTGAAACAGGTACATCTGCTTTAGTCATTGGAGCATCATTCAAGGCGACCGAGCTAAAGAGGAGGAGTGATATTGAAAGTATGCAACAATCATTCCTTTTTTTGGAGAGTAAGAGATGTAGGTGCCTTTTTGTTTCCTCATAAAAGTTGGCTGTGGGTCCTGCAAACCTGTTTATATCATTAGCAGTGATCATCATATGCATGCATGAAGGTGGTGCATTCTTCTTGGTCAACAGTAACAATCAGCAAGTTTTGTATGTACAAAAAATTTAGATGAGCAATTCTAAAGTGTGACCAGACTTTCTATTTGCTTCATTCAAGGAAATTGGAGATAGTAAGAATTTCTTGTTCAGTGCAAGATGTACAGACATGTATAGATTCATTTCTGTGGTTTGATCCATGAACATCTCTCTTTTTGAATTATATTTACATACTAGTTTTATCACAGAGAAGAAATTACCTTAAGTAGAGAGACTTAACAATAAGCAAGCAGTATCATCTCTTGCGTTTTCATCCTCTCGGAAGCTGAAAAGCATAATGGTAGGCAAATACTGTTTTGTCAAATCTTATGTACTAAAAGGTAAAGCTAATCTATTATAAGCACCAACCTTGGGAGGGATCAAGCTCAAAATTTGATGCCACCTCCAAATGTGAAATGAAGTGGAGGATCATCCATTGACTACTCACATTTTCTAAATCCTATCTAGAATGTGATCTGAAGGCCTGGTTCATTGAGTATTGAAAAGGCATGGATCCTGAAATTTGTTAGTTGTTACCTGACCTTATAATTTAATAACTATGGTTACTTATGCATGATGGTATTATGAGTAGTGAATTATTCTGCTAAGGATGGATTAGAGTGATGACATTTTATGTCATCAAACCAACCTATTGTAAATCAACCTTTTTTTACTGCTTGGCGAGTAATTTACTTCTGCATTTGCATGTTTTGTACTCTCTTTTTTTTTTTTCAATTAATAAATGTTCTGATATAATTTAGTCAAGTAGATAAGCATATACTAGGACTCCAAAGGATCTAAATTGCTGGACAGTTGGCAGGTTAGGTTTTTAGGTGTCTTTTTTTTTTTGTGGGGTTTTCCCTCTATTTCTAAATTGCATTGCTAGAAATATTTCATTTAGGTGCTGTTCGGTATATCACAGTGATTTAATCATCGAGATAATGTGATCACCGGGGTAATGTGAGTACTAGAGTGATATGCAAATACTAGGGTGATGTGTGATCACTGTATTTGGTATATCACTAGAATATCACTAAGAATAGAACTTCACTGTGTTTGGTATATCACCAAGTAGTGATAGTGATAATGTATAAAATGCCATAAATAGCTTTACATATTAGTATGTAATAATTACTCTACAACTTGATTAAATATTCTTCATTCACAAGTCCTCCCAAAAATATGCTGTAGTAGTAATAATATTATTATTTATTATTATTATTGTAGGTATCTATTTTGATTAGATTGTTAAAATGATATTATGATGATATTATATATAATCAAGTTTGGTTAGACTTAGCCAATTTTGACCATCAATATCAGGGCTGCCTGTTAGGAATGATTTAGCCCATCAAAATAAAATAAAGAAAAGAAAAGCATAAAAATTTAGCATGATCCATATATGCTAATTAACCATATCTGCCTATAGAAATAAAATGGGCATCCAATAAATAAATAAAATGTGTCCATGCTATTGAACTAAATCTACCAATAAAAATAAAATAGACATTTAGTAATAAATAAAAGGGGGTGTTATTGAAGATAAAGAATCATAAAAAAGAAAACCATCCTGATTTTCTTTATAGGAGGTGTTATTGAAGATAAAAAGTCAAAGAAAAGAAAGAGATGAGGAGGGTTTTAATTTTCTACCTATTTTAGTGACTAGGGATATTTTTGCCCCAAAATAACTTCAGTACATCACCAATACCAAGTGATGTACTATCACTGGGGTATGTGTGGTGATAGCATCACTGCACAATGCGGTGATGCTATCATCCAATTTATCACTGGATTTTTCATTACTGGATAGAATTTTGCAATGCCAAATAAATTAATTATATCACCTAACTCACATCATTGGGGTGATGTGAAATATCATCCCTACCAAACAGTACTTTAGGTTTATGCTAATTGTGTAATGATGTTATCATCAAATTTATCATTGGATTCTTCATCACTAGATAGGATTTTGTAATGCCAAACAAGGTAATCATATCACCTAACTCACATCACTGGGGTGATGTGAAATATCATCCCTTTTAAAATTTTTCATTAAAAACACCCTAGTGCATTGAAACCCTAATGCCCAAAATCTCTTGATAATAATAATCAAAGTATAAAATAAATAAATAGGATAAGAAGAATATCTGTGTACGCTAATAATTTTCATAGATACACAAGTGTTTGCCCTCCAACAGTAATCCATACAGAAAATGCATTAAGGACAATGCTTCTTGTCGAATCTTGCTTCAAGAGTTCTAGCCTCTAGAACTCGAATTGCCTTACACAGGTCAAGTTTCTTCAAGAACTTGACTTCACCCTTTCGAAGACTCTTCTGGACTTCTTAAACCACTCCTTCAGAATCTCCTTTACCCTTGTCTTAATTTGAATTAGGCTTGTCTTAAATGGAAAAGCCTTGTCCTAAAACTACTGAGTTATAGGATGGAAGAGAGAGGCTTGTCTTAGGCTAGAATAGGACTTCTGGATTAATTTTTGGAATGCACTGAAACCCCAATGTTGTGGGGCTTTTATAGATGAGAGAAAGGCACGTGGGGAAGGGTTACAACCCTTCCTCACGTCCTCAGAAGGTGGCATGTCTAAAAAGAAGCATCCTCCTGGTAGGACTCTACGCGACCTTTCTCTCCTCGTGCATGCGCAATCAAGCGGCATTTTGGTGTCCCTCCTTTTTCAGATAAATTTGAAAACTGCCACGTGTGTCCTAATTTGAATTTGAATTCAAATGACAGGGACATCAGCTAGGGATGCCTCCTTCTGTCGCTAAGGATGCCTCCTTCTGCCCATGGTAGAAGGACTCTTCATGCGAAGAGTTGTATAGGTCCAACTCTTCATGCACGCATGGCTTTTGTTCTAGACATTCTCAATGCCCAAAAATGAATCCAGAAAGCCATTTCAGTCTTTGAGATAAGTGCCAGAGAGTGGAGGGTGATGTGGGCTGCCCCATAGGTCTTAAACCCAAGTGAGAAGGATTCTATCCCCTTCTCCATGCACCATAGCGCGCGCCCATCTTAAAACCATATGTCAAGAGTCCTTTCAAGCTAAGACTCTAGCTCATGGTGCCCTTGAGGCTAGGTGGTGCCATCCAATGGCTGCCACATCGTGATCCAAACTCAAATTAAGTATTGGCTCAATTTGGTTTGATCAAATAGCAAGATTCGAACTAAAATTGAATCCGATTCAAGGAGCTGGGGTTTTTACACGTGTTAGCATGTTTATCGGTAATCCGATTGGATCCAAAATTTCAATCAACCATATCAAATAGATCTTTGGTCAATTTTTTTATGTGTGTGACCTATTGGATTCCATATCTAGTCAGCAGTAGGTCCAGATGCAAGTTAATCTAATTTGATTAGAATCCTTCTAATCGATTAAGGTCCAAATCATGCCGATCCGAGTTCAGCAATGAGAACTCTTTCTAATTGAAGATCAAATTAAACACTTTAATTCAATCAAATTTACAAGTCAAGATTGACGTCTAGCAACGTATTATGACTACCTAAAAGATGTGAAATTTAGTGAAAATACCAAATATGCTTTTCAGCAGCAAGTTATCATGCAATTCAATCCTTCGATCATTCAGCATCCTGAATATATTTACGAATATGGAATATTATGTAAAACTCAAACACATATTCATATCGATTCTCCATCAATCAGTGATGACTTCAATGATGAAGTATTAGAAATTCTATCTAATTTTTATCCTATTATGGACAGAGACTTTCTGAGTCATCTAGAGATGAGAATGTGCAGGATGACATATTTTCTTACTAGGAGTAATCGATTCCTTGTTGACTGACTCACAACCTCCATACACACTCCATCATATCCAGAACATCTCATACATGTCTTTATGTCATACCTGGATATGAAACAAAATATGGATTCATGTGCACAAAATTTCATGGTGGTCTTAGGTCTAAAGATCACTTGTACAACTCTTATTTAGAGAATCATTTTTTGACATGCAAGTAAGGCTCCATAAGATATTCTCTGTCGGTGAGTCAATTCAGTAAACTCATTCTCTAATAAGCACCACATTTTTGTATTAGTATCCCACACAAGTTATTTGTGAGATCAGCCACCCTTTCCATCGAGCATACATAGAATGTGCCAGTCTATCCGGAAATATTGATCCCTGACTCAATGCTCCTACGATCAAGAATGTTTAAGATTAAGGTTTTAGGATTTTAGGTCTCACTGGCATGAACTCTTTATAGCCCTAAAACTATTACTCTGATCTATGAGATTCATCGTAATCTTAAACATAATAAGATGCTACTGCAATGATGAATCAAAAATATTTCATTTATAAATAAATAAATAATATCATTACATGAGTTGGAAATTTATATAAAAAAGTCCCATTACATTACTTATGCTTGTAGGGCACTAATCTTTCATACCAAACAGTGCCTTAGGTTTATACTGAATTAGCCGGTCTTAGTGAGGTTCTTAGTTTTTATCTTCACTTTATTTGTGTATGATTCTGTTTAACAGTGCATTCCCTTGTGTTTCCTTCTTCTTCTTTGATCATAAGAAAAAAGAGTCAGAGCCCTAACATCTAGGTCAGTAACCTGGATGGAAATATTTTGGTAAGGAATGATGCCTTGATCTCCACTAGTTCTTGTTTATTGATTTTCTTTGGTAAGCTGCTTGCAGGAAAAAAATGTTCTGTTATCTCCCATCCCCCATCTAAAACAAAAACAAAAACAAAAAAAAGAAAAAACATTCAATAAGCCTAAGAAAACCTCATCTGTTTATTCTTTCTTTAAATTTTCATCATACTATCAGATTTAAGGCCCAGTAAATCCGATCATAAAATCATATCTCTATCAAACTCTTCAAGTTTTGACAATGAATGGCAATCCTGATAGTTTGTAATGTTGAGGATGAAAGTTATATAGCATGTTTATTTGATCTTTCTGAAACTAAACCACTTCTAATATGTTATAATTCTCAATTTAAAACTCTACTAAGTTTCGCGTTGAAACTTTTAAAGCATATTTGCGCTCATCAACCAAAGAAACTCTTACCTGAGGTGGAGAATTCAAAGCCATCATTATAGAATTTGTTGTGCTGAATCGGGG
The DNA here is from genome assembly GCF_000442705.2 of Elaeis guineensis. Lineage (NCBI taxonomy): Eukaryota > Viridiplantae > Streptophyta > Magnoliopsida > Arecales > Arecaceae > Elaeis > Elaeis guineensis. Next base: position 71,859,578 of record NC_025996.2, read on the forward strand.
TAGTGCAACATAATGGAAACATGTGTTTTGGCTTGAGCCCTTTGGATGGTAATTGTTGGATGTTAATTGTCTACTAACATGCCAATCTTTTGCCACATTGCGTAACAGTTTTACTGTCTTGTTTATGGTCAATTCTGATATGGATCAATTGAAGTTTAATCCCATGGTAATTTCATGGCCCTTGATGTGCATATAATTCCAATTGATTCTTTTCCATTTTAATGCTGATGACCCATTCAGGTATAGTCCATGTACTATTTTGTCAAAGCCTCGTGATAATGTAATATGTAATTGGTAATAGAACTTGTGCTGACAAAATCATGTGTATTTACGTACATGAGCTGGAAACAGGTGTTTGAAAAAAAAAAAAATTCTAGTTGGGCATTTTGGTAGCACAGCTCAGAGTAGTCAGATTACTTTTTTTTCCTTATTCTATCGAATATTTCTAATGGAATTGTTATTGTGTATGAGTCATCTGTCGGACCTCTAACAGACATTCTCTTTTTCTGTATTAAGCATTTAAACTTCACATCCCAATTGCAAGAAATTTTGCTGCACACTGAGTTGAAACATACTTATTTTGCTTTGAAATGTTAGTTGTTGCATTAGATTTCACCAGGGATGCAAATGGACTGGGCCCAGACCAAGGGTAAAAATTTCCAATAGGGCATGCCTGAAGAGCATAATATTTGTTTGCTTATGCGGCTAGCCCAATTTACTCCCTACATCTTATGGATTGTGTGGTAATGCTGTTAGGCATATGACTGTTGTCTGAGCAGACATTTCCTGTAATTTAAGCTTGATTTATAACATATTATAGTTTTCAGTAAATGTTCTGAATTAAGGTTTTAATCCCTCTTCTAGTATGTTTAACTGTTATGGTTTGCATGACAAATAAAGCTTCAAGCACAATGTGATAATGTCTTTCACAAAAAAAAAGGCACAATGTGATAATGTCATTTAGATTTTATTCAAGAACATGTTATTTTGTTTCAATTTATCAAAGCAGTCGAAATATATTTAGTAGTAGATCCTGTGTGTGAAATGTTATGACAGTGTAATAAGACATACAATATAGTGGAAATACACCATACATCAAGATTCAACTAGTTAGCCAGACTTGCAAGAAAAGCTCCAACTGATCATTTCTGGATTTTTTTTTTAATACTTGTAGAGCTTTCATTGGGTTTGTAATGATATACCATAATTAATGGAATGCAATGAATCTTGAGCTGTTGCTCACTTACTTTTTAAAGAGAATAAAGTATCTTGTGCCCATCAAGAAAAATAAAGTTAGGTATGCTTTTTTCATCTTGTTTGTTTATGAACATGTTGCATGCTTTATATCAATTGAGCTCCTTTTACATCAGTTTTGAATGAGAACTTTTAAATTCTAAACCTTGATTTTTGCAATAAATTGCAAACATAATAGGATGTCCATGGTAGCATCTTAGAGTTTGGGTTGGCATTGCTCTCACCACTTAACTATGATCTATAACAACTTTGATCCATTGATTTGTACATTTTGGTTCAAAGTAAGATTAAGGTTTTACTAATGTAACCATTATGGAACCCTTAATTTATGATCTCATTCATCACTAGCAACTGGTACTGATCATCTCAAGAAACCTATGAATCTCTGTTATCATGAAGGTGAGCTCCATTAACCTACATTACTCTCTCTCTTTACTATAAATATGCCTAAAACATTTTCTTGATTCATATTTATTGCCTTGTTGGTTATGCATTATGACATTGGAGTTACTGGAGGTTGAGATCCAATAACTGTCAAAATAATATTTGGTAGTTACCTGTACCTATTATAATTCTATATATTATGGATGTAGGATTTTACAAGTCTTAATAAGCTTAATGAGTGCTCCTAAACATATCAGCTTTTCTTTATTTTTCTTTTGTAGTATGCCATAAATTTTGGGAATCTTAAAATAATACTTAGTGCTGCAGTGATGCCTTCTTTACTACTAAATGGTGGTGCCAAGAAAGAAAAGATAAGCAAAAAAAGGATACATGAACCAGTGTGAAGGGTTTATCGATTAAAACACCCTTTAGTTAGTGAATCATTTTCTGGTGACTGCTAGAAAACAATTGCATCATTTTCTGGTGAGGGAAAGTCTTAAAATATCACTCACCAATGGAGTGATGAACAATTGTGGACAAAGATTAGCCAAATTAATCTTTCAGATGGTTTTCAGGTTACTTTTACAGATTTGATGGATACTTACCATGATCTGTAGATGTCTTATCATGATTCTGATGAAATGGGGCTATGATATCTATAGTTGTTTTTGATATTATCATATGTTCTAGGTTAGATTTTATTATCCGATTATGATTATCCTGGTACCAATATGTGATGTCTTATCATGATTCTGATGAAATGGGGCTATGATATCTATTGTTGTTTTTGATATTATCATATGTTCTAGGTTGGATTTTATAATCAGATCATGATTATCCTGTGAACCAATATGTATTCAACCTTGACGAAACAAAGAAGCTCTTTCTGTTACAGTTCTTATATTTTCATGCGGTTATGTTGGATGGAACTATTCACCAAATATTCTTCCTATTTAGTTAAATTACTATGCATTTTAGCATCAAAAAATCTAGAAGTTTCCTCTTTTGAAGAGAATATAACCATAGTCAACAAGTCCTATCAAAATGTCTGTTGTGTAACTCGTGTAACTTGCTGACCTCCTTCTATTTTCTTAGTTGGTCCTTGTCGTGATTCCTGAAACACACTAGATATGCCACAAATATGGTGCATTTCTTGATGTGATTGTTGACCATGCAGATGGATCGAGAGAAGCTCATGAAGATGGCAGGTGCTGTTCGCACTGGTGGAAAGGGAAGCATGCGCAGGTTCTGAATTTACTTTGAATGTTATACTAATATATGGTCTGAAGCAGTATTCAGATGAGATTAATTATATGTGATCATCTTGGTTGGCGGTGATGTTGCAGGAGTTTATATGAAGTGTATCATTGTCCTCTAGTTCAGAAACCTATATTGTTTAACAAAATATTCAGCTATTCCATTTGGAAGATTGGAAAGTTTGCTTATATATTCTGGAGAGCTTGCTTATGGATATTCTGAAATTAATCAGTCCACTATAGAACTCATGACAATATTGCAATGTCCTTAGAATTGATAATGTTCCATTGCACCAGTACCATAACTGATGCTTTTGATTTGAGCATTTTCTTTTCTCGTCAGTTTGTTTTCACTTCTAAATCATTATGTTTCCTTCGTTCATTTCAACCAGGAAGAAAAAGGCAGTTCATAAGACCACAACTACAGATGACAAAAGGCTCCAGAGCACTTTGAAAAGAGTTGGGGTAACTGCTATCCCTGCTATAGAAGAAGTTAACATTTTTAAAGATGATGTTGTTATCCAGTTTGTGAATCCCAAAGGTAAATAGCAAATCTTTTTGGCTGAGCAAAAATATCTTTATGTATATTATATAGATAAGTCATAAGTGATATTCTGGTTTCAATTTTCTAATTTTTCTGGTTTTGTCATCCAGTGCAAGCTTCAATTGCAGCCAATACATGGGTGGTTAGCGGTTCTCCTCAGATGAGAAGTACACTCTCATTCCTATTTCTTTGTCATTGAAGAAAAATAATGGGACTAAAACACATATATGCTTACCAGGAATAAATACAAAAAGAAAACAAAATACTGTTTGTTTACTGAAACTATTGCTTCTTTTGTGCACCGAACTTTCTGCAACTTCCAGTGCAATCATTAAAGTTATAATCAAACTTCTGAAAGGGACAGTTCTTGCACCTGAAAACCCACCAGTTGTTGGGTTGTTCCTTCAGGTGCATTTTAAACCAAACTGTCAGATCTTGATTGGACCATTGCCTCACATGATGCCAGAACCAATGCAGTTTTCCTTATCTTATGATTGCTTTCTTGCCCCTCAGTTTTCTTTGTGGTTACAATTATTTTTCTGAGTGAATGCAACTTATATTTGGTATTACCTGATGACAGAGCTTCAAGATTTGCTGCCAGCGATCATCAACCAGCTGGGTATGTTCTTGTTGAGCAATATGATTACTTGGTTGCTTTCACAAATTCAACTTATTTCACTACTAATATTGGAAGTAGTGGTAAATTGTGATTAATGATAAGATCCTCTAGCTATATTGGTATGACATTTTAGTTGATCTGACCATTGCTAACCTGTTCATGTAATATTTTTTCAGACACATTTTGTGAAGGCCTAATGTTGCCTTCATATTTTCTACCTGAAGAAAATAACAACCATGTTTTTTTCTTTTTTCTTTTACTGTTACACTCCTTGGTTCTTTTCCTTCAGTATTTTATGATTTGCTAGAGGAAGCTTCCACAGATTTTGGATGTATGTTTGGATTCATATCTTTGTTATCTCCATACTCTTTTTTGGTATATTATTGGTAAAGAAAATTGTATGAGTGCCACCAATAAACCAACTTGTCACTAAAGAAAAAGGATCCTTGCTGTCCCTGGCATTTAGGTATCCATATGGCAGTTACTAATTATTTTTTTTCGCCCTTGTTCAGGTCCTGATAACTTAGACAACCTAAGGCGACTTGCAGAGCAGTTACAGAAGCAGGCACCAGGAGCTGGTTCTAGTGCTGGTGCGACTACTCACCATGATGATGATAGTGATGTCCCTGATCTTGTGCCTGGAGAGACATTTGAAGAGGCTGCTGATAAGAAAGAATCTTCGTAGTGTTTATAGACCAGATAGATTTACCCTCACCCCTTCTTATTAGAGTATATGCCTGTTTCTCTTGCTCTTTATGCTCAAAAACCAGCACGGCGATCATCCTTTTTACAAAATATTTGGGTTTGAATCTATCCACTTTTCATTTTCTTTTGTGTATGAGATTCATCTAAATTATCAATTGCTCAAGGTTTTCTTTCCCTCTTCTTTTTCACAAGGATCAATTAGTCATTAGTCTGTGTAATCTGACACTACTATGATAGATCAAGATCAGGACATCAGTTGTTTGTGAGGGCCTTTGTTTCTCCACTCTCATGAGGATTAAAGATCTTCAAAAGCTCTTTTCTACTGCTGATGACAGCAGGGAATTAAATCATGTCAAAAAGGCAGTTGAGAAGTTTAGGGCTTGTTATTACTGCTTTTGTTTTCAAAAATACAAGAAAATTGAGCTAGACGGAACAAAATATGTATGATGTTACCCTTTGTTCTATGAAATCTAGAGCTTTTAGCAGCAATGTTCTAGTTCTTTGAGAAAAGTGAAAATAACAGAAAGGATGGCAAATGTTGTCTCTGACGTCAACCTCCATGCAATATTTCACTAATTTGTTGGGAAACCAGGAAACATAAACAACAAAACTATCAAACAGGCTTCCATATCGCATAACTGAATCTGTCTCTAAAATCTTTTTAAGAATTAATTTCCCTCGAAGGCACTATTTAATTGTTCCTGCAAGCTGAGAATAGTGGTGCCACTTGGATGTTAGGTTGATGCCTTGCCCAACAACTGTAGCACTCAGAATTCAAGCAAACCCAGCCGCAATCTCCTAACCCAAATTTTAAATTGTTATTAACTCTAATTCAACCAAACCCTGGCATAAACCTCCTGCCGAAATACTAAATTAAAAATTTGAACTCTACCATTATTAATATAAAATTGTTCAGTTTGGGTCCCAAGAGATGTTATATGTCTCAGACGGTTTAGTATTGCGTCTTCACTTACAGACAAAGGTCATATATCTGTCATACAAGTCAAAACTAAAATACTTGTGCGCTCAAATTAGTAAAACACAATTTTCTTGTCTACTGGTTGGGCTTGGCCTGTTATTTGTTCTTTGGAGAATCACATTCTGGGTTGAGCTGTGTTGAAGTTGCATTGTCCATATTTCGGGTTGGGTGGGCATGTTCATCTTTAAACAAACATGGCCTGTGCCTCTTTAACCAGATTCAAAGTTTTGATTGGGTTTAGATCAGTCTAGCTCCTGTTCCACCCTTTGTTGGACAAACCCTGCATGCAGATCAAAGATCAAAGAGCTGTTGGGGTTACTCTAGGTTGAAATTTAGCAACAACTTTCGCATTTTCTCCCCGGAATTTTTTATGTGAACTTGTTCCACTCATCACCAGGCTCATCAGAGGTTCAACACTTACCAGTAACAAAAAATCCCAAATGATGACAGCCAGATTAAAACTGAAGCCTGAACCTTACCAGCATGGATACAAGTCTTGATCTTGACTACAATGCTGAAACATTGCTTCCAATAAGATCGGGAATTGTGGTTGAAGATGAGATACCAGAGGAAATCAAATCATAAGTATGTTTATTTTTGCTGCCAAGAATTGCTCAGGATTTGACATCCTCTAGTTCTCACTTGCAATATCCCCATTTCATTCCTCCTCTATCGCCTGCAAATGACGAGAGGAAATCAAACCAATATGGAGCATAGCCATGTGGATTGATCTGTCATCACGCTTTCATACAAAGTCCTCGAAGATGAATGGGATGAAGAGAATGGAAATGGAATTCTTAGAAAAGGCCATCTGTATTTATAGCCTTCACAAAGCTGTTATGTTCTTGGTAGCATGCAAATGGCAACGTTGGAAGTAGGACTGTTCATGTGAATAGCGTGGCGAACTGTCTGCTTGGTAAGGATTGGGAAAATTATCCCAAAAAACTAGATTTTCAGCCAAGTTTTTTACCCTCTATAGAATGGGCACTTAGCGTATAATAACAACGCGGCACTGTTTGAATGCTCCAATTAGATAATTAGAATAATATAAATTTTTCATTAGATATTCAAAGCAGATAAAGTATTAATATAATATGATACCTGTAGCTGCAAGTCTCCGGTCCGAGGTGTATAGTTACAGTCGGACTCCTTCCGACTTGAGTGCTTGGTCTTAATCTGAGGACTGAGGCTTCTTGAAGAACCTACAAATCAAATCTGCTCTCATTAGAGATTCTCCAGAAGAGATTCTTCAATACTTAAGTCAGTCGGAGCTTAAGAATGGTAGAGAAAAGAGAAATAGAGCAAAAAGTATAGATTATACTCTTAAGTTTAACTTATCTGAGGGTCTCCAATGCCCCTCTTTATAAAGAGGAGGACAGTTGAACGTTATCTCAAGTTTGATAACGAAAATGAAGAATTATTGCCCATATTTGTTAAAGACATGGGTAGTGGGTTATGGAAGTTAATTGCATGGCATTAACTTACATACCTATGATTTAAGAAAATCACCCGAGACTCTTAAGGGGTTATCTTTCTTTTGATAAAAGTCTATTAGCATTGGACCTCATTTCATATCGTCCGTATGATCCCGACCAATGGGTCGATGTGTATTCGATCGGAGGTCGGAAAGGCTCCAATGTCACAAAGTCGCTTCACCTCGGTTTCCTAACCTTCTCTTCCTGATGTCTAAGGGAGTTTTTGTCTTTCTCTCAAGTCATCAGCAAGGCATCCAAGGTGTGTGCTCAGCCATAATCTGACAAGATCAGGTCGAGTGTTAGATTCTCCTTATAGCAGTTGTCCTCTACTTTCAAATCTGAAGTGGTTTTGCTGCTTCGAATGAAGAAAGTAGTCAATGTCAAGGCCTTTCTTCGATTGCTGATCCAACCTTCACCTCGAGGCATTTAATCTGTAGAATTTCATGAAGAAAATCTCGAGACTTCATTAATGTGTCACTTCATAAGTGTTGCCACAATTACGAGAGATGGACGGCTCGAGACCTTGGGGCATAATGATTTGAGAAAGGAATCTGGAGATATTTTTGGGCTCATCGTGGCTTGCCATGTGTTGAACATCAGTTGTCCCACATTATTCTTCACGGATCGGCTAACATGGCCCAATTTTGGGAGGTGTGATGAAAGCTACATGGTTTAGTGCTTTTGATGTGTGCCACATGGCGAAATCCAGTGACATGAGAATTTAATCTGGGTCATTGGTTAGCCATACAAATAGGTTCTTCTACATCACTTTTTCTCTATTTGCTCTGTTGAACTCTTGCTGCTCCTTACAATTGCAACAACCAGAGGAAAGTTCTCTGGTTGTTGTTGTCTTCTTCAGTACCAACCGCATTCAAGTTCTTAAAGCTCTATTTTCTGGTTGGTTCCTTGTCTTGTCCCATTTTCTTTGTTTACTATTAGTTTTTTGGCTTGGTTCCTCCTTTCTATTCTTGCCTCTTTAGTTTCATTAGTATATGTTCCCCTTTCTCTTTATAGCTTCTGATGGCGGCAAGGTCTAGGGCAAAAATCCTCATGGTGGTCGAAGTCTTTGGTTGCCACCTCCCCAGGCTAGGTCTAAGGATACTTCTCGGGCCACCGTCGAAGCCAGCTCTTCATCTGAGCACTAGATTTGGATGGATGTCTGACCAGGACACCACCTCCCAAGATCTTTTCAGTACCACGCGATGCTGCAGAAAAAAAAAAAAAAAAAAAAAAAAACAATCAAAATATATGGATCAGCCACAAAAGGGCTCGCCTCCACGGGGCATGCAAACTTCACTATGAAAAAAAATTTTACAAGAAGAACCTCACCTCAACCTTGTACACCAATTCTCTCTCACTAGAAGTTTCCTCACAAAGGCTCTCTCTCTCTTGAAGACCCCATGAACCCCTGAAGTGCATGCGATCGCTGTCCAGGAACCTCCTGCTCCTCTCTCTCAGCGCTTCGCCTCTCTCTTCTTCCTCTTCTCGGGTTCCGCGCAGTCTCAGCAGAAAAATCGAACCGCCACACCCTCTGTTTCACGCACAGGCCCTTTTAAAGGGTTAAAAACTTGATTAGAGATGGATTAGGAGTCCTAAACAAAGCCAGATAACCCCTGGACCATTGGATCAAGATCGGGAGCCACCCACGCCCTCAGATCGGCTCCGGTCCATGGAATATGCCGTGGACCGCGAGAAATGCGTGAAAATGCCCATGCGGTCCACAGGCCCAGCCGTGGACCGCCCAGTCCATGGTGGACCGGTGCAAAGGGCCAGCAGGCCGCTGGCCTGGGCCGGCCCGCTCCCGCGCCGCGGGCCTGCGCGCGGCCTGGCCGCCGGCCCCGCCTGGGCTGCCCCCCACGTGGGTCGCCTGCCTGCGCCGCCCGCCGCTGCCGCCCGCCACCGGTCGCCGGTGGTCCTCCGTCGCCTCGAATCTGTGCCGACTTCAAAAGCTCGTATCTCCTCCATCCGAGCTCCGTTTCAGGTGATCTTGATCTCGTTGGACTCCATTTTTCACCACGAACCTGCTGTGGGCTCAATGTGGACTGAATATCGAGCGTCAAATCCTAACAATCTCCACTTCGACTCGATATTCGGCCTCCTCCAAACTTGAGAGCTTCTGGATCTCCTCGCCCCCATGCCCTGGGGCAATCGCCTGCTGATCATGGATGGGCAAACATGGGGTCGGGGCTGCTCGATCCATCTTCGTCGTATGCTGTGCTCCTCCTGACCTGAGACCTGCTCGGGGCATCATCCTACGGCAATAGAATCTCACCTTGCGATGTCGCCTCTCGTCCTCCCGAGTCTCTGTCTCGTGCCCGATCTGCCTCCTGGAGCTCCACCTCGCTCTAGGCTCCGCTGGCTCCCGAAGCTCCACCTCGCATTGGGCTCCCTGTCAGGTAATAATGTCCTCTGCTCCCTTCTTCCCTCCAGCACAATCCTATCACCGCGTAACACCCTCAGGATTCCTCCACCAGCTACCGTCTTGTAGCCTCTTGAATCCAGTTGCTAAGTGAGATAAGATTCTCCTGAAATCGGGTATGTATCAGACCTTCCCCAATCTCCTCACTGCCCATCATGTGTCCTCCAGCTGGTCGTCCAATGCCTCTGATCGCACAGCTCGATCCATCCGGAGATATACAGTGCCCTCACTGTTCTCTAGGAGTCAATTGCTCCTCTCTGCAACATACATGATAGGGGCATGCAGAATCTAATATCCACTACTGGAAGAAGTAGATACCTCGTCAGATATCTCCAGACATCTCCATCTAAATCGCTGCCGGCCGTCGTTACAGCAGCCATCGTCCATTTTTAAGTTGAGGGCAATCTCTGGCTAGATGCCCAACTCCTCACATCGATAACACCTGATTTTGCTCAAGTCCCTCCTGGACTTGGACCGTCCTCATTGCGATCTCCTGTCGCTCCGTCTACCCCTCCTGCTCTTCCAGAAGCCACCAAAGCTGAGCTACCGCCACTTGAGCTCGATGCTGGGTTCTCCCTCCTGAGAACCTCATTCTGGAGTATCGTCGCGGTGACCTCGTCCATCTTGATAGTGCTTTTCCCCACTAGAAGAGCAGTCCCAAGGACTCTACGAAGGGGGAAGCGACGCCAGCAAAACCAGCACCCTGGTCTTCTCCTCAACATTCTCACCAACGCTGAGATGCTCCTGCACGCTCTGTCCCTCAGTCATCCCAGTTGGTAGAACTACCTCCAGAGGAAAAGAGTGTTGGTGAGAGACTTCACCATGTATAACTCCTCAGCTTCGACCACAGCACTGTCGGGGAAGTCTCACTCAGCACATGAATCACCACCTCATCCGTCAGGTACATGCGGATGGTACTCACCGCCTGCATCTGTAGCCATTTCCAATCCCGCACCTCTATGGTGGTCGGCTTCTCATCGCATAAGAGAGCATTGATCAACCCCTGTTGGATGAGCACGTCCTTTACCCGGCCTGCCACAAGGAGAAATTACTCTTACCATCGAACTTGTTGATCTCCATCTTGATTGTTCCTGTCTTCTCCATCTTCAGTCTTGCTCACCACCACTGCAATCTATGTTCTTGTACCGCCTTGCTCTGATACCACTTGTTGGGTGGATATCTGGCCAGACACCACCTTCTAAGATCTTTTCAGTACCACGTGATGCAGCAGGAAGAAAGAAGAAATAAAATAAAAGAAAAAAATAATCAAAATACGTGGATCAGCCACAAAAGGACTCGCCTCCACGGGGCATGCAAACTTCACTATGAAAAAAAATTTTTACAAGAGGAGACTCACCCTCAACCCTTGTACACCCAATTCTCTCTCACTAGATGTTTCCCTCACAAAGGCTCTCTCTCTCTTGAAGACCCCCTGAACCCCTGAAGTATCTGGCGACCGCTGTCCAGGAGCCTCCTGCTCCTCTCTCAGCGCTTCCGCCTCTCTCTTCTTCCTCTTCTCAGGTTTCGCATGGCCTCAGCAGAAGAATCGAACCGCCACACCCTCTGTTTCACGCACAGGCCCTTTTAAAGGGTTAAAAACTTGATTAGAGATGGATTAGGAGTCCTAAACAAAGCCAGATAACCCTGCACCGTCAGATCAAGATCGGGAGCCACCCACACCCTCAGATCGTGCTTCGGTCCATAGAATAGTGTCGTGAACCATAAGAAATGCGTGGGAAACGCCCACGTAATCCACAGGCCCAGCCGTGGACCACCCGGTCTACGGTGGACCGGTGTAAAGGGCCAGCAGGCCACTGGCCTGGGCCGGCCCGCTCCCGCGCGCGGGCCTGCATGCGCCTGGGCGCGCGCCTGCCTGGGCCGCCCGCCTCGTGGGTCACACGTCCCGCGCGGCCTGGGTTGCACGTCCTGCGCGCCGCCGCCGCCCACCGCCGGTCGCCGGTGGTCCTCCGCCACCTCGAATCTCATGCCGACTTCAAAAGCTCATATCTCCTCCATCCGAACTCCGTTTCAAGTGATCTTGGTCTCGTTGGACTTTTTTTCGCCGTGAATCTCGCTATGGGCTCAACATGGGCTAAATCTCGAGGCATCAAATCCTAATACTGGACCTCTGGACCTAAGGCTCGGGCAGTCCTATGTATAGGTTTGGAGACTTCTAGGGCCCGAATAATGAAAAGTCAAGCATTATCGAGGATGACCTTAAAGGATTTCAGACTCAATTCTCAATTTCTTTATCCTTCAAACTAGAAGTTCATGGTCAAGAGGGCCAAGTCACTAATGCTCCGAAGGGGTGAGTTGCCTTGTATGAAAAGTCCCTCCAAGCTGGTCTTGGTCTTGGTCTTCTTCCTCTTCCTCTTCATTCCTTCATCAGTAATATTTTAGATTTTTATAGGATTCTTCTGACTCAAATCACTTCAAAATCTATTCAGATGATCATCATTTTTATTATCCTTTGTAATTGGCTCAGCATTCCTCCAAGGTGCTCGCTCTTTAGAGCGATGTTCACCTTTTTGAAGCACCTCCATGAAAAAAGATAGTCATACTTTTCTCTCCAAACTGAGTGTAAGCTCATTACTGGACTCTCCTCTTCAATCTATGGCTGGAAAAGCTATTTTTTCTTTATTTTTTTTTGAATTTATCTTGAGAATTCAATTGGATTTGGGGCGACTCTTGACTTTCCCAAAATAAGGACAAGTTGATTTTTCCCAAGGATGAAAAGGATTACCATATTTTGCTCGATGTTGAGATACCGGAGCTGTAAGAACCATTGATTGAGCAAAAGCTCTATAACATCGGCATTAGTCTGACATTGCCTAGGGGTCGATTTCTTTTTTGACTTAGAATTTTTTTTATTGGAATTTGTACTAACTACCTTTTCTTGATTTTACAGTGATAAGGCCAACTCTTGAATCCATCAAGTCGGCATTGAAGAGTAGGCTCCTCTAGGGGGGGTTCTCATTGAAGAAGTAGAAAAAGTCCTAGTTGAGGACTATTGCCCCAGCCCCTACAACATCCATGGGAACACCGAGTGCCAATCCATTAGAGATCAATGACAAGCCCATGGCTGCCATGCCATTGTGGTTTGCCCCACTGATGACTCTAGAGTGGCCCGAGCTCTATCTCCTCCTGCTCGATGGAATCTTTCCCCACCTCATCTGATGTCATCGCCCCTTTCTCCAGTGGTGCCGACCAGGTTGCGAGATCCAAGGCAGGCCCCTTCTCATTCAAGATCGAGGAGGGGTTTATTACCTTGGTGAAGAGAGTGCAAAGCGGTGACTCTACGCTTCGAGATCATCAGCTTGCTCGAGAGTTGATGGAGATGATGTTGCTTTCGATTGGCTAGTTGGAGAAGAGGGCTTGTCTGTTGGATGAGGTGGCGGGTGCCTCCTATGCTGGTGTCCTCGAAATAAGTTCTTCTATCATTTGCATTTCTATTCATTATTTATTTGAGATTTTGACTTATCTTTTTTTTTTTTGTGCAGTTGGTTCATGATAACACTATTTTTAGTGAGGGCCTTGTCGGGTTTAACTGAGTGAAGCTTTCACTTATGGAGAAGCTCCAGGCTTTCGAGACTCGAGCAAATGTCACTGAGGAGGCAAGGAGGGCCATAAGGAGGCAAAGAAAGTCATTGAGGATGAAGCCTCCTGAACTAGGTCTGAGCTCCTAGTTGCCTAGGAAAAAGTCAAAGCCCTAGAGGGCTTCATCGCTATCAAGCATGGGGCCATCGAGATGCATCGACAGAAGGTGGCCGAGTTCAAGGAGGCACTAAAGCTCGATGAGGTAGTGATCAAGGCTATTGAAGAGAAGGAAAAGCTCATCGAGGCCTAGGCTGAGGTAGAAAAGGCGAAGCTGATCGTCGAGGTGAAGCTCAAGGCCATTAAAGAATTTAGGGCCTCCAAGGATTTTGAGACTGAGGTTGCTAAAGTCTCTTTGGTGGCCTACAAGTACGGATTCAAGGCCTGTAAGGTGCGAGTTGCTCGACTACTTCTTAGAATTGATCTCAGCCATCTCCAGTCCAAAGATAGTGGTGATGAGGCCAAGGAGGTCCAATCATGCCACCTACCCCAACCACTGAGGCTCCAACTTTTGAGCCTGTTGTTGATGTCATCATCGAGAATATTGCAGAGCTTGCCACTAAGGACACTACAGAGCCCACTTCTAATGACATTGATTAGTCCTTGTACTTTTATTTTTCTTTTATCACTTATAATGAACCTTTTAATGTGGTGAAATGAATTTCTCTTCATCACATTCTGATATGTTTTCTAGTTGATTCTTTTTAAGTCTTTAGAGTCAAATGTCAGTCTGACTAGAGGATTGCCAAGTCAGTCGGTTGACCAAACTGGTTATGAAGTATAATTCTTCAGCTCGGACTTGTTTCCAAAGTCACATTATCCAAAATCGATCCTTGATGATAAATTTTACCAAGTTAGTAGCATCATCTTTGTTTGACCATACATGGTGTAGTCAGAAAGATCCAATGTGGAGTTTTGTAGAGGTCCTAATTTGAGTCAAGATATCTCTTTATAATTGATAGTTTATTGATCACTTATTTGGAGATCTCAGTCATAGCCAAGATATCTCCATGAGGTCCATACTTTTTTATTTAATCATCAATATCAAGACCGAGGTCCAGATATCTCAGATCAGATCATATCCAACCATCTTTTCCAAGGACTAAGGCTTGACTTGGTTGTCTTGAGCTTATGTTTTGGATGTCTTCTGTTATTTTTGATGCTTTTATTTTTGATCAGGTACAGCTAACTTTGGTCAAATTTTTACTTAGTGGCTTTGACAAGGAACCTATATTAAAACTTGAAGAGAATATCTTTGATGATTTAATTAATAGACACACAACTTGTTGGGAAATGTGTCCCAAAAAGCCAATCGTCAAACTGTTGACGGTTGAGCAATCAAGTATTGTAATTGATTTGTTAATAAATAAAATATATTTGGCATCTTCATCATAAGCTTTCATCTTCTAATGAACTCCGTTGTTATGATGAAGTCCTTAGAACTATTTAAGTTCGATAAAGAGAGGATTTATCGATTAGTCCTTAAAACTGTTCACGACCAAATGATAAGCTGTTAATAAGGACGACAGCTTCTATCGAGCATAGGTCGCTGTAGGCCATATGGGTTGGTTGTCCTCTTAACCAAAGAGTGTGGAGACACTGGTATGGCATACAGGTGAGATGTAAGGGTACATCATCATTGAACATGACCAACTCCAGAGCATTCTGCTGTCGAGAATGTCTCTGATGGGATATAGGTATAAGTGTCCCTTAGACCTGAGATCGTCTCAGTGACTTGCAAGCAACTCACTGTGCTTTGGCACTGGACTAACTGAATTTCTAATTCAGGGACGGAAGGCGTTTGGACACAGTCAAATACTTGCGAAGTCAGAGTGTGATCGAGATGAGATTGACCACTCCAAGAGTTGGAGAAGAATGAGTCGCTGTATTTCAATTTAGCAAAACCTTGGCCAGAGTAATCCATCAGATGGATTTGATATTTTGAAATACAATGTGGACAACCTGATCAGAGTTGATAGTTGAACTCTGAGGTATCCTATGATCATTTTGGTCAAGGGGATGAATTATATGAAAACTATATCCGCATGGGTTCTAAGGATGTTGTTCTACACATTCGACCTATCCGATCGTTGGGTATCATTGCTAGATGGTCACTTCGATTGATACAAAAATTTATTCCTGTGCTACCGGCTTAGGTTCGAACCTATGAGGTCACACACATTAGAGTTCATGATCCGATCAGATGGTTGATCAACGATTAAGAATCATTCTAGGGTTAAATGATCAATACGATTGACATTTAACCCAGTGCAAGTGTTGCAGGAGGATCGATTAGCAATTCGATTGCTAATTGGCTTAATTTGATTAAGCCAATGGGCTGAGATTAAGTCTAATTAAATATGATTTAATTATATTTATTTTGAGCTTGATTGGATCAAGTCCAATTGATTTATTGGATAAGCCAAGTGCAAGAAAAAACTAGTCCTAGTTCAACTAGGACTTGGGTCAATCTAATTTCTAATTTGATTAAAAAATTAAATCAGATTTAAATCTAATTTAATCTGATTAAATTAGGTTCTTAATTGGGTTAAGACCTATTTTAATTAGGTTGATCTAATTTTAGTTTGATTTGATTTGAGAAACCAAATTAAAACAAGTCATGAGATAGAATCCTAGTAAGACTAGGATTCCACCTTGCGCCACATAAGCCTTCCCCACACCCTCTCTCTTATTCAACGCCAATCTCCACTTATTTTGTGCGACAAAAGTCCTCTCCCAGGTCTCTCCCACGTTCACAAAAGGTTTCCTCTCTTCTTTCTTATATGGAAGGTGGTTTGGATCAAATCAAAAAGGAATAAGTTTGGATTTCGAATTCTATGAGATAGAATTTTAGAAATCCAAAACTCTTTCAATTTTGCATCGAATTTATTCAAATTTTTTTTAGAATTTTTATGGCTTTTAGGATAAACATTGTGCACCCTTTTCTGGTGATCTATGCACGAAAATATGAAGGAGGTGCTCAAGAGTTGGGCGCCCCTTAACTTGCCATGTTTGGATAAGCCTTGACTAGGTATTTGACCTAGACAAGGACTCTATCATATCTCCCTGTATAAAATGAGTTTATTCATAAAATTTTAAGGAAAGATAGATATTTGAGGGACCTTTGTGTTATCCAAAAATCAAAGAGAAATACCTTTGGGTCGTGGAGATATAAAAGACGCAAGTTAGGGTATCTAGAGAGAAAAACGTGAAGAAGAAGAGGGTCTTCTTCTAGGGTTTTTTGTTTTCATATCTTTCCTCCCTCCATCTTGAGTTTTCTGAGAGCGTCTCAGATCTGAAACTCCTCCTTTTACTTTCCATATTTGGAAGAGTCCAAATCAAGAAGAAGGAGGCACCTGATCAACCATCAAAGAAGGATCAGCGCAGTACTAGCATACTGTGCTGATTTTCTGAAGCAGGACTTCTGATCGAGATTTGTGGGCTTGTGTGGATGATTCCTAGAGGCCGGATACGTGTGTGGCTTGAAACATCATCCTTAAGCCCAGATTAGCGAGGTTAGAGCATCTAACTTGCAAGGTAATAGATCTGATCTATTGTTTAATACATACATTAGATGTGGTATAGAAACATGTTGATATGATCAACATGTAGTTCATGCTATATTTATATATTTTAATTTTTGATTTAATACTATATAATAATCATGTAATAGGATCTTAGATCTAGGGATTCTTTAGTTTTAAAAAATAAATTTTTATTTATTTTAGTCTTCCGCTGTATGATCTTGAAAAAGTTTCAAGATCTAACCCTGAAACCCTAGATCTGGTTCCTACAATTGGTATCAGAGCCTAGGTTTTTTATTACATGATTATTTATATATGCTTAGATTATTTCTTAGATTAGATCTAATTTATAATCTGATTATTAAATCTGAAATTAAAATTTTAGATCAATCACAAACTGCAAGGTTGTCCTGCTGTAAGGTTTACCCCTTACAGTGCAAAGGTTGTCCTAGTTTGTGTAGATCTAGCTTTAATCATAAATTTGTTAGATATGATCTAGATTAAATTTATGATTTATTAGATTTAAAATATATTTAAATCTGAAATAAAATCTCTTTGTTAATAATTTTTGTGCAAAGAAATTGTTTAAAGTTGAAATTATTTCAATTACATGAACCTGTTTAGATTAGATCTAAAGTAGTTTCATGTTTATTTCACTTGTATCTTGATTATGAATCAAACATACAATATGGTTGGTAGAATCATACTGTAAAATTATTTTACATATATGAAAATTATTTTTTGAAAAGCCAAACCCAACCCTCAGCCCAAAACTTAATTAAGAATTAAGAAGTTGTTTGATTAGGTTCTAGGATTGTGAATTGAAGAACCTAAGACACAAATCATAACACATTGGGTTAATGGGTTAGTGGAAATTAGGTCCATTAATTGGGTTAGACCTATGGTTAGATTAAAGATGGACTTAATTAGAGAATTGACTAAATCTAATCAATTGTTGTCTTAGATTAGGTCAAGGATTCTCTAGATCAATTATAATAGTTGTAGTTGGTCAAGTCCATGTCTTTAACGAGAACCAAATGGACTTGATTCTTGGCTAAGCGGTCTAGCACGAACTGTTAGGTTGATCTAATCGAAACTAATTAAACCAGTTGGTGTCTAAGGTAAACCAGATTGGTGGTTTTTAATTGGGAGCCCGCTTACCTGGCCATTTCTGATGGTGTCTAAGGCAAGCTTTGGCAGATCCTCCCACTGATCGAACTTACCTGGCCTCTTGGTGAAATTATATTTTGATCGGATCACTTGACTATTCGAGCTGACCCATGTCAGCTAGGTAAATCAGTGTGACTGATTTAGGTGCTCCTAGATCAGTCCTTTTAATGGTCTCCCTTAAGCTAATTTGGTGAAGCCAGTGGGAGGATCATGATAAGCTGGTTCATCTAACCTCATCCTCTAAATTATTTAAATCCTCTAAAATTATTAGGTCCTTAAAATGACAAAGTTATGGAGATAACTGAGTCATAGCCTCCCATTAAGGTATTTGATAATGAGTCCATTAACTCAATAATCATTACAGACCCAAAGGCCTGGTGCTTGTTGACTAATGGAATTATCACTCATCATATGATGACTTGGAAGTGTCTCTCTAATGGTGGTTAGGTGAGCCAACCAAAGTTGGGCTTAATCATTCGTTGGTTAGATACACCAAGTATGATCATGTTAATGGTTGGACCTAACCGGATCCTTACAGTGGAGGCCAAAGCCTACTGATTAGGTTTCTGGGGCAAAATTAAAATTACTAGAAATTATTTAGAAAAATAATTGGTTATGAACCTACCCTTAGATGTACATGGGTTGACCAACCAAAGTTGGGCTTGTGTGCAGTCTAAGTGGATTCTAGTACCCGCTAAGGAATTAGAGTAATTCCTCGAGTTGGAGGTAGAGGCCACCAATTCGAATAAAATAGTGGGAGAAACCTTTTGATTAAAGTCCAAATCTTTAGGTTTAATGAATCAATTACTAATTAGGTTATGGTTCTCCTTTGTGTAAATATGGCCACTTCCCTATCGCTCCGATCATTGTTAGACAATGATAAGTTGGTGGGACCCAACTTCGATAGCTGGTACCGAAAGTTGAAGATAGTCTTGGAGCATGAATGGATCCTATATGTGATAATGGATCCTGCACCTGAGGAGCCAGCTGTCAATGCATGTGGAACAGTCAGAGACACTTACCAGAAGTGGCTCAGTGACCGGACCACGGTGCGCTGTATCATGCTAGCTGCCATGAGCGACGAGTTCAGTCGCAGATTTGAGACAGCTCAGCCAAAGGACATGCTTCAAGTGTTGGAGGATGCCTTTGACACACCCGATGATGTGGAGAGGTACAAGATTAGTTGTGCCATCTTCAATTCCAAAATATGGGATGGTGCCTCTGTCACTGATCATGTATTGTACATGATCGAGCTGATGGAACAATTGAGCAAGCTCGGCTTTTCCTTGCATGAGCAGCTTGGGAAAGATGCAATACTGAACTCGCTGCCCAAGTCTTATCTCCCATTCCTCACTCATTATAGAATGACAAAGCCTGAAGAGAATTACCACAGGTTACTGGGGTTGCTTCAGAACTTTGAGAAGGATCACCAACTCCTCAAGGAGTCGGTGAACTTAGTGGGAGGTTCGTCTTCTGGTTCTCGACCTTCTGAGAAAGGGAAGAAGAACAAGAAGAAGAAAGTGAAGAAGGTGCAAGTTCAGGCTGGGACATCAGTGCAGAGCCAGACCAAAAAGATCAAGCCTGATAAGAGTCTATTCTACTGGCAAGCACCCTAGATTAGATAGTGTGTCAGATATCTACTTATGGCACTGTAGGCTAGGTCATATAAACAAGAACAGAATAAACAGGTTGACTCAAGAGGGAATCCTCGAAGTCAGTGATTGTGAATCACTTCTAACCTGTGAGTCCTGTCTTCTTGGTAAAATGACCAAGTCACCTTTTACTGAAAAAGGTGAGAGAGCTACTGAGCTCTTGGGCCTAATACATACTGATGTATGCGGGCCCATGAGCACAAGTGCTAGAGATGGATATTTCTACTTCATAACTTTTATGGATGACCTATCCAGATATGGATATGTCTATCTGATGAAACATAAGTCGGATTCATTTGAAATGTTCAAACGATTCCGAAGTGAAGTAGAAAAATAAACTGGAAAGAGTATTAAAACTCTTCGATCTGATCGAGGAGGAGAATACCTTTCTAGTGAGTTTCTCACATATCTAAGAGAGAATGGGATTCTCTCCCAATGGACTCCTCCAGGAACACCACAGCATAATGGTGTGTTTGAAAGGAGGAATCGGACTCTGTTAGACATGGTCCGATCCATGATGGGTTTTTGCTAGCTTGCTGATATCCTTCTGGGGATATGCACTCAAATCAGCCTGTTATCTGTTAAATAGGGTTCCAAGTAAGTCTGTAATTAAGACTTCATATGAGATATGGACGGGACGTAAGCCAGCACTTTCACACCTTAGGGTCTGGGGGTGCCCGGCCTAGTCAAACGATTAGTCACAGACAAATTTGGACCTAGGTCTGACAAATGCTCATTCATAGGGTACCCCAAAGAGATAAAAGGATATTTTTTCTACCATACTGATGAACAAAAAGTGTTTGTCAGCCTTAAGGCAATTTTTTTAGAAAAAGAGTTCCTTGGTGAAGGAACCGTTGCCTCTAAGACTGAACTTGATGAAGTTCAACAGGTAGAAGGATCGACACCAATAGCTGAACCTGAGTCTGATATGATTAGATTATATCCGGAGCTCAATGTACCTGACCATTAAGGCGATCCGGTAGAGTACCGCGTCAGCCGGACAGATACTATGATTTCTTGGTCCGAGACGGTGATCCCATCGAACTTGATGAGAATAATGAGGATCCGATCACCTATATGGATGCAATACAGAGACCTGATTTCGAGAAATGGCTTGAAGCCATGAAATCCGAAATGGAGTCCATGAAGGTCAACGATGTATGGACATTGGTTGATCCACCCGAAGGGGTTAAACCCATTGGGTGTAAATGGGTCTTCAAAAGGAAGAGGGGCGCAGACGAAAAGGTGGAGACCTATAAAGCCCGTCTGGTTGCCAAGAGGTATCGTCAACGTTATGGTATTGACTATGACGAGATGTTTTCCCCTGTGGCAATGCTCAAATCCATTCGGATAATGCTTGCAATAGCTGCCCATCTGGATTATGAGATCTGGCAGATGGATGTAAAGACAGCTTTCCTGAATGGAGAGCTGACTGAAGAGGTGTATATGATACAACCTGAGGGGTTTACATCCACAGATGAGTCCAAGGTGTACAAGCTTCAGAGATCCATTTATGGACTGAAGCAAGCTTCTCGGAGTTGGAACATGCATTTTGATAAGGTGATCAAAACGTATGGCTTCATTAAGAATGGAGAAGAGCCCTGCATCTATAAATGGACAAATGGTCCAGTTGTGGTATTCCTTATCTTGTACGTGGATGACATTCTCTTAATCGGGAATGACATCCCCGCACTACAGGGAATAAACGTTTGGTTGTCATCACAGTTCTCCATGAAGGACTTGGGTGAAGCATCCTACATCCTAGGGATGAAGATCTATAGGGATAGATCTAAAAGGATGCTTGGGTTATCCCAGTCTATGTACATAGACACTGTGCTGAAGAGGTTCAGCATGGAGAATTCCAAGAAGGGCTATCTACCGATAGGCCATGAAATTTCTCTCTCTAAGAAGGATTGTCCGACAACTCCTGAAGAGAGAGAGCGTATGAGTAGAGTCCCATATGCTTCAGCCGTGGGATCTATCATGTACGCCATGATATGTACAAGACCAGATGTGGCATACTCACTAGGAGTAGTGAGTAGATACCAATCTGATCCTAGAGAAAATCACTGGAAAGTGGTTAAAGCCATCCTTAAGTATTTGAGAAATACTAAGGACCAATGGTTAATTTATGGCGAGTCAGATTTGAAACTTGTGGGGTTCACAGACTCCAGCTTCCAATCTGACCATGATGACAGCAGGAGCGTGTCGGGTTATATCTTTACTCTGAATGGTGGAGCCATCTGCTAGAAGAGTTCCAAGCAGCATACTGTGGCAGACTCTGTTTGTGAAGCGGAGTACATCGCAGCATCGGATGCCGCGAAGAAAGTTGTGTGGCTGAGAAAATTCATCAACGAGCTCGGAGTAGCACCCTCCCTCGATGGTCCGGTCCTGCCCTACTGCGACAGCACTGGTGCCATAGCTCAGGCGAAGGAACCCAATGCACATCAGCGAATGAAGCATATCTTGCGCCGCTTCCACCTGGTCTGGGAGATCGTGGATCGAGGTGACGTCGACCTTCAGAAGATTGACGGAAAAGAGAACCTAGCCGACCCCTTCACTAAAGCCCTGGCGATAAAGGAGTTCGACAACCACAAGTCAAAGATGGGTATTAGATACTGTGCCGAGTGGCTTTAGGACAAGTGGGAGTTGTTGGGAAATGTGTCCCAAAAAGCCAATCGTCAAACTGTTGACGGTTGAGCAACCAAGTATTGTAATTGATTTGTTAATAAATAAAATATATTTGGCATCTTCATCATAAGCTTTCATCTTCTAATGAACTCCGTTGTTATGATGAAGTCCTTAGAACTATTTAAGTTCGATAAAGAGAAGATTTATCGATTAGTCTTTAAAACTGTTCACGACCAAATGATAAGCTGTTAATAAGGACGACAGCTTCTATCGAGCATAGGTCGCTGTAGGCCATATGGGTTGGTTGTCCTCTTAACCAAAGAGTGTGGAGACACTGGTATGGCATACAGATGAGATATAAGGGTACATCATCATTGAACGTGACTAACTCCAGAGCATTCTGCTGTCGAGAATGTCTCTGATGGGATATAGGTATAAGTGTCCCTTAGACCTGAGATCGTCTCAGTGACTTGCAAGCAACTCACTGTGCTTTGGTACTGGACTAACTGAATTTCTAATTCAGAGACGGAAGGCTTCTGGGCACAGTCAAGTACTTGCGAAGTCAGAGTGTGATCGAGATGGGATTGACCACTCCAAGAGTTGGAGAAGAATGAGTCGCTGTATTTCAATTTAGCAAAACCTTGGCCAGGGTAATCCATCAGATGGATTTGATATTTTGAAATACAATGTGGACAACCTGATCAGAGTTGACAGTTGAACTCTGGGGTGTCCTATGATCATTTTGGTCAAGGGGATGAATTATATGAAAACTATATCCGCATGGGTTCTAAGGATGTTGTTCTACACATTCGACCTATCCGGTCGTCGGGTATCATTGCTAGATGGTCACTTCGATTGGTACAAAAATTTATTCCTGTGCTACCGACTTAGGTTCGGACCTTTGAGGTCACACACATTAGAGTTCATGATCCGATTGGATGGTTGATCAACGATTAAGAATCGTTCTAGGGTTAGATGATCAATACGATTGATATTTAACCCAGTGCAAGTGTTGCAGGAGGATCGATTAGCAATTCGATTGCTAATTGGCTTAATTTGATTAAGCCAATGGGCTGAGATTAAGTCTAATTAAATATGATTTAATTTGATTTAGTTTGGGCTTGATTGGATCAAGTCCAATTGGTTTATTGGATAAGCCAAGTGCAAGGAAAGACTAGTCCTAGTTCAACTAGGACTTGGGTCAATCTAATTTCTAATTTGATTAAAAAATTAAATCAGATTTAAATCTAATTTAATCTGATTAAATTAGATTCTTAATTGGGTTAAGACCTATTTTAATTAGGTTGATCTAATTGTGATTTGATTTGGTTTGGAAAACCAAATTAAAACAAGTCATGAGACAGAATCCTAGTAGGACTAGGATTCCACCTTGCGCCACATAAGCCTTCTCCACGCCCTCTCTCTTATTCAACGCCAATCTCCACTTATTTTGTGCGATAAAAGCCCTCTCCTTGATCTCTCTCACGTTCACAAAAGGTCTCTTCTCTTCTTTCTTACATGGAAGGTGGTTTGGATCAAATCTAAAAGGAATAAGTTTGGATTTTGAATTCTATGAGATAGAGTTTTAGAAATCCAAAACTCTTTCAATTTTGCACCGAATTTATCCAAATTTTTTTTTTATAATTTTTATGACTTTTAGGGTACATATTGTGCACTATTTTTTGGTAATCTATGCATGACAATATGGAGGAGGTGCTCAAGAGTTGGGCGCCCCTTAACTTGCCATGTTTGGATAAGCCTTGACTAGGTATTTGACCTAGAAAAGGACTCTATCATATCTCTCTGTATAAAATGATTTTATTCATGAAATTTTAGAAAAAGATAGAAATTTGAGAGTCCTTTGTGCCATCCAAAAATCAGAGAGAAAAACCTTTGGGTCGTGGAGATATAAAAGACGCAAGTTAGGGTGTCTAGAGAGAAAAACGTGAAGAAGAAGAGGGTCTTCTTCTAAGATTTTTTGTTTTCATATCTTTCCTCCCTCCATCTTGAGTTTTCTGAGAGCATCTTAGATCTGAAACTCCTTCTTTTAGTTTCCATATTTGGAAGAATCCAAATCAAGAAGAAGGTGGCACCTGATCAACCATCAAAGAAGGATCAGTGCAGTACTAGCATACTGTGCTGATTTTCTGAAGCAAGACTTCTGATCAAGATTCGTGGGCTCGTGTGGATGACTCCTAGAGGTCGGACACATGTGCAGCTTGCAACATCATCCTTAAGCCCGGATCAACGAGGTTAGAGCATCTAACTTGCAAGGTAATAGATCTGATCTATTGTTTAATACATACATTAGATGTGGTATAGAAACATGTTGATATGATCAACATGTAGTTCATGCTATATTTATATATTTTAATTTTTGATTTAATGCTATGTAATAATCATGTAATAGGATCTTAGATCTAGGGATTCTCTGATTTTAGAAAATAAATTTTGATTTATTTTAGTCTTCCGCTGTATGATCTTGAAAAAGTTTCAAGATCTAACCCTGAAATTCTAGATCTGGTTCCTACACTTATTGATAATACATTCTAAAATTCTCAACATTCTACATCCGAGGAATGGGGGTTCCATTGAGGCCTTCAATTTTATAAGACCCAGGTTTGATGATTTCAGTAATTTTATAGGGCCTTTCCTAGTTTGGGGTTAGTTTGCCCTATTCCATTGGTTTATACATCTCAGCTTGGTTGCAAAAAAGATCTTCTGATCGAAATATCTTTGATTTGACCCATTCATTATAGTGGCGGGCTATTCATTGATGGCACAATGCCATCTTGATCCGAGCTTGTTCTCTAATTTCTTCTAGCAAATCCAAATTTGTTTGGAGTTGATTCGGATTCTCCCACATGTCATAGTGCTCCACCCTAGTTGTCAGCATTCTGATCTCAATAAGGATGACTATTTCAACATTGAAGATGAGGTTGAATGGTGTCTTCCCAATAGGAATCCAAGGAGTCATCTGATAAGCCCAAAGCATATTGTAGAGTTCTTCGATCTAGAGTCCTTTGGCTAGACCGAGCTTTGACTTTAACCTTTATAGGATCATGCGATTTCTCATCTCGACTTCTCTATTAGACTGCGGGTGGCCAACCAAAGTGAGCTTGTGGTCGATATGAAGTTTCAAGTAGAACTCTCTGAACTTAGGATTATCAAATTGTCAACTACTATTGGTGATGATGGCTCGTGGCTATCCAAACCAGCATATAATAGACTTCCAAACAAAATTCTGAATCTTTTTCTCCATGATCCAAGCTAGGGGCTTGCCTTCAATCTATTTGGTGAAGTAATTGATCACAATGATCCAAAGTTTTATTTGTTTGGTTGCCCGTGAGAACAATCTGAGGATGTCAATTCATCAAATAGCGAAAGGCCATGAAGCAATAATGGGTGCAAGCTCAATCGCCAGCCTTCGTTGGATGTTGGCATATTTCTAGCACTATTCGTACTTTCTAACGATGTCGGCTACATGTTGCTATAAGGTTGGCGAATAGTATCCTTATTGGATTATCTTGTAGGCCAATGACCTACCCTCCAAGTGATTTTTATGGAACTCTTCAATGATCTCCCGAAGTACATTATCTACCTCGATTGGGCGCAAACACCGAAGTAGAGGTAGTGAGAACAACTTCTTATAAAGTCTCTCTTCAAGGTAGACATACCAAAGAGCTTGGAATTTAATCTTTCGAGCCTTTATAAGGTTAGCCGGTAAATTATCATTGAGGAGATAGTCGATGAGAGGATCCATCCAGCTCGATTCACGATCGATCTGTAGGATGATCGATTCTTCCTCAATATTTGGCCTTTGTAGATACTCAACAAAGACTTGTCTATTAAGGTTGGAGTATGCCGAGTTGGCAATTGAGATAATGCATCTATTCGAACATTTTTCAATCTTTGTATCTATTATATCTCCAAAGTCTAGAAAGCCATCATGAGTTCCTTGAACTTTTGTAAGTATTGAGCCATCATCGAATTTTGGATCTTGTATTCTCCGTGGATATGTTTGACAATAAGTTATGAGTTGGTGAAGACTTTTAGTTCTTTTATCCCAAGCTCTTTGATGATGCTAAGGCTAGCAATGAATGCTTTAGATTTAACTTCATTGTTAAAGGCACCGAAGTTGAATCGAAGTACATACTCCGTCATAGCTCCTTTCAGGCTTGTAAGAATGAGCCCAGCTCTACATCCTTTAGAGTTTAATCCACATGTAGGATCCAATGAGGTGATTCTATTTTCTCGGATAGTGCTGATGTGATTTCTCATTAGGAATAGTGCATTCCATGAGGAAGTCGGCCAGGACCCAGCCTTCATCATAGGTCAGGATTGGTAGTTGATGTTGAACTCTCTGAGCTAAATTGCTCATTTCTCTATCTACCTTGAGTGTTTGGCCTTTGAAAAATTATCTTTAGGGCTGATTCATTAAGACAATCACCGAGTGAGATTGGAAATATGGTCAAAGCTGATGCACGGACGTAATAAGTGCATAAACCATCTTCTCGATCTTCAAGCATCTTGTTTTGATGTCTTAAAGTATTTTATCGGTATAGTAGATTGGCCTTTGGTTCCCTACATCCTTTCAGGTGAGCATCAAGCTAATGACAATAGGTGAGACCGATAAATATAGATATAAGTCTTCACTTGCTGTCAGTTTGGAGAATAGCATGGGTGATTCGAGGTATCGCTTGGGCTCTTCAAATGCTGCTCGGCATTCCTTCAACCACTCGAAGTCCTTTATCTACTTGAAGACTAAAGAATATGAGGCACTACTTGGCTAACCTCAAAATAAATCGACTGAAGGTAGCCATATAACCCACCAATTGCTGCACATCCTTCTTTGTGCTGGGTGTTTTATCTTTGCCAGTGCTTCAATTTTTTTCAAGTTCACTTTGATTCTGTGTTGAGCTACCATGAATCCTAAGAACTTGCTTGAAGTCATGCCAAAGACACACTTGTTGGGGTTGAGCTTCACTTGGTTCTGCCTCAGCTCATAAAGTACTTTGAAATTGGCTATATACTGATCTGCTTCAATACTCATGACCAACATGTCGTCGACATAGACCTTTACATTGCGCCTAGGCTGGTGTTTGAACACTTGATTAATGAGGTGCTAGTATATAGCTCCTATATTTTTCAATCCAAAAGATATGATTTTATAATAATATAAATCTTTGTCAGTTATAAATGCAATCTTCTTCTCATGCTCGAGCATCATTTGAATTGATTATGGCCTGAGAAGGTGTCCATGAAGCTTAGGAGCTAGTGTCCCAAGATGATGATATTTACAAGTTGATTAATCCTCGAAAGAAAGAAACTATCCTTCGAGCATACTTTATTAAGGTTGTAGTTGGTACAAATTCTTCACTTGCATTTGCCTTTTTAACCATAATAATATTGGCAATCTATTTTGGATAGTGAGCTTGTTGAATGAATTCTACTGTCAAAAGTTCGTCGACTTCTTCCTCAATTGTGCATTATCACTCTGGGGTGAGGCTCATCTTCTTCTACCGAATTAGATGATGGTTTGAATCTACATTCAACTTGTGAACAATAACATCAGAAGATATACCTAGCATATTGGATGCTAATCAAGCAAAGACGTCTTTGTTGGCCTGTAGAAATGCCATCAATCCATCTCGAAAGTCCAAGATCAGCTGCGCTTCGAGCTGAACAGTTCTGCTCAGATTGTCCCCGAATGGAAGTGCAACAAATCGCTCAACCGGCCACCTTAAACTTCATTCGACTCCTCCCTATGGTCTTCAATTAGCAGGATTTTCACTAGTCATTTGCCTTTTATAGTTGCCATGAAGCATTATTGGGCAAGCATTTGGTTTTCTCAAACTTCTCTGACCCCATTTCTAGCTAGAAATCTCATGAGTAGATGGTATGTGGAGACTATAGCTCACAAAGTATTCAATTCAAGCTATATGAGAATTGTGTTGTAAGCAAAGGGTACTTAGACCATAAGGAATGTGAATTGTATAGTCTTGCTCTGAAGCTCTTGTTCGACGATCATCAGTAGGGTGATCTCCCCTTCTACCATCATGGAGTCTCTAAAAAATCTAATTAGGAGAGTATTGATCTTTCTTAGTCAGTTAGCAGGCAATCTCAGTCATTGGAATGCATCATAAAATAACACATCATTCGAGCTTCTATTATCAACTAAAATTTTTTTTACATTATAATTTGCTATCATCATTGACATGATGACAGTATCATCAGGAGTCCGAACTCCTTGAAGATCATCATCAGAAAAAGAAATAATGTCCCCCGTGCACTGTCTTTTTGTACCCTCAGCTTGGTTCTTCCTCTTGCCACTAGCAAAGTCGAAGATCATGTTGATGAAACTAGTTGGGGGTCAATTTTCACTATTCTCCTCATTAGGCTAGTACTGAGGTGGCTCTTTGACTGCACTGTCCTATCACTCTCAAACATACTTATTGAGATAGCCTCTCTAGATTAAAGATTCAATATCATTTTTTAACTACAGGCAGTCCTCAGTATCATGGTCATAATCACAATGAAAGTAGTAGTACTTTCCTCCACCTTGTTGGTGGAGCCTTTATCGGTTGAGATTGATGAAGATATCCTTGGCCCTCTATTTCTATCAGAATTTAGGTCTGAGGAGCAGATAGGAGAGTGTAGTTATTGAATCACTATGATAGACTTATTGATCTAAAGTTCTTTGGTAGTTGGGAGGACTCTCCTTCAACCTAAGTTGCGAGGTTCCTCCAGACCTCGCTTCTTGTTGGGGGGTTTTTATTGCTCGGGCTTCTTCTATTTGTGTATACTTCTGAGCTCACATTAGTAGGTCAGCATTGCCATCAACTCATTAAAATTACACACTTCGAGTGTGGTGGCATTAAAGCCTACCACGTAGCTATATAGTGATTCTTCCTCTTCTTGTTGGATCAAGAAAAGACCATCAGTATTCTTTGACTATGCTCGGTTATTGTCGAAGTGAGTCATGAATAGCCTCTCAAGCTATTCAAATGAATGAATGGACTTTGGCTGGAGTCCAAAATACCACACTCATGTCAAATTCTTGAGGTGGCAAGGAAGGTGAGGCAAAGAAGGATATCCAAGGCACTCTAGAGCATCATGAGGGCTTTATATAGCCCTCCGAATGGTTGAGGGGGTCCAAAGAGCTACCATACAGCTCTATTTGAGGCATCTTAAATTGATTCAAGATTAGTTCTCTCAACATGGCATAAGAAAAGGGAGTCGAGAGTTGAAATTAAGGCTATCATCGTTTCTTTAGCTCTCATTCTATACCTTGCCGAGGTAGCTTTGATTTTCCAAACATTCTATTCGAGATCTTCTTCTCGGTGGGATGTTTTGGACTGTGGAGAGTAACTAGGAGTCGAGTCTCCATTGGAGGAGATAGGAGACCACTGATGTCGATCCTCCTCCTTGGGTTTTGATTGGAAGGAGACTGGCGGGGAGCAAGAGCGAAGTGATCGGCTCGTCAGGGGGCTAGTTTCAGACTCCTAGAGTGAGATCAGTACCTATGCCAAAAAGGAGCTACCTGAGGAATAGGCTCTTGGGCTACTACCACTCCGTCGTCTACTGGAGCTGCTGTGATTGGATAACATCTAGATCTATTGAATCAGGGTATTAAACTACTGCGGATCTGCCTTTATAAGAGGTTGCATAGCGGCGGACAATCGGTTGGCACCACCTAGACCATGGCAGGATGATTGCTAGTGTGAGGTGGCAGATTATATGCTCTTATTCCTGTCATATTCTCTTTCCTCTTTAAATGATTTTAGGCTCTTTCTCTAGCACCAAACTATTGTTGTGAGTCACCGGTTCGAGGTGAACAGTTGGGATTGGACTCTTTCTGACTTGGGTGCTTGATCTTGATTCGAGAACTATGGCTCCTTGAAAAATTTGCAAATCAAGTCAACTCTCACCAGAGATTCTCCGATGAAGGATCCTCCGATGCTTAAGTTAGTAGAAGCTTGAGAATAGTAGAGAAAAGAGAAATAAAATAAACGAGTGTGGATTTTCCTTTGAAGTAAAACTTACCTGAGGGTCTCCAATGCTTGCCTTTATATAAAGAAGGACAGTCAAATGTTATCTTAAGTTTGGTTATAGAAGTAGAGAATTATTGCCCGTATTCATTAGAGACATGGATAGTGGGTTATGGGCGTTAATTGCGTGACATTAACTCATATACCCATGATTATGGAAAACTGCTCGAGACTCTAGGGGGTTAACTTTCTTTTATAATGGTCTATTGGTGTTGGACCGCATTTCTTGTTGTTAGATGATCCCAACCATAAGGTCAGTATGTATCCAATCCGAAGGTCGGAAAGGCTCCATTGTCATAAACTCGATTCACCTCGATTTCCTAATCTTCTCTTCCTAACATCTAAGGGAGTTTTGTCTTTCTCTCGAGTCGTCGGCAAGGTATCTGAGGCATGTGCTTGGCCATAATCCAACAAGAGAAGGTCGGGTCAGGTGGCAGATTCTCCCATAACAATACCATATCCAGCAACTATTATATATATATATATATATATATATATATATATATATATATATATATATATATATATATATATAGAGAGAGAGAGATTAATTAAAGAATAGGATATCATGACCTAGAAGAACAATATATAGAATGTTTGGATGTATTTCATGGGATAACCTATTTTCCTTCTTTTCTCGTGCTTGGAACTGCTTCCTCACCACCGTGGCTCTGATACCAACTATTGGAACACTATCCTGGCTCCTCCTACAGACCTTGGGTGCAACAGAACCAGCAACGAACAAATCTGGAGACTTCTGGACTCGATCGAAGGCCCTTGACGAAATCAGCCTGGTTGCTGTCTTCTTCGTCAGTCTTTTGTTCCAGATGAAGAACGTCTCTAAGATCACCTCTAAAAAATTCAAGATCTGGTACCCAACCAGATCAGGCCTGGACCGAGGTCTTCCAATTCATAGATCTTGAATCGGAATGTTCTAGATAGGGAAGAAGGTAGATAGAACCAGACCTTGCGGATCTATCCTGCTGCAGCCTTTCCTGTAGATCTGTTGATGGAGATCTCACCCGTGCCTCAAACGACCTCAGATCAACTCCAGATCTGAGAGAAACTTGTACCAACCTCGTAGCGAGAGATTTCAATCTTGGACCTGATGTTTGGATGGCTGCAAAAGAGGGAGAGGCAATATGGTTGGCGGCACAAAGGGGGAGGGGCTCAAAACCCTAGCGCCTCCCTTGCTTTTCCTGCCTTCTATGGACCTGACGGCAAGAAACCCCAGGGTTTCTTGCTCCTGGGGCATGGAGAATAGCTGAAGAGAGAGGGAGAAGAGAGAGAGAGACTTGGGAGAAAGGGTTTTCGTATTCCTTGGCTTAATCAAACCTATACAGTGCATGTATATATAAACACAGGGTCAAGTGACTCAAACCCAAAACTCCCTTGACCAACTCTATGGGAGATTAGGTTAACCCAAGCCCATGTATACCCATGACTCGACCTAATCTCATCTATCCTGGATCCAGACCTGACCCATAAAGAGTTGGTCCCTTGAGGCCCACATAACCTAGACCTCAAGAACCCGAAAGGCCCACAGCCTTTCAACCTAGGGCCCAACTAGCCCTAGAGCCTTCATGAAGCCCTCATGAATGATGGACCTTGGCCTTAGCCTTGGTCTCCTGGGCCTTGGGCACACCACCTGGATCACAACAATCTCCACCTTGATGTCCCAAGGCCTCAACCAGCTCCACTCTGTCCATCAGCCGAATCAGCTCAACACATCTCTGAAAGCTGTCCCGTGGAAGTACCTTCGTAAGTGCATCAGCTGGGTTCTCCTTGGTGTGTACCTTTATCAGCTCCACCACGCCATCCTCCATAAGCTCCCTGATCTGATGATTCGAATGTCGATGTGCTTTATCCTTGCATGATAGACTGAGTTCTGTGCTAGTAGAAGTGCACTCTGGCTGTCACAGTGCACTCTAATGGCCTCCTGAGTAAGGCCCATCTCCGTCAACAAACCCTTCAGCCAAATTACCTCCTTAGCTACTTCTGTCAGTTCGATGTATTTCACCTCTGTAGTGGATAGGGCCGTGATAGGCTGCAGACTCGATCTCCAAGAAATAGGACCTTCATACAGGCTAAAGATGAAGCCTGTCATAGACCTCCGGGTATCCATATCTCCACCGAAGTCTGCATCTACATAACCGCCAATCAGCACCTGAGCCTCCCTGGACATGTCAGAGTATCTCACTACACCTCCTCGCTGTTCGTAGCAGATGCCAACTCCAACTGAACCCGTCAGGTATCTGAATATCCACTTCAGAGCTCTCCAGTGCTCCCTACTAGGCTGCGCCATGAACCTGCTAACCTGACTCACTGCATGAGCGATGTCTGGCCTACAACAGACCATCTCATACATCAAGCTCCCAACTCCTGAAGCATAAGGGACCGTCTCCATCTCCTGAGCCTCCACCTCAGTCTGTGGCACCATGGTCTTCGAGAGTCTGAAGTGACTGGCAAGTGGCAGCTCTGCCGGCTTTGCTCCCTTCATCCTGAACCTCTCTAAGACCTTCTGTATGTAGTCCCCCTGAGATAGATGCAGCACCTGATAAATACATAATTTAAGTCATTTAAAGCAGAAAATTATATTTAATTTATTTTATTTATTAAAATTTTGATGCTTCTTTTTATATTTTACAGGAAAGATGATCGTCAATACAAAGAGTCTGATTCATAGATCAAAAAGACTCAAATTTGAAGAAATTTGGACTTAAAATAAAATTAAAATAAAAGAAAGACACATCCAGTATTATAGAAAATGAAGATACTATGCAAGGAATCCAAAAGGATACAGATGTCATTGTAAAGAAACAAATGTTTCTTTTTGGTATGTGAAAAAGTGGATCACGTTGATTTTTTTTCTGGGTGGTTTCACGTGAAGTTTGGGCGCGGTTTCACATGGATTCAAGAAGCCTGGGCGTGCGTGAATTCAAAAGAAAAGCATGACGCGTGGACGTGACACGCGGGAAGCTGGCGCGCGGATGCAGGATGCGGGACGCGGTTTGGAGGCGGGGCGCGGACGCGGGACGCGACGTGGACGCGGGGACGGGTGCTGACGCGGATGTGGACGCACTGCAGACAAGTTCAAAATAAGGAAAAAAATAATATTTAGAAATATTTTGAAAGATTTGTATTAGTCCCACATCGGAAAACCATGTAAAACTCCTCCCTCCTAATATCTATAAAAAGGCTTTTGTACTCCCATTAGAGGAGGAGCCCAGAAATTCTTCTAAAGCCTTGCATAGAGGAATAGAAAGGGACTACTTCATGAGCAGCTAGGCTAGCAGTCTCGGGAGTGGAGAAGAAATTTTGTAACGACACAGAGATGGTTTATTGTTCTAAACTTTTCTGTATTTCTTTATATGCAATAAAGATTATGCTTTTTATTTAAATTGTCATGAGTTCTTTATTTGCTCCCTATCATATGCTTTTATTTATGCTTTCTTGTTAGATTAATATTAGGAACAACTTTTACTTTCTGGAGACGCGTCGTGATCTACGGATACGGGGCGTGCCGAGAAAAGAAGAGTTGTGTACCTAGTCTTTCCGGAGACGCGCCGTGATCTACGGGTACGGAGCGTGCCGAGGAAAGACAGATATTTTTCCTAAGATTAATCACATCTATTTAGTTAAAAAAGAGATACAACTCTGCTAGTGCAAATTAATTCAAAACTCCCGAGTTCTTTATTTTTTTTAATTACCTCAATTTTACGATAATTTATTTTCTAAATCAAAAAACAACGCTTCTTTCTTTTACCTTGCAATCTCAACTTAGCCCAAGGTCCCTGAGGATACGATCTCGACTCATCCTACCTATGTAGTGAGTAGAGTTATTTTTGGTGCTATCAACGACTACGCATCAAATTTTGGCGCCGTTGCCGGGGATCGAACCCGGGTCGCCCGCGTGACAGGCGGGAATACTCACCACTATACTACAACTACTACGCATCAAATTTTGCTGCTTAGAATAATTTGCTACTTTTTATAGCCTAGTGATTTGTTGCTTTTTAGACTTAATCACTTAAATTTATTTTCTTGCAAAATTAAAAAAAAAAATTAAAAAAAATATACAACAAGATAAAATTATATATAAAAAAAAAAAAACCACTGACATTTCATAACATTTAACTAAAATAGCGTAACCTCAAATATAAAAATTTCTAACCTGATTGGACACCTTGTTTCTTTGCATTGCATCTCCATAATTGATCTTAAGGGCAATAACCCATTAACCAGATAAGGTGGGGATTTGATCACCCTTCCTTGGCCCACAAATCACTCCCTTGCATTTGCATAACCTAGACCTTAATTTAAAATCAACTAGACGTCAACCCTAGGAATTTCGAGCTCAATAGGATAAGAAAGCTCTAGAGTTGAACCGAGTGCGGATTGGTTAATTGCTCGGTGTCTAAGGCAAGTGGTTAAAGAAAGTGGTTTTCAATTGGTTCCGTTGACTGACCTGGCCAACTTAGTTGGTGTCAAGGAAAGCAACGAGCAGGGAACCTCCCACATCTTACGCTTACCTGGCCGAGTCAGTTAGTCAGTCTTGAGCTTGGAGTGCTCAAAAGCAATCTTGAAAGTTAGGAGCTGTCTAGATCTAAGTTAACCTTAGGATAGAGAGTCTATGATTGTTTAAGTTGATTGCAATTAACATCTAAACATTAATTAATTTCTCCCTTTTCATAGATTTAAGATTCTTAGGTTCTTCTCTTTAGATTTTCTTCATTCTTTTCTCACTTTATTATAAAAATATATATTATAAAAAAAAAAAAAAATCTGTGTGTGCTCTACAGTATAATTGTAAGGTGTATGTTTGGCCGTAGATCGTTACGATCAGAAATCCAACCTTTTGATCCAGAAATAGAAAGAACCTTTAGAGCCAACAGACATAAAAAGATGGACCGAAATCAGGAGAATGATCCACCCAAGCGATTGAAGGAGTACTTTACTCCTTCCACATATACTTACTCTCCTTGTATTCAAGTACCCCCTGTGGAGGCCACTCAATATGAAATTAAGTCCAGTATAATCCAAATGTTACCTTCATTTTATGGACTTAGTAATGAAGACCCTTATAAACATCTTGAAGAATTTCTTGAGATATGCTCAACTGTCAAAATTCATAACTTCTCCGATGATGCTCTTAGGTTGAAATTATTCCCTTTCTCACTTAAGGATAAAGCCAAATACTGGCTACATACTTTGGATTCCATGACTATATCAACCTGGGACCAGCTGCAAGGAGAGTTTCTCAAGAAATATTTTCCCATAGGAAAAACTAATCAAATAAGGAAAGCCATAACTAGTTTTTCCCAATTAGATGGAGAAATGTTTCATGAAACATGGGAGAGATTAAAAGACCTTATTAGAAAATATCCCCACCATGCTGTACCCAAGTGGCAGTTAATCCAATGTTTTTATGATGGGCTCTCTGAAAGACATCGACAAATGGTCGATGCATCATGCGGTGGGACATTTATGCTGAAAAGTGAGGATGAGGCATGGCAACTGTTTGAAATTTTAAGTGAAAATTTATTACATCATATGTCTGCTTCCATTAGAGATAAATCCATGTTAAACTCAAAAAGAGGTGGAATATATGAAGTAGGAAATGCCATAGATATCCATCAAAAGGTAGATGAACTGTCCCAAAAATTAGATCATCTTCTAAACACTGGACAATCCCCGATTCCACCTAATCCAATCCAAGAAGTTTGTGTATTGTGTGCAAGTCCAAACCATTTTGTTAGTGAATGCCCAGCCGCACCCCAATTTCCTGAGTTTGTGCACGAACAGGTTCAGCAAGTCCAACAAGCTCGCAGACCAGGAAATGATCCATATTCGAACACTTATATCCCCGGTGGAGAAACCATCCAAATTTTTCCTGGAGACCACAACCAGTGGTTGGTCCTGCCACACCTCGACCTCAATATCATGACCCAACATATAGGCATGGACCATACCATCAATTCCAAAATGTTCCTCAACCGTCTACTACTGGTCACAGCTCAGCTTTTGAGGAAAAAGTCCTGAAAGCACTAGAAAGATTAGAAGTCAACACTCAAATCCTTAACTCCCACACACAATCCATTGCTAAGCTAGAGACCCAAATAGGTCAACTAGCGACTGCATTCAGTAGGAGGGAAGAAGAAAAATTACCTAGCCAACCCGAGAGCAACCCAAGAGGGCAATTTGTGATTGAGAGTTATAATACCCCAGAAGCTTTTTCTGAACATGCCAAATCAATCATGACTCTGAGAAATGGGAAGGTCATTGAACACACTAGTAAAACCAATGAGACTGACCCTAAACCTCTAACCGAATCCAAATCACCCAAGAATAAGGAGGACCTGAAAATAGAGAAGGAACCAACTGCACCGGAATCATCTTACTTGCCTAAAGCCCCATTTTCGGATGCCCTGAAAGCCCCTATTCCTGCAGATAAGAAGGGAGGAAAACTCGATGAGATGTTGGAATTGTTTAAGCAAGTCCAAATTAATCTTTCCCTTCTAGATGCAATCAAACAGGTCCCTGCTTATGCCAAATTTTTGAAGGATTTGTGCACCCAAAAACGTAAATCTAGATCACAAATCCCAAAGAAAGTACGTCTCACTGAACAGGCTAGTTCTGTCGTCCAGCATGCCACTCCTCCAAAGCTTAAAGACCCAGGAGCCCCCATCATTTCCTGTGTTATAGGAGATTATCACATTGAAAAAGCTCTTCTAGATTTAGGGGCAAGTGTGAATCTTTTACCTAGTTCGGTGTATGAACTTTTTGGATTCGGAGAACTGAAACCCACATCAGTCACATTACAGTTAGCCGACAGATCAATTAAAGAACCACGTGGAATGCTTGAGGATGTCTTGGTCAAGATAGATGAGTTTTACTTTCCAGTTGATTTTCTGGTTCTCGATATGGAATTAAGTGGCAACCCCAGACAAATTCCCATTATCTTAGGACGACCTTTCCTAGCTACGGCGAATGCATGCATCAATTGTAGGACAGGAGTCATGGACGAATCGTTTGGGAATAAGAAACTGAGACTAAATGTGTTTGGTGCTTCTCAAGGACCATCAATGGATAGTTGCTTCAAAGTAGATACACTAGAAGATATTATAGAAGATGCAACACCCACAATTCTAGCACCTGAACCCTTAGATACTTGCTTGGCTCACTTTGGAGTGTATGACTTTAAGGGATATATGAAAGAAGTTAACATATTGTTGGATACACCACATGATAAAACCACTCCTCCATGGACAATCAAGTATGAGCCATTACCCATCTTTTGTTGGTTTTATTGCATATTACGTCTGGC
This sequence comes from Elaeis guineensis, assembly GCF_000442705.2. Taxonomy (NCBI): domain Eukaryota; kingdom Viridiplantae; phylum Streptophyta; class Magnoliopsida; order Arecales; family Arecaceae; genus Elaeis; species Elaeis guineensis. The sequence goes on from NC_025996.2 coordinate 71,897,162, forward strand.
TGAAGACGTAAAACTTAGCGCTTTTTGGGAGGCAACCCAAATTTCGTCTATTTTGTTTTAACTGATCATCATTTTTTTAAAGAATAAAGGACCACTCTGTATGGAAGAGTCTGTTAATAAACTTGACGTCTGGCTGAAGACATAAAACTTAGTGCTTGTTAGGAGGCAACCCAACGATTTCATATTTTTTTTACTTTATCGCAGCTGCAGGAATTTAGAACAAGAGCCTATTAATCAATGAAGCTATCTTCAACTTCGAAGCAAAATTATCTCAGGTGCACTCTCTCCTTTTATTTTCTTTGCTTTTCTACTCCATTGAGGACAATGTAGATTAAGTTGGGGGGGAATTAATCAAATCCTCGAGTATGGTCAGAAATAATTAGTTTTGTGTATTCAAATTTTATTTTGATCAAGAGTCAATTAGGCATCCTAATAAATGAATGATTAATGGTCAAGATAATTTTAGAGATACTGAGGAATAAATTATTAAGAAAACCCAATAAATGGTAGGGTTTGAACTAGACCAAATTTTAGGAGTGATTCTACAACCCTCTTCTTACTGATCTCAATAAAGAATCTGCTTCATGAAAAATTAGGTGGAAAGATCGAGGTATGTAAAAAAAAAAAAAAAAAAAAAAAAAGAAGAAAAGAGAGAAAAACAACATTGGTCTCCTACTGAGTAACCGGGCCCTTTCGCCTAAGTAAGCGTTGTGGTTCGCGTAAAAAGGTAGGCAATGTTATATGTGTATATATATATATAAAAAAAAAAAGAAGACTAAATTGCAAGAAGATGATAAACCTCTTTCCCATTAAGTTAGAAGATTTAAAGAGTAAAGTGGAGAGTTGGTGAAAGAAAAGCTCTAAATTTCTTTAGTTAATACTCAACCACTAATTGGGTCAAATTGATAATCCAATGAAATATCTCTTTAATGGTCTGACCAAGTATCATCTACCTTTTGGGATGCCTAACCTAATTTTTGATTCAAAACTGAGTCAGTACACAATGCTGATATATCTATTTTACTCGAGGACGAGCAAAATTCAAGTTGGGGGGTGTGATAAATACATAATTTAAGTCATTTAAAGCAAAAATTATATTTAATTTATTTTATTTATTAAAATTTTGATGCTTCTTTTTATATTTTACAGGAAAGATGATCGCAATACAAAGAGTCTGATTCATAGATCAAAAAGACTCAAATTTGAAGAAATTTGGACTTAAAATAAAATTAAAATAAAAGAAAGACGCATCCGGTATTATAGAAAATGAAGATACTATGCAAGGAATCCAAAAAGATACAGATGTCATTGTAAAGAAACAAATGTTTCTTTTTGGTATGTGAAAAAGTGGATCACGTTGATTTTTTTTCTGGGTGGTTTCACGTGAAGTTTGGGCGCGGTTTCACATGGATTCAAGAAGCCTGGGCGTGCGTGAATTCAAAGAAAAGCATGGCGCGTGGACGTGACACGCGGGAAGCTGGCGCGCGGACGCAGGACGCGGACGCGGTTTGGAGGCGGGGCGCGGACGCGGGACGCGACGTGGACGCGGGGACGGGTGCTGACGCGGATGTGGACGCACTGCAGACAAGTTCAAAATAAGGAAAAAAATAATATTTAGAAATATTTTGAAAGATTTGTATTAGTCCTACATCGGAAAACCATGTAAAACTCCTCCCTCCTAATATCTATAAAAAGGCTTTTGTACTCCCATTAGAGGAGGAGCCCAGAAATTCTTCTAAAGCCTTGCATAGAGGAATAGAAAGGGACTACTTCATGAGCAGCTAGGCTAGCAGTCTCGGGAGTGGAGAAGAAATTTTGTAACGACACAGAGATGGTTTATTGTTCTAAACTTTTCTGTATTTCTTTATATGCAATAAAGATTATGCTTTTTATTTAAATTGTCATGAGTTCTTTATTTGCTCCCTATCATATGCTTTTATTTATGCTTTCTTGTTAGATTAATATTAGGAACAACTTTTACTTTCCGGAGACGCGTCGTGATCTACGGATACGGGGCGTGCCGAGGAAAGAAGAGTTGTGTACCTAGTCTTTCCGGAGACGTGCCGTGATCTACGGGTACGGAGCGTGCCGAGGAAAGACAGGTATTTTTCTAAGATTAATCACATCTATTTAGTTAAAAAAGAGATACAACTCTGCTAGTGCAAATTAATTCAAAACTCCCGAGTTCTTTATTTTTTTAATTACCTCAATTTTACGATAATTTATTTTCTAAATCAAAAACAACGCTTCTTTCTTTTACCTTGCAATCTCAACTTAGCCCAAGGTCCCTGAGGATACGATCTCGACTCATCCTACCTACGTAGTGAGTAGAGTTATTTTTGGTGCTATCAACGACTACGCATCAGCACCCTCCGGGCTCGATCTCTGAAAATCTCCATGCCTAGGATCTTCCTTGCAGGGCCAAAATCCTTCATCTCAAACTCTCGAGATAAGGATGCCTTCAAATCCTGCACAACCTTCCTACTCTTACATGCTATAAGCATGTCATCCACATACAAGAGTAGGAACACCTAGAACCATCCTCAAGAGACTGAACATAAACACAGGGATCAAACTCACACCTGGAAAGTCCAACCGCTTGTACCATTGCCTCAGCGACTGCTTCACCCGTACAGCGACTTCTGCAACAAACAAACCTTTCCCTCTGATCCTGGATCCCTGAAACGGGTGGCTGCTCCATGTAAATCCTCTCCTCCAAATGCCCATAGAGGAATGCCGTCTTGACATCCATCTGTTCCAGCTCTAAATCCTGAGCTGTTACAATGCTTAGCAATACTCTGATGGAAGTATGTCTGATGACGGGAGAGAAGACCTCACTGAAGTCGATGCCTTCCTTCTGGAGTATCCCTTGGCCACTAACCTCACCTTGAATCTGATACCTCCCTGCTCTGAAGGCCCTTCCTTGCGACTGTAGACCCATTTGCAGCCAATGGGCCTCTTCCCCTGTGGCAACTGCACCAATCGCCATGTCTGATTCTGATGGAGAGACTGCATCTCCTGGACATCGTCTGGACCCACGCTCTCTGTCCTGGCTCTCAATAGCCTCCTGATATGTATATGGGTCTCCATTCACTGTCACCAGGGCATATGACAGCATCTCCTCGAAGTCATATCGGTCTGATTGCCTGATGGTCCTCTTGGGCTTGTGTAGGGCAACACCAATATCAGTCCTCGATCCAGCTCACTCCTGCTGGACCTCTTCGCCTTGATCATCTGTCTGAGTCCTCTCCACCTATGGAGACACCTTAGGTAGGTGCTCCACCTGAATATCATGTCCTCCAGTAGTACCTGCAAGAGAAAAATCAAAGAGGTAACTATCCAGCAGCACCCTGCTGGACCTCCTTCTGCTCCTGCTGCTCCTCCATGCCTGCTCGCCTCCGTAGGACTGACTCCTCATCAAAAGTCACATCCCGACTAATGATGACCTTCTTTTCAAGGGATCTCACAGCCTGTATCCCTTAACTCCTCGTGGATAGCCTAGAAACACCGTCTTGCGTGATCTGGCATCTAGCTTGCTCCACTCACCAGTTCCAATGTGCACATAGGCCATGCATCCAAATACCCGTAGATGGCCCAGCTAACTATCCTCCCAATCACACCTCCTCTGGAAGCCTGCCATCCAATCTGGTGTGAGGTGACCGATTGACCAAGTAACCCACTGCGTCAACTGTGTCAATCCAGAACGCCTTTGGAAGCCCTGCCTGCAGCCTCATGCATCGTGCCTTTTCCAGAAGTGTTCTGTTCATCCTCTCGATCACCTCATTCTATGTGGAGTCCCCTTAACTGAGAAGTATCTGCTGATCCCACACTCCTCACAGTAATCCTGGAACTCTCTGCTGGTGTACTCCCCGCCATTGTCTGACCTCAGACACTTCACGCTCCTCCCCTGCTCCTTCTCCACCTCAGCTCTCCAGATTTTGAACTTGGTGAAGACCTCAGACTTCTCTCTCATGAAGTAAATCTAGAGTTTTCTTGAGAAATTATCAATCAGGGTCATGAAGTATTTGGCCCCATTCCTAGCTGAAACTGGGGTTGGTCCCCACACATCCGTGTGTACAACTCCAGAGGGGCTGCACTGTGGGTTGTACTGATGTTGAACTGAACTCTCCTCTGCTTTCTCATCTAGCAAGGCTCACAGATCTCCCCTGTAGCATCATCCTCCAGATCAGAGATGAGTCCTCTCCTGCTCAACTCCCTCAGCCCCTTGTCACCCATGTGGCCTAGGTGATAGTGCCACATCCTGTAAGCCCCCTGCTGGTCCTATGCTGCAACTGCTGCATATCAGACTCTCCGGTCACCACAGATCCCTCCATGTGATAGAGATTATTGTCCAACCTCCTGCCTCTCATCACCACCATAGCTCCATTGGAGATGTTTAATACTCCCTTCTAGCCCTACTGCTGAAGCTGTATCCACTGCGCTCCAAGTAGCCTAGTGACACCAGATTCTTTTCCAGCTCCGGGATGTGCTTTACATTTGTTAATGTCTTCACAATCCCATCAAACATCCTCACCCTGACTGTCCCTATCCCAGCCACCTTGCAAGGATGATTGTCACCTAGAGTCACTGATCCCTCATCTGTCTTGGTGTATGTCGCAAACTAGGAACTGTGTGGTGTGTAGTGATGTGAGCATGCAGAGTCTAGTGTCCACTCCTCTGTGTAATGCCTGTGACCATCTGATACCACAAGTAGATCATCCTCCACCTGCTGTCCAGCAACTGCACTCACTAATTCTGAGCCACTTCTTTCTCCCTTCTTGCTCTTCCATAGTGGACATTCTCGTTGAAGTGCCCGAACTCGTTGCACTTGATGCATTTCATCTCTTTCTTTTCCTTCCTGGACTTGCTTCTGCCTCTGCCTCTACCTGTCCTCTCCCCTACTGCCAAACCCTCCTAGGGAGCCCGATCTCTGGTCAACTTTTTTCTTTACTCATTAGACCTCAGTACTAGACCATGTCCTCATATTCTAGAGTCTCCTTGCTGTAGAGCAGTGTAGTCACCAAAGAGTCATATGATCCTGGCAGTGAACACAAAAGCAACAGGGACTTGTCCTCCTCATCCAGCTTCACCTCGATATTCATCAACTCCATGCACAACTGGTCGAATCTCTGAATGTGGCCAATCACATCAGATCCCTCCTGCATCCGAAGACTGTACAACCTCTTCTTCAGCATTAGCTTGTTGCACATATTCTTTCCCATATACATAGTGTGCAACTTCGACCAAAGGTCTTCGGAGACTTTTCTTCCAGCATTGAATACAACGCCGCATCCGCCAAACATCCTCTGATCACGAGCATGCTTTCTTCTCCAACGATGCCCACTGTCTATCTGTCATTCCCTCAGGCTTTCATCCAAAGCCTGATCCAGATCTGCTTGCACCAGAAGATCCTCCACCCGGATTTTCCACATGAAATTTTTTTTTGCCATCAAACTTCTCAAAATCGACCTTCATATTGCTGCCCATGACTGGATCCAATCCAAACAAGCAATATAAAATCAAGAAGTGTAGAATATACCTTGATGGTACCTTGCTGAAAATTTTCAGCACTTGGGATCTTTAACTTCTCATGCTTGGAACCGCTTCCTCACTATCGTGGCTCTGATACCAACTATTGGAGCACGATCCCGCTCCTCCCACGGACCTTGGGTGCAGTAGAACAGCAACGAAAAATCTGAGACTTCTGGACTCGATCGAAGGCCCTTGACGAAATCAGTCTGGTTGCTGTCTTCTTCGTCAGCCTTTTGTTACAGATGAAGAACGCCTCTAAGATCACCTCTAAAAAATCCAAGATCTGGTACCCAACCAGATCAGACCTGGACCGAGGTCTTCCAATTTATAGATCTTGAATCAGGATGTTCTAGATAGGGAAGAAGTAGATAGAACCAGACCTTACAGATCTGTCCTGCTGCAGCCTTTCCTGTAGATCTGTTGATGGAGATCTCACCCGTACCTCAAACGACCTCAGATCAACTCCAGATCTGAGAGAAACTTGTACCAACCTCGTATCGAGAGATTTCAAGTCCTGAACCTGATGTTTGGACGGCTGCAAGAGAGGGAGAGGCAATATGGTTGGCGGCACAAAGGGGGAGGGGCTCAAAACCCTAGCGCCTCCCTGCTTTTCCTGCCTTCTATGGACCTGGCAGCAAGAAACCCTAGGGTTTCTTGCTCCTGGGGCATGGAGAATAGCTGAAGAGAGAGGGAGAAGAGAGAGAGAGACTTGGGAGAAAGATTTTCGTATTTCTTGGCTTAATCAAACCTATACAGTGCATGTATATATAAATACAGGGTCAAGTGACCCAAACCCAAAACTCCCTTGACCAACTCTATGGGAGATTAGGTTAACCCAAGCCTATGTACACTATGACTCGACCTAATCTCATCTATCCTGGGCCCAGACTTGGCCCATAAAGAGTTGGTCCCTTAAGGCCCACATAACCTAGACCTCAAGAACCCGAAAGGCCCACAGCCTTTCAACCTAGGGCCCAACTAGCCCTGAGCCTCCATGAAGCCCTCATGAATGATGGACCTTGGCCTTAGCTTTGGTCCCCTGGGCCTTAGGCACACCACCTGGATCACAACATCTGAGGCGTGTGCTTGGCCATAATCCAACAAGGAGAAGGTCGGGTCAGGTGGCAGATTCTCCCATAACAATACCATATCAGCAACTATATATATATATATATATATATATATATATATATATATATATAGATTAATTAAAGAATAGGATATCATGACCTAGAAGAACAATATATAGAATGTTTGGATGTATTTCATGGGATAACCTATTTTCCTTCTTTTCTTGTGGGAATGGAAAACAGATCACCTGTCACACATCTTTGTAACTGGTATCTTCTCAGTCCATCTTTAGGAAAATAGATAGAATAAAATATTATAAAAGTTGAAACATGCATCTCTTTCAAATAACAAAGCATGAGTCTGCCTCTCTTCTAATATGCCGCTAAGGAACATAAAAATTGAAAATATATATAAATAATTCTGACTTTTAACTTTAAATCATAAAAAAGACTTAACATATGAAATACATCTAGTACCTCAGAGAAACATAAGAAATAGTGCATCATGGTCCATTCGTTACTAGCAAAATTATAAAAGATAGTTTTTTTGCATATTACTTCCAGAAGTCGTTCATATTTTTATATTAATCCATGTATTTTCATATTTATATAAAAATTCTTATAAGTTCTCCATTTATATAAATCTGTACTTCCACTAGTATTACAAAAGAATAGAAATTCCCTTGCGTTACTGTAATGAGTCTTTGGGGGGGGGGGTGGGGTGGGTTAAGGAGCCAGTCATAAAACTGTCCAGAAGATATGAAATTGACGCAATTAGTAGAATAAAGGTGGAATACTCTATCCTCATCCAATCAACTTAACAGAAAGGATATATAAGCAATGAATTATGATAATATTTCAAGCATTAAAATACACATATAGAAAGATGTTAATTAATATACAAATATAGTAGATTTAATTTGACTAATTTGTAAAGAGAAAATAAAATACAATTTATTTTTATAGCTATCATCCTAATAAGCATTTGATAAATGAACTATGATTTTGTTTCGAATCACTAGCATTTTGTTCTCCTGCATGAAATCCATCGTTTGGATCCTCCACTCCTTCTTCTAGTGGTGATTCTAACACACACTCATCCTCATAGCCTGGAGAAAAAAGTGAAGGTATTTATTAACATGCGGTCATGAATAAATCTACTTGTGTATCATGCAGTGTTGCTAGCTTCATTATCAAGAATATTCTTTTAAAATTCCAAATGCTGGCACCATAATATTTTTAGCCATGCATGATGATGATTTAACAATTCATTTTGCCATCATGCAAGACCTCTTCCTTGAAAGTTGCAAGGTTGGCATTATGGTCCATGACAGCATGCAACAAATTAAGGCACATTATTAGCATAGCCCAAGTCCACCATAAAATATCACCTAAATCAATATAGAGATTAACATTAGTAGTCATATTGACTCAAGATGAATAACTAATTCGTAACTTTTGGAGCTTCAAATTCACCATGCTGTAGCACCAACCTTAATACCTTAACTTATGTTAGCAGAATATCTTCGGTTATCCTTTCTGATCGTTGCAATTATAAGTATTCCATCAATAGCTCCAAGAAACTACTATGAAACAATAATACAAAATAACTATGATAAATTAACATAACCTATGTAGACCCATACTAATGAATCATAGTCAGACATTTTACCTAAATATAAGAATCTACTATCTTCCTTGATCCTTGGGTCAAAAAAAGGTTCTAGGAGTTGAATGCATTTCGATTTTACAGATCCTATTGTGGTCAACACTTTGTAGAAGTATTGATTGACAATGTCTCCTGAGTATTGGAAGCTCCCTTTAAATCTGACTTGGAACACTATGACTCACAAAATATGCAAAATGGCCAGCTGTTCTTTAATTTCAACTTGTTAGCATCAGAAAGCAAGCCTTTCTAGTCTAAGAAATGTTTGCTGGGCTTGATAAGTGAAATGGTTGATAATATCGCTCCTTATGCTCATGGAGCACTTCATTCACATACGCAACACACATATGAGTGCTGAATCATGCAATGGTCCAGCTCTATGATAGTTACATAAAAAAATAAAATAATCAGAAGCAACTAAAGTTGCTACAGTATCAAGCAGTTTCTCTCTGGAGCTAGAAAAAGAAGAGTTCCTATGGGTACTCATCTTTGGTAAAAGTAATATTTATTTGACAACTAAATATCAGTAGGAGAATTTAAGTAAAATATTAATGAAAAGCGATGCATATAACTAGAAGAGATCACGTGGCATGTGCCAAGTATTACTTATAATTTGGAATACAGATATTTAACTAAAGCATATTATAATTTTGAGTACAAATAACAACTATCTTATTATAATAAAATAGCATAAAATTTCCATCAAAAAAGAAAAAGCATAAAGAAACAGAAGGGCTCGCATAAACTGTTTCATTTTTTGCTTCCTTCTTCACAGTACACTTCATTCATTTCATAAATACCATGACCCAACCAACAAAAGAGATTCTACCTACTGATTGTTTGATTACCAAATACAATCTTATTCAACAAATTTATCTCAAATAAAGCACAATAGGAGAAAGAGGCCACATGATCATTATAACAAAATTTTTCCACATCAAAATTTGACAATAGTCACCTGTCACTGAACTCCTAAAAAGAGATTAATAATGTTTTCTTCAAACAGACTGGTTATAGATGACATAATGTCATAGAAACAACCGATATGTTCATTTTACATCAAAATATTTTAGTTTGTATCACTAGACTATAAAATTAAAATCCCTACAGATCAATATCTCTAGTCATCACCGTTAACCATGGGAACCCCCTCTCTCCCTGGTTTAAAGAAGTGGTGTTAGCTGTACCCATTAAAGATAAACATAGCTTTCATGTATAGCTCATCTGTATAGCTCATCATCGACTTTCATGTTATCATCTTCCATCAAGCAATCATCAATTAGCTTGGTTTTTTTTAGTATCTTCTTCCCTCATCAATGCCCCTTTCTTAGAGGCTTCAGCAATTTCCTTTTCTTAGAGGCTTCAGTATTGGCACACTCTTCCTTAAGAATATAATTGAGCAATTTTTGAAGTGCATCGTTGGATGCATCAATCAGTGTAGTTATTTGTTGTGTCTTCACAAACGAATCAAATAAGCTAGCACCATATAAAGACTCCATGCTCACATTTCTTTCAGTACATTTGGAATCTTAAAAGAGGTTGTGCTCACTAAAAATATGGTGCAGGCCTAGTTCACTCCTTAATCAAATTGGAGAAAAAGGAAGAATTTGCTCAACCCACTCAACTTAGATCTCTTAAAAAAAATTAAAAAAAGATGGAAAAAAAAAGCAAACATAGGGTCTAAGTCTTCCTTTATTTTATTAATGATATAAAAACTGAGCTACACAACCTTTATTCATAATGGTGAGGTTTATCCTTGTATAATTCAGGTCGAATTCTTGTTCTATTTTAAATAGCGTAAGCTTTTGAAAAATAGATATAACTAGTAAAAATAAATATATAAAACTAAAATTCTATGTCCTTGGATGCAAGGGTCTCACGATCATGTTCCTACTTGTAACCCCCTGATGTGCGATATCCAGAGTTTGGTACGAGGATGTTTCTCTCCTACGAGATTCGGCATACTGATCGTGAGGCGAATAGTGTGGTGGATTGAATGGTCTTGTTTGTTGCTCAGCATTTTGGTGGAGTGTGAAATAATGTATCTCTATTGTCGATGTCCTTTCAGCATATCTTTTTTTCTGATTTCTTAAGTTGTACTCATACCAGAGTTGGATGAAGCGACCGTCTTATCCAAAAAAAAAATAAAATTCTATAAGAGGTAGTATATTAACTCTATCTTCTATTGCTCCACTTAATTCTTTTTAGATTAAGAGATATATCTAGTTAAAATCATTCTTGAAAAAAAAATTGATTTATTAGCCTATTTTATAGCTCATGATAGAATATGAGTTTGATCAGTAGTGGCATGACCTTTCTAAGAAGACAATGAGATATTGTTGATCTTAAATAGTTACCCAATTTGAAAAAATAAAGATAATCCCAATCAAATATCGTATGATCAACTTATAGCCTCCAAAAGTTTAGTGCATGATTTAGTTTCTTGACGTGATGGATTTGACTTCTAGATCCTATCGAATCTTATCCATAGTAACTAAAATGGTCTATATTGAGTTTAATGATCCTCCTAAATCATCAATTAACTCTTTACTTCTAGATTATTCTGCAAGATAAATTATATTAATTAAAATATATTTGTTAATTAAATTGTATCAAATTTTCTTAGGATTTAAAATTTGTTGATTGATTCATATACCATTCTCTACAACTACTAATGTGCCTCTTATGATTCTATCTAAAATTGGTATACTTATTCATATTATCTATTATTGGATACTCCCCCTATAATATCTCAAGGGATTTTTCAAATGGCCAACATCACAATTAAGTATTATATTTCATTACACTTGCTAACTATGTCTATCCAAGCATCATTTCATATTCTACTCTTTCTCTCTATTTTGAGTTTGCTCTACCATTAAATCAAGGAGTACCTTATCATGCCTCTTGTCTAATACACTCAATCTAGATTTTGCATAGCAAGCTCCTCCTCTTTCAATTTCACATTTTGATTCTCCACTCCATAAATGCAAGCAAAATAGAATTAATTAATAAGGCTATGCATTATTATGAGAATGAATTCCTAAACTATATAGAATGAACCTTATACTAGCTAACAACTGATAAATAATACAGACTTCATGTATAGCTCATCATCAATATAGTTCCTTCAAATAACTATCAAGTTGCTTTAGTTTTTCTTTTTCTCCTTCTCTCATCAATGTCCTTTGCTTAGAGGCTTCAATAATTTCTTTCAATGCTAATTGTAGTGCATTATTTGAGTGATCTCTTGACATTTTAACACCTCCTCTTGTATTTTTAGATGATGAAGTTTGATGTACATTGGTATTTTTTATCTCAGGAATATTATTTGGTAATCATTCAATTGCATTACTAGATGCATTAATCAATTTATTTGTTTATCGTGTCTCCATAAACTGAGTAGATAACCCAATACCTTCATCTAAATACTATATTCTCACATTTTTCCAACATATGAAATCTTAGTGGAGGTTGTGCCATCACCTTTATGGCCTCTGAGTCACAAAATATGGTCGAGGTTTCACTCGACAACCTTCTTAAATAAACTTGCTAAAATTGTATTGAATTTTCATAGGATTTAAAATTATGAATCTTCTTTTCATCTTCTATATTTGATAGCAAACTCCTTTTAGTAATATCTTGAGTGATTTTTCAAATAGTCAATATCTTAATTAAGCATTAAACTCTCTCTAAACTTGCTGACCATGTTTGCCAATGCATTCATTTTAGATAATGCTCTATCTTTTCCATCCATTAGGAGTTTGTCCTTTAAGCAAGTCAAGGAGTACTCTATCATACCCTCTTAACCAATAAACTAGAGTAGGATTTTGTATAGCAAACCATTTAATTTTTTAGTTTTAAGGTCTCTTCATTCTCCATTTTATAAATGCAAGCAAAATATTGTTTCATATACAATCTATTCATGAAAGATTTGGTTATTTAAACACTCTAGTTTTTATCCAATTCTTGAAACCATCTCTTCATTAGTGATATTTCACAACACTCCATCATTAAGGCTCAATGAAATTGTTGGAAAATTTTGACATCAAACTTCTACTTCTCTTTATCAGAAATACTAGCTGAAATGTTTGCTATCTCTTTTAAAGCCATAACCAACCTTGCTATGTAAAAATTACTTTTATTTTCAGCTAGTATAAATTGAAATAATTTGAACAATTAGACTTCTGAATCTCAAACTTGATGCCATGCTGAAACCCAAAATTTAAGTTCTTAAACTAGTTTGTTGTTTTAAATGCAAATGATGGAGGACCATCTAATAAGAAATCTTGGTACACTTCTATTAGGCAAAAAAATAGATATTATAAAATTTTTTTTATTTAAAAATTAGATAATTTATTTTTATGTGAGTTGTTAGGATCAAACTTTTATGAGATCTCTTGTATTTTATCTTTACATAGACTTTTGTTAGGACTTTGGGTTGCCTATGTAAATCCATTACTATATTAATTAAGAATGTAATTGTCATTAAGAATACAGAATATTGAGTTAACCTTCCCTCTATATTTTTCTCCTTCTTCTTATTCTTTTTCCTCCTTTTCTTCTTCTCCTTCCTTTTTTTTTACTATCTTGCATCAATTTGGTATCAGAGCTTGTTCTATCCTACATCAATAATTTGTTTATCAAACACCTGGCCATATAAGCATTTCCTAGTTTCTGCCAAATTTTTGAAACCATCTCTTTATAAGCAACATTTTATAATGCTATGATATTATTATTAAAAGGTTTCTCCTCCTTAGACATTCTCTATTATTAGTGAAGCTTTTTCTGATTAGCTCCTTCAATGGATATAGTTCGTAGAATGAACCATATAAATTTTAATGTTCTCTCTGTATTTGCTTTGCTATCTCTAGATCTATCCTTTTTGTATATGACAAATACATGGAGTTACTAAAGCTATGTAATATTAAAAGAATTGTCATATAATATAATTATGTAATATGAAAATCTAGCACAACCTTATGGTCTTGCTAAAATATCAATGAACATCACATTGGATAATAGCACACTAGACATTAACAAATCTCTCATCTCTCAAGTCAAGATCAACATAATATAGATGAATTATTAGTTGTTTAATCACTTTTAGCACAACTCAGTAAAGTACGCATATCCAAGTTTGACCAAAGGCAATCAAGTAGTCGCATAATATAGACAACTATGATACTAACACAATATATATTAGCATTAGTATTTTTATTAGATTTTGTACCATGAAATTATGCATTTTCAATAATTGAGGTAATTATGTTCAAGTGATTGTTGGTTCCTTTTACCTCTGTAGTTTAATGCTATAATCCTTTGCTTTGACTTTTACCAATTTCTTGATCATTGTTAAAGAGGGATATATTATAGATATCTTGCAGCTGTAATAGAGCAAATAACTTTCTTGTTAGATCATAATGAACCAACTCTAATCTTATTCAATTGCAAATGCATCTTTTTTTATAACTTGTCCTAAACATTCTAGGCCTAATCTTTTTTTATAACTTGTCCTAAACATTCTACCCCAACTTAATTCAATCAACCGAATCAAATATTCCAATCATGTTTGATTGTGCCTAATCATATTTAGTTGATTTCGAATGCACTTGATCCCAATTTTAGCCAATTGACTTGATATAACCAGGCTGTACATTAACCTAATCCTACCTATTTTAATAGGATCCTAGCCTAACCCATTGCATACCATACATGAGTAATTATATCCAAATTCCAGCACTTACATTATAAATTGAGCCTATCATGAACACAACATAGGATTGAGCTAAGCCAAGATGTTATAAATAAACATTTTGCATCCCTTGTAACCCTCAACTCAAGGACTACTCTCTTTATCATAAATACTCAAATAGAAATCTATCCACACTCATAAGTTGCACTTGATAAAACCACCTATGCTTAACCTCCACCTCTCTTTTGTCAGAGATGACCACTTGCCAAGTGCACCTTTCTAACATGTCATCTCAATATTTCTTCTAACTAACTTAGATTCCTCCTTTACTTTTCTCTTACTATGTGTTCCTCCCAAAATACTCCTCATGTGTTCTCTACACCACACCAAATCTAGCCCAACTATAGGATAAATCTACGATATATCATCCTAACAAATCTTATCCATTTTAAAGGCTAATCCCATGATATGCATTGGCTTGCCTTTAGAGTTTCATGTTTGGCCTTAATATTTTCATCAAAAAAACCTAACTATTCCTTATCCCTCTCCATAGATTTATCTAAATTAATATCTTTACCACCATTAAGCTACATCATTAATTCTTTTCTTTCTATAAAATTTTAACCCTCGATTTGTCTACCATATCATGAATTAAAGAGGAAAAATATGTTGAAAAATATATTCTAAAGCCAATCGTGTGACAATTGTGCTAACTATAATTATATATAAATTAATAAATAATAAAATTATTTGGCATTCTTCATTACAAGGATACATCTTCTAACGAACTCCTATGTTGTGATGAAGTCCTTAGAACTACCTTGATCGATAAAGGAGGATTTATCGCATAGTCCTTAAATTGATTCACGACCAAATGATACGCTATTACTAGGACAATAGCGATATCAAGTATAGGTCATTGTGTACCATATGTGTTGGTTATCCTTGTAACCAAATAGTATGGAGATACTGGTATGGTATGCAGATAAGATGTAGGGATACATTATCACTGAACGTGACCAACTGCAGAGCACTTTGCTATCAAGGATAGCTTACAAAGGATATGGATATAAGTATCCCTCCGACCTGAGATCACCATGATTGTTGCTCCAAGAATTGATTTTGATGATCACAAACCATTTGAGAGGATATTAATGAGTTTTTTTATCTTTGAAGAATATTTTAGTGTTGTTTTAAATAGTCCAAAAATATTGAGTTTGAAAAGCTCCATCAAGTATGCCAAAGTTGAAGTTTTTGCAAGTTAGAGTCATTTTTGAAGCCTTTTGGAAGTGTCAATTTGATTCAAATTTATTTAAGAGCATTTGGTAGTGTTCTGATAAGTTTTAGACCTTAAATATATGAAAAATTGAGTTGAAACAAAATAGAGTGACCCAATTGGATCATCTCCTTTTATTGGGTAGCCGGCACGCACTGTTTTTGACTTGTGGCACGCAGTGGGATGACCCATGGGTTGACACTTGAGATCCTAAGATCAAAATAAAGAGCTTATTTTTTTGACTGGCCAAATGAGGTGATTCATGGACTACCCATTAGCAGTGGGATGACCCATTGGTCGACCCATTCTGGGCGAACACTCGTAATGGCTAGTTTTCAGTCTATTTTTGATATATTTAATGTGTATTAAATACTCTCCAATGACTCTTAACCGATATTAAGATACTTTTAAGTCCAAATGAAGACTATAAATACTCTCTAAAGGTAAAAAATCAAACAAGATTCATACATTCAAGCTCACATTCATGAAAGTGAAAGAAAATCTTAGAAAGAGAGGAAAGAAGCATTCAATCAGCTCACCAACCACTCTCCAACTACATTCAAGTGTGCCAATCATTTGAGGGTGCTCAGCAAAATTTTTTTTTCATTGAGTATTATATTTTCATTGCTTTTATTGTGCTCATTTAAAGGGTTGTTTGTGCTGAAATTTCTGTACACTCATCTTTTGCTATTATCCATTGGGGTTTGAGTCTTGAGAGGTTCCAAAACTCGGATAGGTTGATCCGAACCTGAAATCGAAGTATTTGTGAGTTGGCTTGTACCCAAAAAATAAGTGTTCTTGCTTGGATAGTAAAGGTCAGTATTATCCGATGAGTTGTATCTTGAAATCTTTTTAGTGGATTGAATTCTCAAGTAGAGATTTGAGGAGTGGATGTAGGTGTAAGATTGGTACCGAACCACTATAAATCTCTTGTGTTCGTTATACTTTCTATCTTCTTTCATTCATTATGCTCTATACTTATTTACTTATCATTTATGGTTGATCTTATTTTCTTAGCTAATCAATTCACCCCACTCAACAAGTATAGCACATTACTTGAGAGCACTAATCACAAAAATTTTAAAAAGACCCAATTCACCCCTCTTGGGCTCCATATCTGGGCAACAAGTGGTATCAGAGCCCAGTGCTCTAGCCATTGCTTGATTTAATCATCAAGAACTAAAGATCTATGGCAGCCCAATTTAGCACATCTCTAGTTGAGGGGCAATCTACAAACCGACCTTCACTTTTCAATGGGTCCAACTACACCTATAGAAAAGCTCAGATGAGAATATTTATCTAAGCACTTGACTATGATATGTAGAGTATCATAGTAAATGAACCTCACACACCTACAAAGTTGATTGATGGTGTGTCCCTCCCTAAGTCAGAAGGTGAATGGGATGAATTTAATAAGAAAATAGCTCAACTCAATGCTAAAGTCATAAATATTTTATATTGTACCTTAGATGCAAATGAATTTAACCATATTTTCATTTGTAATTCAGTCAAAAAAATTTGGGATAGGTTAGAAGTTACTCATGAGGGCACAATCAAGTAAAGGAGTCTAAAATTAACATGCTTATGCATAATTATAAATTATTTAAAATAGAACCTGAAGAGTCTATAACATAAATATTTATTTATTTTACTAACATCATAAATGATTTAAAAAGTCTTGAAAAGTATTATTCTAATAGTGATCTTGTAAGAAAAGTGCTTAGGTCTCTACCAAGATCGTGGGAGGCAAAGGTCATAACATTCAAGAAGCCAAAGACTTAAACACTCTATCTTTGGAAGAGCTACTTGGATCCCTCATGACCACAAGCTGACCATGAAGCAATATTCGGAAGAAGAGATCAGAAGAAAGAAGATAATTGCTCTCAAATCAACAACGCAAGAAGAAGATGATTTAGAAAAATTAGAAAATAGTGAAGAAGACGAGGACTTGGCATTAATCACTAGAAAATTCAGATGCTTCATGAGAAAAAGAAGATAAGAGACCAAGAGAAGACCACTAGTTAAGAGGAGTCGAGTAAAGAAAAGAAAAAAGAGCATCCCATTATCTATTATGAATGTAAGAAGCTGGGCCACTTTAGATCGAACTATCCCTAGCTCAAGAAAGGTCAGAAGAAGTTCAAAAAGAAAAAAATAATGATGGCTACGTGGAGTGACAGTGATGACTCTACTTCAGATGAAGAATCCCATGAAGAAGACAACCTGTGCCTTTTGGTATATGAAAATGAGGTAACACCTGAAACTCAAAATGAATTTTCTTATGATGAACTGTAAGAAGCCTTCCATAAACTTTTGAATGATCTAAAAAAATTAAGATTAAAAAATAAAGATCTGAAATTAAAAAACCAAGCACTAGCTAAAGAAATGGAAGAAACAGCCAACAAAAATAGAGAACTAGAAATAAAATATCAAACTCTATTGAAAGAAAAAGAAGAAATTTCAAGCTTAAATAAAACTCTTGTAAAAGAAAATCAAAATCTCAAAGAAGAAGTAACCAAATTGAAACCAATAGTTGATAGATTTATCCTAAGCTCAAATAAACTACAAATGATTATTGACAGTCAAACAGTAATATATGATAAAGCCAGACTTGGCTATAATACTCTTAGAAAATAAAAGTTTCTAAAAAATATTTTTGTTAATGCATCCATAAATAAATTACCAAATATTACTTATTTTAAATGTGGCAAAGTAGGATATAAAGCTTATGCATGCTTATCAAATAAATTTATTGATACAAATGTTAAAAAAATATGAGTTTCAAAAGGAACCATTGTGACTAACCCCAAAGGACCCAAATTAGCTTGGGTACCTAAAGTTAAAACTTGACTTTATATGTGCAGGTATGTCTTGCATCCCAAGCGACAAAATGAAAGTGGTATCTTGATAGTGGGTGCTCAAGACACATGATCGGTGATGAATCTCAATTCAACACATTGGAAGCTAAAAATGGAGGGATGGTCATCTTTGGAGATAATGACAAAGGAAGATCATCGGCATAGATAACATTGGTATCACTCCTTCCACTTGTATTGAAAATATGTTACTTGTAGATGGTCTTAGCATAACCTTTTAAGCATTAGTCAATTATGTGATAAAGGTTATAAAGTAGTTTTTGAATCATGTAGGTGCATTGTAACTAGTCTTTTTGATGATAGTACTAGATTCATTGGGTATAGGCATGGCAATATTTACATAGTTGATTTGGATAATCTTTTCATACAAAATATGCATGTCTTGTGGCCATGAATGCTAAAATTAATGAGATTAGTTGACTTTGACACCGTAGGCTTGGACATATTAGTATGCACACACTATCAAAAATTATTAAAAAAGATTTGACTTTTGGCTTGCCAAAAATAAGTTTTGACAAAGATAAAATTTATGATGCATGCCAATTAGGTAAACAAACAAGAGTTTCTTTTAAAGCTAAAAATATTGTTTCAACTTCTAAACCTTTAGAACTTTTGCATATATATTTGTTTAGTTCTATAAGGACAACTAGTCTAGGAGGTAAAAGATATGATTTTATAATTATTGATAACTTTTTGTATAATTATTTATAATTAGCATCTAAAGATGAAGTATTTTTAGTATTTTTTAAGTTTTATCAAAAAATTTCAAATGAAAAAAGTTTACCAATTATTTTAATTCATAGTGATCATGGTACTGAATTTGAAAATAAAAATTTTAAAAAATTTATGATGAAAAAGATATAGATCATAATTTTTTAGCACCTAAAACATCATAACAAAATAGAGTAGTGGAGAGAAAAAATAGGACCCTTGAAGAAATGGTCTGTACCATGCTATGTGAGAGCAAGCTCCTAAAATATTTTTGGACAGAAGCAATCAACACAGCATATTACATCTTAAACCGTGCATTAATAAATTAATTTTAAAAAAAATACCTTATGAATTATGGAAAGATAGAAAACCTAACATAAGATATTTTCATATTTTTAGTTGTCGTTGCTTTGTTTTAAATAATGGCAAAGATAGCTTAGGTAAATTTGATGCTAAATCTGATGAAGCTATCTTTCTTGGCTATTCTACTTCTAGTAAAGTTTATAGAGTTTTTAGTAAAAGAACACTAGTAGTGGAAGAATCAATTTATGTAGTTTTTGATGAAACTAATGATCTTCCATCAAGAAAGAGAGAGGATGCTGATAATGTAGGTATCATAGAAGGAGAAATGAAAGAGCTCACCATCAATGACTCAAATGAGTGAAACAAAGAACAGTTGGAAGAAAAATATGAGGATGAGAGCATTAATGATCAAATCATTCAAGAACAACCTCAAGATATAAGTAATCTTTCAAAGGAATAGAGGTATGTCCATAATCACCCCAAAAAACTAATCATTGGTAATCCAGCACAAGGGATAAGAACTCGATCCTCTCTTAAGGATGTATGTAATTATGTAGCTTTTATTTCACACTAGAACCTAAAACAATAGAAGAAGCTGAACAGGACCATAACTGGATAATTGCTACGCAAGAAAAGTTAAATCAGTTTGAAAGAAACAATGTATGGACTCTTGTTGCTAGATCTAAAAATTGTTCAATAATCGGAACAAAATGGGTATATAGGAATAAATTAGATGAAGATGGTAATATAATCAGAAATAAAGCAAGATTAATTGCTAAAGGATATAATCAACAGGAAGGAATTGATTTTGATGAAACATTTATATCTGTTGCTAGACTAGAAGCCATAAGAATACTGCTTGCTTATGCATGTTTTATGAATTTTAAATTATTTCAAATGGATGTTAAGAATATTTTTCTAAATGGTTATATTACTGAAGAAGTATATGTAGAGCAACCCCCAGGCTTTGAAAATTATAAATATTCAAATCATGTATTTAAGCTAAACAAAGCATTGTATGGTTTAAAACATATCCCTAGGGCTTGGTATAAAAGATTAAGTAAGTTCTTACTAGAAAATAGTTTTTTAAGAGAAAAAGTAGATACAACTCTTTTTATAAAAAAAAAGATGAAAAATTTTAATTATACAAATATATATTGATGATATTATATTTGAATTTACTAACGAAGCTTTATGTTGAGAATTTATCAAGCTCATGCAGGGAGAGTTCGAGATGAGCATGATTGGAGAACTCACTTTCTTCCTCAGACTCCTGATCAAGCAAATGAAGGAAGAAATCTCCATCACCCAAAGTAAGTACACAAGAGAACTATTAAAGAAATTTGGGATGGAGAGCTCCAAAAGTGTAAGTACTTCTATGATCCCTTCCTGTAAATTAGATAAAGAATG